>NW_015090922.1:24287418-24469109 GCF_001431845.1 Calidris pugnax
GGGGGGGGGGGAGGAAAATGTATGTTTGTTTTTTGAAACAGCCATCACTACCTTCAAAGTGCTTTTTCTAATCCATCTCAGATAGGCCATTCTATTTAAACAGAAAAACTTTAAAAGAACCCTTTTATTCTCATTTCTCTATTCAGTGCTTAAATACATTTAAATTCTTCATACAGATCCTCTGGATACAAACAGGACGCACAAGGAATACACAATTAATTACAGCAATGAAGTTCTGGAATTTATTTCAATTTATTTCAAAATCCCTCAGGCTTTTTGAAGCAAAGCAAGTTAAGAATGGTTAACAAGACTGTCCTAATCAAATGCAGATGAATGCAAAGTATTTCCTACTGTTAAGTCATTCAATTTACAAGCTTCCAGCTCACACTCCTCACACCACCTTTTTAAGTTCTCTTCTGTATTAGGCAGCTTCATCTCTCCCTTCCACATTTAATATCCATCTGTCTCTGGTTCTGAGTACAAACTCACCTGTCACTCTCTTTACCTCACCTTACCAGAGAGATACTGTAAAAGCAGCCAGCACACTCACCAAACAAGCAATTCTTCATGTTCTCACTTGGTTTACCGGGTACTGACCCTCTAGACTGCCTGAATGATTACCCACTACAGGGGTTGCTGACAAATACACCATCCAAGCATTACATGTTTCAACACTGCCAAGTCAAACTAAGCACAGACATTCACATTCACTGAGAAACATACAGTAGCTTCTGTGGCTAGTGTCAGCTCCCCACAGCACTCAACAGCATCACAGAAGAAAATGTGAGAAAAGCAAACTGTTAACCATGCCTTAAAAGCCAGCAGCCTTGAACCAGATTGCTGGTATGCTATCACAGCTCCCCTACTGCAATAACCATCACACCCTCATCTTAAACATCACCTCCCTATCTTGCTCATTTCAGTCACACACCAGTTCCTGTGAAAGGTAAAGCTTCACAGCACCCTTGGGACCAGAACAAACACCACATTAGGGCCCTAAACTCGGCATACATCTTCTTAATGGTACCTCAGTAGAAACAATCACAGGATCCAAGATAACACAAAGGGAACTCATACCACATCTGAGCACCTTTCATAGCAAGCAGCTTGCCACACATCTTCCAGCACTTACTAAGCACAGTTCAGGAGTTTCTCAGCTACCACCTGCATCAGCTGGACACAAAGCACACGCTTTTTAAGGTGGCTCCAAATCAAACAGACTTAAGGACAACGCATCACCCTAACAAGACATACAAAACCCAAATGGAAATGTGGGTATGTATAACATGATTCCTAGGATACTACTATTAATCAGTTTTTTCACCACCCTAAAGCCACTCAGTACCGATTTGGCAACAGAAAAAACATTAAATGCAATCTGCTCCCACAACTAAAACCCTTCTGCCACAGTGTTGTATAGCAGCCTTCACATAAATGGGAAACAGGCCGTAAGCACTCAGACCCAGAAGATAGCTTTTATGAAATATGGTTTAATAAATTCTTGATTTCTGCTCCAGTGCCCTTCTCTCCTCTTCAGAGGCAAGAGAGTTATGAGCAAGACTATCTGAGACAGACTAATGCCAAATATGGATCACTAGGCTGTGATGCTGAGAGAAGGAGTCAACTACCACCCTGTTCCAAGAGGCTCCATATGTTACTTCTGGAGCACTGTCTGGTCTGGGAAAGTGGAGCCTCAAGGGCAGTCAGGAAAGCTGTGAATGCAGTCTTCTGCTTTTGTATCACTGAGATGACAGATTGCGTGTTTTAACTGGAATTTTGTTGTAAAAACAAACAATGGCTCATCACAATGTGCGTGGCACGCACTGCTAACACTGAATTAAATGTTTTACGTTAGAATATTCTAGGAAAAAAAAAAAAAAAAAAAGCTATTTCCAGTGTAAGTTTTTGTGTGAAGAACCAACCTGAGAGTGATAAAGAGGGAAGAGGAGGCAGGGAGGAGGTAGAATAGGGCATAGAAACACAGATGAATAGAGAAACAGGGAATGGTATTGAAATTAACATGCAAAATCTTGCAAAATGACCAAAATCTGCTTTATTATGCATTTTCACACATCTTAATCTCATGCTTCTTTCAACTTTTCTGCCTAAACAGAAAAGAACGCAAGTAAACGGACGCATCAGCTCTCAAAACAACAATGCACATCCTTGAGAAAAACACTCAGGGAATTTATACATTTTTGTAAGATTTTTCATTCCAGTAAGTCTGGAATGAAAACTTAATGATTGGCTCTTTCAAGCCACCCTGAAACAACCTGAGTTGGCACTGCTTCCCTCTAAGAAAGAGATGTAATCCCTGCCCATACCAGGAATTAGCTCCTTGCACAATCTGAGACAGTAGAAAGACGGCAAACTACAGATTCAGAATTACTTTTTTTAGTGCTTTGATCTAAAGCACTTCAGACCCAAAGTGATTTCAGCAGCTGTTGCAAACACAAACCCCCAGATTATTTAGAACAATGTTTTAAAAATTCAGCATTCTTTGGAAACATAATTTCTGCTGAGGGAATGATAGCAGAACATGTTAGCAACACATGTGATTAAATATGATCGCAGATAGTAAAGCTTCCATTTAGCTGCAGGGGTTAAAATAGAAAAGAATCACAATCTACAGATAATTTACTAAGAGAAAGACACTTACCAAAGTGGATTACTGTGGGAAACACTAATGACAAATGCCTCTCCTGTCTGGCCTGAGAGGGTACGCCCACTCTTATCCACAATGGTTCCAGAAACCTAAGTACCAATTGAACATAGAGAAAGGAGAAGAATTAAATTAACAGGAATTTAAATGGCTGAATTGCTAAAAGTCAAAGCAGAGAGACCCGTGCTCCACTCAAAGTGTTGACACAAAACTCAAATAGAAAAATTAAACCTATTCCTCCCTAAGCATGTTAAAAAAAAAAAAAAAAAAAAGAGATAAAAGAGATGAACCATTCAGCAGCAAGGTAGCATTAATATCATGGTAGCATTCTAATGATGGCCTCCGAATCAATCTGCAGCAGTTACCTGTTTAGGCAGCAACCAGCAGTCACAGTTCCTCTCCTATTCCCCTCATCCCCCCCGCCTTGCCCTTTTTGTTATTTCAGGTCTCAGCACTGCTATTAGGTTTTTTGGTGGTGGCTGGTGGTGGGGAAGAAGGGCTAGCCTTAAAAAAAAGTTACTCCTTTTGCTACAGGGGAACATCAGATGTTGAACCCAACTACAAAGTTAAGAATTCAGAAGCCTTCCAAAGTCTACTTTCTTTTTTGAAGAAGACAGAATGAGTTTAGAAGACTCCATGCAAAAGGTAAATCCACTAATTACTCCAAAACATGCTTTAACACTGATGCTACCTTCCTTCAAACTACTCAGTCAAGGGAGGAGACCAGCGGAATCCTACAGAGCTGTGCTAAGGGTTGTACTTCTCAACATAACTGAACTGGAAAGGCAGCAGAGAATGAGACAACCAAGCTCACTGACCACTCTGTTCAGGACAATGAAGACAAAAAGTCAACTCTATGTAATCAGAAAACGCTCAGTGCTAACTGGCTTGAATGACAAAAAAGCGGAAACTCTTTCTGATAAAGTATGAAGTTGTGAACACAGGAAAAATTCTACATAATGACACATCCAAACTAGTCTTTGCTGCTCAAGAAACTAATCTGAGTAACAAAATAAAGTTTTATGAATGCAATTTCAAAGCTCATTAGCCATAAAGTAAAACATCAAGAACTACAGAAAGAAATGGACGAGGCATAGAACATCACTAGGCTATCATACACATCCCTGGTGTCTGCACTTGATGACTGCTGTATGCTATTCTAATCCCCCTCTGACTTGAGGAAGTGGAAAACAAAAAGGTGACAAGAATAAAGAATGAATGGTATGGAGCAGCTAAGTAGAAAAGGGCTTTCCAGGATGAAAAAAAAAAAAAAAAAAGACTAAAAGAGGATCTCACAGAGGACTATAAATACCATGACTACGCAGCAAAGGGAACACAGAACAGCTGCTCACTGTCACTTTCCAGAGACAAACGGCAAGACACAGAAGAAGGCATCAGGGGGAACGTCTAAAAGCAAGCAAACTTCCAAACCAGTGCATTCATAAGCTGTGAAAGTTACTGATAGATTATTCTGTGGATGCCTGTGTCTCTCACATGTTTGCACATAGGTTCAAAGGAAGGAGTAAACACATTAAACAAAAAGGTTTTTGTTTAATGATACGAACTGCAAATCAGGAAGCCTGGGCTGCAAACTGCAGAAAACTGGTAGAACATAACAGAACTTTCAAAACAAGCTTATTCTTTTTCTATATTCATTCCTATGTATTCATGACTGCCTGCTGTCAGAAAAAGATGTCAGAGAAAGAATATGGAGTTAGACAGACCTTTTCCGACTTCAAATGGCCACTCATATTCTACTTGAAAATATTTGCTTAATTAATCCTTGAAGCACTGGTTCTTATTACCCTTAAGACAGCAAGCCTGAAAAAATCTTATGAACAGACCTTTTCCTGTGGAAATATAGAGAATAAATACATGCTGGAATGAAGTCATTCCTTAGTGTTCCGGTTGATAAACTGCACTGAGGTACCAAAGGCTGATTTCATAAAACTCTTCACAAAAGAGTTTTTCCTTTCACAGCCATGTGAAAAAAGCATGTTTCCAAGACACTTATTTCCTTCATTTCAAAACCCTTTAATCAACTGCAGCCTCAGCTAGTTCACAAATCAAGCTTAAATATATGTAAAATATTAAATAATACATACTTACAAATATGGGTCGGGGAGCATACTCTTCTTCAAACAATGTTTGGAGTGCAAAGAGAGCTGCCTATAGAAGAATAAGTTGCAAAATATTAATGGACATTTCAAAGTTCTTCAGTTTGTTGGGTGTTTTGTTTCTGTGAGTTTGCCTTTTTTTTTTTTTTTTTTTTAAGTATTTTTTATGGCTGTTTATGCAACGTGCTACCTCACTTGGCCTGCAAGAATGTATTACACTCAAGAGGTTTTACCCTTATCCCTAACATCTTCCAGATGTTCCAAAGCACATTTTGGTAACAAGTAGAAAGGAAGTCCCATGGAGTAACCAAGTAAGACCAAAGCTATTCTGAAACCCAAACCATATTGGGATATATTTCTCCCTCACACCTGCAGGACAACACCCACCCCAAACATGGCTGTATGTAGTATTCTCAGTACACGTTCACTGCCCTTAAATCTGTTTAGACATGCAGTTTGCAAGGGATTCTAACCATCACAAATTTTAACAGTAAGGACTATAGTGACCCCTTGGAAGGTCCTGAATATTTCCTGCCTCAGTAGGGTGAGAAAGTTACACGTGAACGTGAGCTCAGCACAGTGCAAAGCCTAAAGGATGCTGGCCAAATCTCCATGAGGACTGGTCAAGACTGCAAAGGACAAGACATGGCACTGCACACGTTAATCAGCCTGTGGCAAAAGCCTAAAGAAATGCTGTGTGCATATCCAGCCAGACTTTTCCATGTAAAATTGCAACACAGTTTTAAGTGCCCTAACGACTCCACCACCTGCATTGAAAATTATTAGATAAAGAAGCAAGTGTCAAAATCACATTAATTGTGACTTATTTCAACATTTTATTCCTTCTATTTTACATTTTTGATACTCTACTCACAATTTTTCTTTTTCAAGGCTGATGGCAGAGTGTCAGAGTTCCCTAAAACCCCACATTTTAACACAACTGCCTCACAAGCCTTCCCACACCTGCCATCAGATACATTGGACATTCCCTCTCCAGTGTGCATCATAAACACAGACAGACATGTCTTATGGTGAAAAATACAAATATCAGATGCATTTGGAGATGTTTTGCAATACAACAGAGCTTTGGGGAATAAAAGAACAGCTGGAACAGACAGCCAGAAAGATACTAACAGCACATACTAAAAGGCAAAGGAAAAATCTCTAGAAAAGGCATGTTTAATGTTAAAACATATCTCCTCACATTCTAGTTTCTATTTTCTAGCAACTGAAGATTCTATTCATGTATTTAGTAAGCAGTAACTGATAGCTCTTACAAGTAGCATGTTGAATTCCCTCAGGTAGTACACCAAATATATTACTGAGTTGGTTTTTTTTCCCCAGGAGTCTCACCTTGGCATTGGCTGTATCAAATATGGTTTCCACTAATAAGATATCAACTCCTCCGTCCAGAAGTCCTTTGGCTTGCTCCTTATAGGCTTCAACCAGTTCATCAAAAGCTGTAAAACAGGAATGATGTTAATTTCACTCTTTCAAGATCATCACCTAAATTAAATAACTTGATGGTTACAAACACTTACTTATGTTCCTGTAATCTGGTCTCTCCACAGATGGTGACACGGAGAGTGTCCTGTTTGTTGGACCCATGGCTCCAGCAACATATCTCCTAATTCCTAAACCAAGACATAGGGAGGAAAAAAAATGCCCATACAAAAAAAAAAAAAAAAACACAAAAGAATTTACCTCTGGTTTTACAATGACAGCCATGTCAATGTAAAAAACCTCCAAGGACACCAAGACATATATATCATTCAGGGATGAAGAACTATAAGACAGGAAGCTCCTGCCTCAAATCAAGAGTTTGATTAGCACAAGATTACCCAGCACAGCTGGCTTGTCTTATCCAACAAGATGTTCAGTGCATACACACAAGACAAAAGAACATGTAAAATAAAGGCAATTGACTCAGTTTTTCTTCTAAGTATCATTTATCTCTGACACTGGAAGCGTCATTCAGTTACTTTAAATGCACAGCATAGAACTGTCCTGGCATTTTTTACTAGATAACCTGATTTGAACATCCTGGTATGTGTTCATAAAAAAAAAAACCCAACCTTTTTTTTAAAGCGTATTTCAAATACTGCATTTTTATTGCATACTATGAATCACATCATAAGGTGTTATCTGGACAGCACAACAGCACTGTTAGGTTGAAATACAGTTTGATGCAAGAATACAAGAGGAAATTACTTGTCTTTGAAAGACAGCATTGTCTACAGCAGCGTCAATGAGCTATACCCCTCTCACATAAAGCCCAGAAGGTAAAAGCCACATTTACAGATGATGGTCACATACTAGGCACAGTCCAGTAGTTACAAAGTCAAACCACAAGACTTAAAACTAGGAATATATGGTAATCCACACTTACCTACAATCAGCCATCCTAAGTCTTTTGTACAAAGACTTGTGCTGTACAAACCTAAGTAACTTGTAACAGTCCCTGCTGAATTTGTTTTCTTTAAAACACATCTGGAAGATGCGTATTGCCTTGTCCTGATTTTGGATGGGATAGAGGTAATTTTCTTCATAGTAGCTGCTATGGAGCTATGGTTTGGATTTGTGCTGAAAACCATATTGATAATACAGAGATGTTTTAGTTATTGCTAAGCAGTGCTTTCTCAGGGTCAAGGCCTTTTCTGCTTCTCACCCTCCCAGCAAGTAGGCTGGGGGTGCACAGGAAATTGGGAGACAACACAGCCAGGACAGATGACCCCAACTTTCCAAAGGGATATTCTGTAACATATGATGCCATGCTCAGCAATATAAAGCTGGGAAAAGAAGAAGGAAGCAGGGAGGGCGGGCATTCAGAAATGATGGTGTTTGTCTTCCCAAGTAACCATTAGGTGTGATGGAGCCCTGCTTTCCTGGACATGGCTGAAGACCTGCCTGCCCATGAGAAGTAGTGAATGAATTCCTTGTTTCACATTGCTTGCGTGCATGGCTTTTGCTTTATTTATTAAATGTTCTTATCTCAACCCATGAGTTTTCTCACTTTAACCCTTCTGATTCTCTGCCCTATCCCGCTGAGGGGGAGTGAGCGAGCAGTTGTGTAGTGCTCGGTTGTACACCTGCAGTCTGAAACAGGCACAGGACAGCCATCCTGCAAAACGCACTAAGATCCTGCAAACATGCTGAAATTAGTAGGATATGAATAAAGATGTGAAACTGCTACTGTGCCTAAAATGAACAGTGTCTGCAAGTTATGTCTCTGTGATGTAACCCATCAAGCTATCCTCTAGTAAGCAACTTTCAAAGGTTGTAGCGAGACAGTCAAACCCACAAATGAATAAGAAATTAAAATAAATATTGCTTACCTGTCTGAGCAGTTACATCATCTGCTGCTTTTCTGGCTACCTGTGCAGAGACTCTGTTTAACCGATATGCCTGGAACAATTACAGAAATTTACTGAGTAGCCTTTAGTTCAGTACAGCATAACTCATCCTCAGAGAAACATAACACTTCCATTCAGTAGCTTCCAGTATACTCTGAAGTCTCCCTAAGCCATACAAATACATATAAGCACTATTACAAAACTTCCAAAGGAACAGCCCTATACATCTCAGCAACACAGTTCCATGGCAGGTCTCATCCCACATACACCCCAGCCTACAAATCCCTGTCATAAAATTTCATTCTGTAAGGTACTAATTAAATCCTACTGAAGTCAACAGAAGCTGAAGAATAGGACTTCAAGGACAAAATTAACCTACTTTTAAATTCACTTTTTATTCAAGTAGCTTATTTCCAAGTATTTTCTTTCACAGATTTCTCAAATTCTCAAAACAATACGTAACACAGAGCACGTATGACAAATGCAAGCTTGGAAGAACTACATACACCAGTACAAACAACACACAAATATCCAGGAAAAAAGCAGTTCCATTGTGGCATTTGCTAAGTTGCAAGTTGGCAAGACTGAAGCAAAACATCGCTGTTCACATAACTGAGATATTCTGAGAATGCTCAAACAACATGTAGGACAAATTATTATTGCCTGTGCCTTCATCAACAAGAGGCATACTATGACTGTCACACAAAGCAAGTACAACTGTCTACAGCAGTGGAAATGAGCTACAACCCTACCACAAGGCTCTAGAGACAGCATGCAGTCAATAAACACAATACCAATGGACTCTGGGACTAAGCTAATCTTGGCTGCTAAGACCAAAATCTTGATTAACATTTTAATGTATAAATAGTTTAGCATTCTTACCAAATGTTCAAGGCCATAGTCAGCTTGTGCAACTCGGGTGCTGCTAAAAGTGTTAGTTTCAATGATATCAGCGCCTGACAGCAAGTATTCCTGCAAGACATGAAAAAAGTCTTCAAGACCTCCAGAACTGAGATCTGGAATGAAAGCAACCCAACTATTTTGTCTCATTCAGTTGACAGAACGTCATAAATCCTCTCCTAATTCAAAGCAGATCATACTCTGAAGGCCTTACTCAAAAGCACAGGGCCAAAGCAGCAGAAGCGCTCCAGGTAACTAATTTTCAGAGTTTTAGTGTCAGCCACACTTTCTATTAACAGGTGACATTTACAGTCACCTCTGCCACTAGTCCAGCAGCTGGAGCACATTCTAGATTTTTGCACAGGGACATGGTGGGACATAGTCCAATTGCCATCAGCAAGCGAGGGCTACTGTGGGCAGACTCAGAAAAGGCACCAGTTAAACAACAGAGGATTAGAAAATTTAAGACATTCTGAAGGTAGCTGTACAGCACAAGAGAATACTGGCACAGAATGCAAGCTTAGAAGAATTAGGTTTTGTGCAGATCCCATTTAGCATTTAACTAATGGCCCAGATTCACAGAATAATTAAGCTTTCTGCTCCAGTTTTGTTATCTAATTCCCACTAAAGTAAACCAAAATCAAGGCAAACTGAAACATTTTTGCAGATTCTGTGTTTTGATAACCTCTACCAGTTGCCCTCCTCCCTCCCTAACTCCTCTTTTTGATCAGGTTAACACTTAGGTGACCCCTTCATATTTAAGGAAATTAAGACATTTTAAGTGCTAGTAAGTGAAAAATACTGATGTGGCCATTAAATATAAACCACTCAGATTTTCCTGTAAGAAGCAGATGAGTTCAGCAGGTTCAACACAGCAAAGTCTTGATCCAAACAACAGCAGAAAAGCATTAAATTTGCTTTAAAACATATTTTGCTGCAAACTAATATGCTTCCTCTCAACTCCTCCTGGATATATATGGAAATACCTACAAGCAGCTACATGAAAATATGCAAGTTCTTATGTGTACAATAATAACCAAGTAATGAAGTTTCTGAAAATCACCTAGACTACAGAAAGATGTTAAACGTGTACAGCTTTGTACTAGCTTTTGTTTATGTCAGATCTGTAATCTTAGCAAAAGCCCATAGAAGGAAATAATGTGCACAAAGCAGGAACATAAAACACCTGACTACTGAATCTTACTTTGCCAGACAAGCTAACATTAACTTTTCAAGTTACTGATTATCCGTGACGTCTGACTCGCTGGGCCATTAAAAAAAACCCCACCAGCCATACATAAAGTGGGATTATAGTTACTTTGTAGAAGTATTTTCATCTGTTATTTTAAGTTCTGTCCAATTCTCAGAAGGAATAACCACTGGCAGCTATAAAAAATATGAAGTCACCACCCATGGCTCAGAAAACACTTTGACTCAAAAGTTACTGCAGGCATGGGGACCAGCACTGACTTGTTCTTTTCTTACTCTCTTCCTAAAGTGCCTGCAACTGGCCACTGGAGGGACGACAGCAGGCTACCATTGGTTTGACTCAATACATTCATTCTCAAGTCACATCGCTATTGCTCTGCTAAACTTGCAAAAATTCAACTTTTAAACCAGCTTACCCGATTAAAACCACAAGCTATTATAAATCCTAACGTTCATGACCGCTACAGCTCAGTTTACAGTCTAGAGACTGAACTCAATCTACAAATATTTCCTCTTGAAATTTTTGTAGGACAAAGACCTTGATTCTTATCAACTCATTGTTCTTAAAATCCAAAGAATGACAGAGTAGAAATACAAAAGTACATATTACATACCAAGTTTAGCAAGCGTAAGCCAATTATGATTCTAATCAAGGAAATACAGATCTTTTTACTAAACAATTGGTAAAACCCCAAACAGATGTGACACTTCAACTGAATATCAACTAGTTGTAATGCCATTCAAACATTCCAATTATTACAGTAAGACCTAAAAATACTCGCAACTCAAGAAATACAAGACTTAAGAAGTTGTTTTTTAAAGTCTAACTGAAGAAAATAATAAAATCTGTTTGCAAATTCCTAATGTTTAACTCTAGACTGTTTTATTCTCTGGGCAACACATTAATATTCTAGGGGGAAAATGAGAATATGGAAGCACATATACTCATTAGGAAGCCCATATACTCATTAACTATGGAGAGGCCTGCTTCAGGCTGCCACATTTAACAGCTCTTTAATACACAATTACAGAAACATGCATCTAGAATTCAGTTATGTCCTACTTAGATGCACTTCAAGTGCTTGTTGAGGAAGAGAAGAGGAAAGAAAAATGAAATAAATCTGAATCTACAATTAATAGAAATGCATCAGGGACATAAGTCAAAAAAGGGTTTAAAAACAACACTGCCTGGGTGACATCAGGAACCAAGACACAAGTGCTGTGCTCACACAACCAGAAAACTCAAATCTGCTCATTCTTTTTCGCATGGTTACCTAGCACTGTCTTCCCTATCCCCAAAAGACGCCTGACAGCCAGTAGCCTGTGGCATGGAAAGGGGGAACACTGAGGCCAAATTCTCCTTCTTTCTCTTGTAAAGACACAGAAATCAGAACCACCTACCTTGTGTATGTCACAGATTATATCAGGTTGAGTTATACTGAGAAGGTCATTGTTGCCTTTCAAAGGCCTGGAATGATCTTTAAATTCATGCCCTCGGAAATCCTCTTCTGACAGGGCATGTTGCTGGATCATGGTACCCATGCCTCCATCCAAAACCATTATCCGCTCCTGCAGAACTGATTCAATTTCCTCTCCCATGCTTTTCTGGGGATCAGCTGCAAGAAAACAAATCCAATATTTAAGCAGCTTTGAAATTCCCTATCTATACACTCGTGCAAACTGAGCTCTTCCCATTTAAGAAACAGAATAAAATAACTAATCCTCTACTGAAAACTATCAGTAATTCTTTTACTTCACCTACAGCTCCAATCACATGATGTCAGGTAACAGCAGCATCTACCTAAATAGACTCAATTGGTCCTTCATCTAAGTGCAATCACCTGCACACAGTCAGCTGCAGGAACAAGAGTATCAAAAGTTCACAAGGGCATACACCAAACTCTCTATATAAGCTTACCTCCAACACTGAAAAGCCTGATAATTTCCACTATAACAGCATTTCAACAGCAAACAGAGCTGTCTTTTGGTACCAGACACCATACTGTAAGTTGTATACAGGTACAATCCAGAAACTAGTAAATGTCGCTAAGAAAGATATTCTACTTTAATTGCCTATGCCATAACGATAAAGAGAAATGAACTGAGCAAGCAGAAACAATTATTCAACTGAGCTGAAGCCTAGATGGGGGGTTGGACAAGATGATCTCCAGAGGTCCCTTCCAGTCCCGTATCATTCTGTGAGTCTTTCTAGGATTAGACCAGTAAGTAAAAATTTTGCACTTCTGTTAGTGAGCAAATGCCAAGATACACTGACAGATAAGAGTCAGGTTTTATTTTCTTTTGCATAAGCACTACAAGATTTTCTGCTCCACCACAATGCCAGAAAACCCAGTCAGGCAAATCACACGCTAATTATAAGATATTGGACCGGGTAAGTAAAATAATGACCGAAACAGAAAACTGTAGAAATTTCAGAGCTATCATTAGGAATAAAGATGCATATTGTAATGCTTTAAGATCCCAAACAAAGTCCATCCCAAACACCAAACAAAAACCCAAAACTATAATCTGAGACATTAATAAGAGAAAGCAAACAAGCAGCACAAAACTTAAGAAATCCCAACAAAAGTAATCCTACTTTTCAGAACATATGAGAATCATTTCAGAACAAAGACACACTTCTATGTGTATAGCAAAATAATCAAACAGCCTCTTTACCAAAAACCTAATTTACAAGAGTGGGACCCCACTTACCTTTCACAACCATGCAGATGAATGATGTGTAACTCTTCATCTCTCTCATTCATTCAGCTTGGGCTTACTCAATTTGAGTAAACACCTGTTTTGCATTTTGATCATGCACAATCATCAAAACACTTGTAATAAAGGATGATTTCTGCAGCACACAAACATCCTTACACCTCATTACAACTTACACACAGTAGTACTTAAAAATCACTGGCAACTGCTATCTGATTTGACTTTTTTTCCTTCTGCAGTTTTGCAACGCAACTTCTGTTTTGACAACAGTACTGTTAAAAAAGAATATGCTGGAGAGAAGATGAGGCCAAGAGTAAAGTGATAAGATAGGGATAAGACTGTCTTCACAAACAGGTGATAAAATACGGATAAGAGTCTCTCCACAAACAGGGAAGCTAACTGAAATTGCAGGAGTGAGATAACCAGAAGAATAGGAGAGTTAATTGAAACTTCAGCAGTGAGATAACCGAAAAATAGGGGAAATAACTGAAAATGCAGAAGTTAGACAATTTTAAAACCGCAAAAGTTAAACTTTTATGTAATAGGCAGATCAACAAGTCTGTACCTCAGCCAATGGGGAAAGGAAGAGGGTTACATGCAGCCAGGGAATTAGGATATAATGGAGGCTGCATCCTCCTGCAGTTTGAGAGACCCCACAGGGGAATGCCCCAGTGGACTCTCCCTTTATTCGAATAAAGTCTTTGCAGGACTCCTCTGTCTCCTTGTGAACATTGACCTCTAGCAACGGGATTTTCTGAACAAAAGTGTTACAAGGCTACATTTACACCAACGCTTTGAATAAAAAAGCTCTAAATTAGATGTAGTCTCAGAGAAACCTACGAAAATTTGCTCTATCACAAGTATGAAGCATTTGAAGAGAGATTAAAATACCAAAAAGCAAGCCACCCTCATTTCAAGTTGAAAGTTTTAACATCATGCAGGCAAGCTCAGCAGGTCTTATGCAAGAGGCTTAAACCTACTCATGTTAAACCATCAAATTATTCATGAAAATAGAATCAGTCCTTGAGCTAGAGGCTTTCAGAAGCAAGACCCAAAAAATTATATCTGAAAGTACAACTGCAATGCAGACTCCCATGGAGCGTAACTCATGTGCTTTGCAAGAGCTACAACCCAATGAGACATACAAATTAGCTTGCTTTTGCCTTAATGTAGCCTCTAAGTGAATTCCTTGACACCAAGAGCTGCAGCCCACACAGCTGAGCCAGGCCATTGGAGCCTTCCAAGAACCAGTCCTCTTTTCTATAGGTTTCCATCCGTTTTACCTATATGCTTCCCAACTACCTTCTCATACACACTGGGAAGCAAACAAAGTTAACCTGTATGGTTTTAAATCCTGCACCTCAACTAGTCTGTTTTGCTTCCTGTACAGTGTGCCTTGCTGAACAGATGCCGCTTCAGTGTACGGTTTTCTGCTCAGAGGGGCACAGATTTCTGCCTCATCTCAGCCCCCAGCTCTATGCAGAGCCTTATTCTGAAGAAGCTTTCCAAATCTGAGCCTCTTCAGCCGCATCTCAAAAAGCTGCAGGAAATACCATGAGAATCATGAAGGTGGCCGTCAATGCCAGAGGTGCACAGACTCTACATTTTACAAATGCATGGCATAGCTCCAAGCCCACCAAAACCCAATTTACCTGTCCTTGCTATGGATAATGCTTGACTCTTCTTCCATTAGGAGCCTGTGCTACTTGAAGCCATGCTCTGGCACACTGATGCTGCAATTTTCAAGTTGGAAACAAAGTCTGTAGACAGGTCCAAAAAGACCCCAGAAATCAGAGAGGATCAGTTCATAAAGGCATGCTAGATGTGCTGAACTCTGCCCTTAGGAGAAAAGCAGGGAGGAGGCTGGGAGTCATCTCTGCTAAACAAGTACCATCACCTTAATTCAGCATTCCACTCACATAATTCCCCTCTCCTGCACAGACAGGGCACAAGAGTTTGTTACAGAATAAGCAAAAAAAAAAAAATGTTTGGAGAAATTCTTACGAAGAGAAAAATCAGGTCAGCCTTTCCCCTCCCCACCTTTTTCATTGTTTACAAATCCTGCTCCTACCTCTGCTCAGCCAGAAGCAGACGAAAATTTGTTTTGTAAAGAACACTGGCAAGCTTCGGGAAATGGATTTCCTTGTCTATTTGGAAATGTCCAGGAGAAAAACTGCCTCCATAGCTGTAACAGAAATAGTAGCAAACCAGTGGCACTAACAAGACTCAGGACCAATTATCTTGACTTTACACTCCACTGAAACTTAAAATGTAAAGTGCATTACCACAGAGTGTTCTAGGGCTGGAACTAGTTTAGCAGGTGATACCAAGACAGAACAAAAGTGACCCAACAATCTTGGCTTAAAAGCCAATGGGATACAGAACGCAGAATAAGAAAACCCAATATCCTACTTTACTTCCCCAAGATAAACACTCTGGCTTGAGATTGCTTAACAAGGGAATGGCTAGTCTGGAAAGAAGAAGTGAAATCAGCTGCAACTTTTATCCCTTGTAGATGTTTCCAAGTAAGTTTGCATAGCACACAAGGTGTCCCTCTGGCACAGCTGTTTACCCCTACTCAGTCTACCACTAACAATTACAAACTTTGCCCAGCTGTAACCCAACTTTTTTACAACACAGCAACTAAACAACTCTTGACATAAAGCTAGATGATATTCCTTCACCTCCTTATCCCAACCCACATACAGGCCATATTAAGCACATGTTCTCCACAAGAAATAAGACTTCAAAGCTTGCATTTTGCTTAAAACCACATTTTTCTGATGTCTGCAATGATTCTCAAAAGGTGGGGCTTTATTATTTATGCACTTCTATTAAAAATTTATTCTTAGTATAAAATTGTGTGGCACTCTTGGAAAGGAATAAAGGATTCCAAGTTGCTTGCAAAGCTTTAATAAAGGATCAATGCAGCTGTGACAGTATTATAGTATTTTCATTGCATTAATGTAAAAGAACACAAACTGAAGAACAACTTCAGGAGCTACAGGCACTTACAGTACCCCCCATTTCCTAGGTTGACCAGGTCCTGTCCTAACTGGTAACAGGGCCAATCAACACTTGCACATCCTAATTTAGCAAACCAGCATTGCCCCACACCAGCTCCAAGCACAAGTGTCCCCATCATTCAAAAAATTATTGTCTAGCATGCAGAAATTACAATAGTAGCTAGAAAGGATGCTCCTGCTATCAGCCTACCACTCACAGCTCACGACAACCTTACTGTTACTTGCTGTTTAATTAATTAAATCTTCTTCAACTGGATGCCCTCTGGCAACATTAAGTGTTTTCTGAACTGTAGCAACAGATGGCAGGCAGGTCCTCTACAACAGTGGGCAGCAGCACCCTATTGCTACTATATTTGCTACCCTGCCTAGCCAAAGAGAATCACTGTATCTTACCACTTCACCTTGGGCACCTACATGCATCTTGCTGATGTTTTCCACACTGGCATTTATTTTAAGAATCATTCAGGACTCCCATAACAGACAGACAGACACTTGTGTAGCTGATGCATTTACAAAGTTAGCTTGAAAGGCAAACAACAAACCACAAAAGTCACTGAAGTCCCAGAGTAATGGAGGCTAGTTAGTTGTGTCCACTGTTTGTAATTAAACATGCAGATCCCAGGCTCAGAAAGCTTCCTGTGTCATAACCACAACTGTCCATCTCCCAACATTAAACTACTCACAAGAGATTACAGGAAGGAACCACGGGGAAACAAACCAGCCTCCAGACCAGCGCGGTCTTGCTTTGTGGCATGCCCTGTGCTAGAAGGCTAGGGAGAAGCACGCCACTCAGCTTCCCCACAGCGTGCTCCCAAACACAGGTCCTTTGCATCGCTGCCAGGTGTACACACCAGCCTCCACTGCCTTCTGCCTCTTCAGTGGGGCTCCACGAACAGCCCTGGCACGCAATTTTTGCTCTCATCTAAGAACTTTTCTCCAGCTGCCACCACTTCTCAAGCTGCTACTGAAACACTCTCCCACGTTTCCCATCTCAGCCAAACCCCTTCGGTTCTGCAGCAGCAGGGCAGTCGCTAGCCATGGCTTGACCCCAAACGGCACATGAAAAAGGACAGGGCAGGTCAACATCATCTTTAGCAGAAGAATCTGGAAAAACCTCAGACCACAAAAGCTAACGGCAGAGTCGGTGCCACACACAGTGCTGCAGCCAGGAGGAGCTCAGGTCTGTGGGACAAGCTGAGGGACACAAGGCAGGGCTGAAGCACAGGCTCGGCAGGAGGCGTTCCCCCAGAAGTATCAAGAAGGAAAGCACTTTTCAGCACCGCTGAAAGCAGCCCCTGACAGGACTGACCGTTTAAAAACTCAATGTCAATTACCGGTCAGTTTCACTCCCCCTCCCCTCCCCACAACCCGCGCAGCGGCAGTTTTACTCGGAGCCCCGCAGCAGCTGCAGCACATCAGCCCCCGCCACCGAGCCCTAGCCTCTCACGCACTTGGGTGGTTTGTTTCTTTTTTAAATTTTATTTTTTCCAGCTCAGCTGTGTCCGACGGGGCGGCGCGGGTGACCCAGCTCCCTCCTAGGCAGACGGACGCCTACTCCAAGGCACCGCCTCAGCCCCGGAGCGGCCGCACTCTGTACCAACACCGGGCCGGGGCCGGGACACGCCGAGCCGCCGGGCGCTCCTCTCACAGAACTTTTAAAAGCTGCGAACAGCCTACATTACCTCCCCACCACCACACACACACCCCTCCCGCACCACCGCTCCCCGCACCCCTCAGCGCTCGCCTCCGTTACCCGGCGGGTCGGGGCCCGCGGGCGCCATGCTGCCCAGACGTCACCGCTGCGCCGCGGGGCGAGGGGGCGCCCCCGGGGCGGGGGAGGCGGGGAACCCGCGCGCGCCACCCGTCCGGCGCGCGCCACCCGCCCGGCGGGGCTGCCGCCTCAGACGCTGACGCGCGAGCTCCGCCCAGAGCGCGGGCAGGAAGCGCGAGGCGGCCGTTGCGGTCGTTGGGCTGGTGACGGGGGCGGGGGGGGAGGGATGTGTGCGCCCCCGCCTCTGACAGACACGGAGCAGCTGCCCGAGGGGTAGGCTGCGGCGCTCAGGGAGCCGCCCCTCCGCAGGCTGGAAGCTCCCCCCAGGGCCGCGTTCGTTTCCCTTCCGCGGCCCGAGGATGGCGGCTGCCAAACGTCGGGCCGGACCGGGAAAGCAAAGCCCGGTTTTCTGACTGACCGTCCTGACGGGAAGCGCCCGTAGCTTTTGGTGCCCCCTGTAGCGACTGGCGGGTACCTCAGCCGCTGGGTAGGGCTAAACGAAATTAATTGTCCCAGCATCGTGGAAGATGAGGGGCAAGTAAATCTTTAAAATGCCAACAACACTGGTGTTGCAATTAAAGACTAACAGTATCGAGGGGAAGCGTGCAAATACGCCTTACATAAACTGGAAATCAGGCTTCCCAGTGCTTGGTGGATGCCTGTTACTGGCACGTAAACCTGGAAACGTTTATACAAAGGGAATTGAGCAAATGAAGGCAGTCAAACCAAACAAATAATACGTGTTTTATTTTGTCATAGGAGTTTCATTTCTTTTCCATAGCACATGATGATAGGTCCTTGCAACTTCTTATCTGAGGACTCACGTTTGAAAAGAGAGAAATACCTGCAAACATGACAGTGCGTGCAGGGAAGGCCTGCTTGGCAGGAGTCAGAATAGCTCAGGGGAATAACGTCTGCACTCATTTAAAGTGCTAGTAATTAAAATGCCAGTAGTGAACGCGAACAGCGTTGTTATTTAAATCAGTTAAATGTTCAAAATAGGAGAAGAAAAAGGAAGCCTGTAAAATGGATTATTGACCATCCTTTCCTGTTTTCCTTGGCTCGTTCAGTAACTCAAGCAAGCAAAGCAAGATGCAGAGGCCACTGGTTCTGTGCTACCAGGAATGACCTGAGTTTGCTTCCCTCCTTCAGGTGCCAGGGCCTCAGCTCTGGGCGGCAACAGTAAAGCCTTTTGTCAGCTCAGAGCATGTGTTGCTACATGTACTGTGCTTAATAACAGCTTCTCCATTTTCCCTGGAAAATTTTTAGGACACTAAAAATGAGTTAAAAGGCATTAATGTAGATGATTCCTGAAGGCTAAATCTTTACTCTTGAATTTTTTTTTGAGACACAAACCCAGTTGGCTACAAACTCTTTTGAGTCCAACGCAATCTAGAAAGTTTTACGATCAACTGTCACTTTCGTTGGTGGTGACACAAGTACATATAAAAGTGTAGTTTTATGCTTAGATAATATATATGTCTAATTCAGCTTCAGAAAAACACAGGCAGCTTGCAAATCAACTAGGTAGTAGTCCAACTTCAGTGGTAGAGCCCATGTTCCAGTTCTGAATGCCAGGAAGACATTGCTGGAGAGTAGACCTTGTCTTTGGGAAAAACCATTGCAGTGGTCAGCCCCAAGCTGCCACTACAAAAATGTGTCCCAAAATTCCAGTGTAGGATGCAATGGTCTGGAAACCCCTAAACTTTAAAAGCCTAACAACAGAAGTGGGATACACTAGACAGAAGCAAAAGTCAGGTACTCCTAGAGACTGCTTAGTTTTACCACTTTTCCACAAAATTTACATGTGTTGTAGAGATGGGCAGTGCTTTGAGAACCATTCATTAAGGGATTTTAGGGTGTGTATTTCCTTGCTTGACTTTGTAGCCTTTTTGTCATGATACGTGACACACTGAAAATTTTCTCTGGCAGCAATTCTAGGTAAAAAGCTCACTGTCTCCACAGTTGCTCTGTGACGACAGATCTTTGTACCAGAGCTCAGCACGTCCTTGCGTGTGCCGATGCAGTTGTTTGTGTAACTGCTGCAAAGTAGGTCAGTAGGGAAAAAAAAAAACAAAAACGAAAATCTGAAGGCGCTTTTGAACAGGATCATTTCACATGTCCCATTTACTCTGCAGTTTCACAACCAGTTTGAGCCAGTTTGCGTGGTGCTGTGAAAAGTCAGCCCCAAATTCCACCCTGTGTCATCCTCGTATTTCCTCACTTTTCCTTGTGTGGGTGGTAGCTCTCGAGCACAATTCTTCCTTAAAGGTCAGTTTGCAGGGAGAACAGGTCCCTGGTCCAATTTGTCTGCAGCTGAACGGTCTCCAGGGCTGACGTAGGAGCAGCAGCAGGAAGAAAGGGCAGCAGCCCCCCAGCCTCAGACTGTGTTTAATCTGTTTGAGAAACTGGAGTTTTCCAGACAGCTGAATAAGCACAGCCAAGGCAAGTTACGCTCCTGAGGCTGAAGGGAAGAGGAATGAGTGGTTAAGGGTGGTGATTATTGAACCTCATCATCCACCAGAGGAATATCAACGCAGAACTTCAGCCTCAACGTGTTCTGCAATGTCTGAGGATCCCAGTTCCCTTTTCTTGGTTTAGTTTCAGTGATGACAGTCACACGCAGTGCTGAGTGCCAGTGCGTGTCCCTACCCCGAGGCTGCTGCGCACCTGCACTTACCAGGATTTTTTAACTATTTCTTTGAGAAGCTCTAATGCACAGAGTGTTCACAGGAAACCTTCCAGAATTTGCACTGAGCGTGCCCAAAAGCTTGAAAAGTGCTTTTTCTTTGTTTTATGGAATGTTGCTCTTATTTTACTAAATTAGGCTGTCAAAAATGCTGTTCCTTCTCATACATTTAGAATAACACCAGGAGCAGCTTAGAGCTGCCGGGGCAATGGAGTAAAGGAAGGGAGAATGCAAAGGTGCCATCATTCCCACATCTGGGAAACCTGCCCTTAACGCTGTTGGGAATGAGTCCTATTTGAACATTAGTTGCAGACATAGTATCATGTGCACAAACATCTGTCATCATGCTGAGAATCCTGGTTTCTGAAGGTGGTTGTAAGTGGTGCTCCAGTGAAGTTAACATCTTCCTAATTGCAACAGGACTAACTAAACTGTAAATCCAAATTAATGCACTTAGCAAAAAAACCCAATAATAATCTTTAAATCGGATCGAGTTCTGGTATTTCAAGTATGTTTGAAGGTATTTTCAAATTACTGTTTTCTCCAGCTCCTCCTCCACACAGCTAAACTCTCATAGATCTTTTAAAACCAGGTGGTGTTTGAAGCAAAACAAGCCATCTTCGTTTTTTCTTTTTTTTTTCTTTTTTTCCCAGTGCTAAGGGTCTGATTCACTAGTTTGTTACTGTGCTTGCACACCCGTGTATTCAAATGGTACACTCACTCACCTTACATGTGGGTAAGATCAAACAAAAGGTTTGAGCACACTCTCTTAGCTTTTGGGTATGTGTTTTAGATACCTCCATAATACCCATTACAAAAATATGCCTTTCATTTCCATATTATCTGCCTTTATTCCTGAGGAAGCAGTTCCCAATGGACTATTCACATAATTAATCCTTACTTAAACAAGAACAGTGGGATTATTCATGTTACTAAACAACAGTTGTATTTCAGAGGCTTATATCCGAGTGAGGCATTCACAGCACCATGCAGAAATCTGAAAGAGAGAACAGATTAATCTGATTTCAGAGCACAGCTCTTGGCACTCTGCTCTGTCAGGTTACTTACTGCTTGTGCTATTTTGCTACAGCTGGATTCTTGGCTTTTTCGGATGACTAAGTTATGTTACTTGTGGTTTATTTTCAGAAATTCCTTAAAAGTTACAGTTTCTACTTAATAATTAATTTTCTAGCCCCACAATTTAGAGGATGATTTTTTGCAATCCAGATACAAATTATTTGTTCCTTTTAAGTCAAATAATGATGTTAACATTTCTACTCCAGGATCAAAATATTACCGGAAACCAAAAGAAAGCAGTTCGTTTCAAGATAATTTCTAAGCACACTCCAAATGCCAAAATACCCTATTAAACATACACAGCTTAGAGGAATATCAATAAATTTATTCCACTTACACAGAACAGATTTTGGACTTCACTACTTTAAAAAAAGCCCAAGGTCTTCATCACGGTGAGGACAAACACACTGAAGTGAACTGAATATAACCTTTTGCACCTTTTTAGAGAATCTGTGTTGATGAAAAAGTGTGAGAGGCGAGGCGGGGATCGGTCTCTTCTCCCAAGTTACAGACGATAGGACAAGAGGAAATGGCCTCAAGGTGCGTCAGGTTGGATATTAGGAAAAATTTCTTCACGGAAAGGGTTATCAGGCATTGGAATGGGCTGCCCAGGGAAGTGGTTGAGGCACCATCCCTGGAGATATTCAAAAGATGAATTGACATGGTGCTCAGGAATATGGTTTAGTGATGGTGTTTTGTTTGGGTTTTGTTTGTTTGTTTGTTTGTTTTTTATGGTTTGACTAGATGATCTTAAAGGTCCCTTCCAACCTAGGCGATTCTGTGATTCTGTGTATAAATGCCTGCGAGGGCTGAGATGCAGACGTCAGGAGGATTGGGAACTCAACAGGGGGTGTCATCCTACAGCTTATCCATACTGCTGCGCAAGGCAAACTGTGTCAACTGCTTTCAATTTATTACAAGTTTCATAGGATTTTGAAATTATGCAGCATTTTTAAAACCTTCAGTGTGCACCTTTCAGGCATCCACATCAAATCCATAGAAGAGAGAGGAAGAACCACTGCAGGCTTGCCAGCTGCCCCGTAACAGCGTGGAGAAATGGGGAAGAAGGGCCGGGAACATGTACACCTGAATGTGTGCACCAAGGAAAACCTGCTCAATATGGAGCTCAGAGACTTAGAAAATGTTTTGTCTCAGATGTAGATGAGATTCTCAGCTCCTTTCTCCCTCTTAGTATGGCCTGGTGAAGTCTGAGCTGCATTGCCCCTGCCCAGGACAAGACAATACCTGCCCTGGATCAGTCCAGACTGGTTATGGAAACAGGTTTCTGAAGGTACCTTCTGGTCTCTCACTTGCTGGCAGAGCTTCCTGCCCATGTTGCCAGACATCCACAAGCTGAGGGGCTAGAGCAAGCCATTTATGAAGTTCTCCATTCAACAGACAATGCCTCAAAAATCAGTTGAGGCTGCCCAGCTCACCTTATGAAAAACTGGAAGGTCTTGGTGACAGAGTAGGTGTGAAGGTGACAGCAGGACAGGCAGTAGCAGCAACCTGACAGGCAAGGAGGTGATCCCGCAGTTACCAAACAAGAGCAGGTCCAGCGATTGCTACCAGGTTCAGCCCACGGTCCAGTGATCATTAGGCAATCCATAGCCACGAGACAGGGCCACGGTCAAGCCAGAAAGTCTCATCGACAAGGCAAGAGATAGCACACAAAGAACCTAGCTCAAGCGAGGAGCAAGGATGAGGGCCTGAGTTAAATGTGTGTCTGTGGCTAATGGGTGGGAGGTAAAGGGGTGGAGGTCTGATATGTTGAGGGCAGTCAGAGCCTCCTGGTGTTCTTAGGGCCTCACCAATAGATAGACTAGCGCGGGGACACAGATGTGAGAAGCTGAGGGGACTATGAGTGCACAAGCCCTAATCATACTTTTGCTGCTGATAATGGGATCACAGTCCACCTGGCAAGCACAGCAGTTTGTGTTAACACAGCTTGACATCTATGAAAGTGTGTCTAATAAGGAGGATTGTAGAAAGGTTTGTCCGACTTGGAAAGGTGGACAACATGAGAAGTACAGACGTAGCCAAGTAATGCAGCCATCTGCATCTTGGTAGTGCAGATGTAGCACAACAGGGCAGAGAAAAGGGACACGCGCTGTCATACAACATGTGAGTGACACTGGAGAGCGTCCAGCAGTGCTCCTGGCTGTCAGTCATGACTCCATTCCAGCAAGCGACCAGCCTCTATTAGTATCACTTTCTGTCATGAACATTGAACCCTTTAAGATTTTTTGCAAGGGCAGAGGGAATCCTTCTGTGTAAGATACCGTGAAAGACCAGTGCCCTACTTGGCTTTCTCTGACTTACACATACAAACAATCCCGTATGGTATAAACTGCCTGTTAGAAAAACATGTTTTATAGGCAATTCTCTTTCATTCAAGGGACTTTGATACCACACGGTTCATTCGATTTGTTTTAAAGTCTAACCCGCTAGGTTAGACTTTTGAAAACTGCCTGGGATCTCAGATATAGCCGTGGCATTTTCTCTACCCTTTCTACAGACAGTTGCAATCTCCTCTTTCTTCAAAGTGGTCTGAGCAATGCTATCCCCTCTCCTGTGTTCCATTCATTCCTGGTAGAAAAGCAGAAACAGAGAGGGGAGCAGGGAGCTGAAGAGGTCGGGAGCAAGGAGACTCTGAGTCCCGGACATGAGCTAGAAAACAAGTTTAAGGAACCAGTTCCAGAAATATGAACCATTCTAGAGATCTGCTTTTGCTGGAAATATTAAATGTGAATAAAGAAAATTGTTTTCAAATCAAAATATTAAAGAAATATGCAAGTGGTGTAATGACACAAACTTGCCAGAAAAAAACTTCATGCTGAAAGTCTTGTACCTCTTAAGAGATGAGGAAATACTCACGCATGGTGTTGGTCATAAATTGGTGTTGGTCCTGTGTTGTGTGTGGTACACAAATGTCTTTCCATGCACAGATGGTGGCTGGAGAGGCACGTTATCATTCCTGTCTATTGAAGGGTCTAATAAGTACTCCAGGAGTAGCAGGTAACGCTAAAGATATTAAATGAAACCAAAGGGAATAAGACTTTATTTACTGCCTTAGTACAAATAAAGAATAACTGCATTGTGATCAAGTAGAAATAAAGTGTCTCCCTTCAAAATCCAATTCAAGGGAGCCTTGAGATCATTAAACTAGATTTAAGTTAACATGTGCAGTCAGGAACAGTTAAGCTCTAAGGAACAGCTGTTCCAAGTGGGAGAAGGGCAGTGGCAGAGCGAGGTTGGTGACTGCATTAGAAGGGACAGTCACGCTCGCAGGAAGGGAGATGCCTCCTCAGAAAAGGCAAATGAGTGGCCACTGCTAATGACAGTCCTGCCTGCAGAGTAACGCTTCAATTAAATGCCACCACTGTAAAAAGGGCAACGACTTTGAGCTAAGTGTTGTCGGAACATTGGGTTCTTGGTCTGGGTTGAAGAAACAATGAGTCTTACAAAAAATCTTCCCAAGCCCCCAGAAGAGGGAGAGCAGCAGGGCAGTCAGCTGGGGGCCATCATAAATTGTTTTCAGTTTTTCTCACAGAAATAAAATTAAAAAGCCCAGTGATTCATTTTTGATGGCTTCCATCAAGGGTTTGACACGTGCATAATCAAAAGATTTAATTTGGACCATCTTGGGGCCAGTCTTCTTAAGTTTAGGTGGCTGATAGAAATGTATTGATTGTTAACGAGAAGAATAAAAAGTATTTTAAAATGGATTGTCTTTTTTCTTTTTATAAAGTTTGCATTTGTTGTTTTTGCCACAAGCATAATTTCAGCTGCTTACAATTCTATAGGCAACTCCTTTCAAATAAAAATGGGAAAAAATGAAACATAATATAATGGCTAAAGACCGTAATGATACTTTTACATTTTTATTTACCTTTCAAAATATTAACATTTCAGCCCATTCTCCCACAAGTCACTTCAGATAATGGCACAGTTATTATTTCTGAGTAGCAGAAATGTTTGCTGGACAGTACAGTCGCTTGCCAGCTTGCTGTGCCAAATCAGGCTTTGTCACCTTCGCTTAACAAATAACAAAGGTAAAAGTTAGAGGGGCCATGGAGCGTTGTCCCTGGATGATGCACAGGTGACAGCAAGGCTGTTCCTCAACGTGCTGCACTGTATTAAATTCCATGCCTTTGCTTTAATCACAATGTCAGAAGACAGGGCCTGAGGCATGTAATGTCCAACAGCATTGTGTCTGCCACACACATTCATCATGCTCACCCAGGCGTCCACCAAACATCGCTGCGTGTCTGATTTTAATATGAACAATCAGGTTTGCTAAAGAGTTTGTTAAAACTGTGACTGGGGTTTGGGGTTTTTTGGGTTTTTATCTCACGGGAGGTAGGATTTCCTCTCTCTTGGATTGCCTGCATTTTGCAAGCATCCTTCAGAAAGCTGGCGCCATGTCCATAGGAGGAAAATAGGATTGTAAATTCTGGCAGGTTAAGTGTAAACAGATAATAAGTGAAACCAAAAAGACTTTGAGGAACAGTTTGCAAAAGATAAAAGAACAAGCAGTAAACCTTTTTTCAAGCATATCCAAAAGCCTGCTGGAGAATTTATAGAAACAGTGCTTTAGCAGAAAAACAGACTAAATCTAAATTTTTGGCATCAGTGCACAGTGTTCCATAAGTTCCTGATGTACAAATTACTGGCGGCTTGGAGACTTTTCTGGGCACACATGCCCACACGCTGCCTCGCTTTTACACTTTCCCACTACTGGTAACTGTCAGAGCCAGGATACAAGTCTGAGCAGGATGTCTGATACAGCCATTCTGAGGTTTTCTGTGGCTTCTTTTTTTTTTTTCAATTATATTAATTTGATGTGTCTTTATTGCTGTTCAGTCCCAATCAATGCACGCCTCACCAGCAACTTATGCAAACATTTCTTTTTCTTCACTCACTGAGCCTGGAAGAGGACACTCGGTGCTTGTGGTCGGCCACTAGAGCTCTTCTTACCTGAGCTTCTTGCACCAGCAGCCATTGAGCAGTTGGAAGGCTCCAGCTGAGGAGAGCACATGTGAGAACCTCTCCTCCTGAGCACAGCGCTCCAGGGCATTTTTCACTTAAAGCATGAACAGATATCTTGAAGGGAAGAAAGTTTCCATGAATTGGGGCCAAGGAAACCAGCCAGGTTTTGAAACAGAACGGCCAGGAGCAAGTAGATGAGGGATGGATGGGTGTTAAAATAGCCTCAGGACATTTACCCCCTCAGGATACTTATCTGGTATATTTGGTTACTAAGTAATTAAGGCAATATGCTGATAATCAAATTTGTGTAAAGCAATATTATGAATGCTAATGAAATTTCCCAAACTCTAGCAAATTGGCAGAGGAATTTCTTTTGAAGCTTAGAACATGAAACGCTAGTCAAGGTCACAAATGGAAAAGACTGGGCTTGTCCTGTAACGTAGCACTACTTTATGAGGGAAATGAGTGGTACTCCTACTACTGCCTCAAGGTTTGTTGTCTACACATAAACGTTCTTTTGTTTTGAATAATAAAGGAGTTCTGGTGAAAGCACATGGTTGGGTCCCTAATTCCACAGATATACTGACTTTTTTGAATTTTACTTTATTCTATAACCCTCATTCACATGATCATCAAAATACTGCTGTACCTTCACCTGTGGAACCTTGATTTGGCCCTGTGCTTGGTACACTCCTTACCTTGGGCTCAGCTATGCTTCCATACAGTAAAACTAGCTTGCTGCCGGAATTGCGTAGACAGAAAATACCACTGAAGCTATTGATTTCCAGTGTAAACGGAGTGATTCTACAGAAAAATACAAATGCCACCTAATAAAAATAGAGCCTTAGAGGAAAAGTAAATCTCTCTGTTAAAACCACTGCCCTAGAACTTGACCACAAAATATTTTAGAAGACCTTGAATTCCACCCACTTCAGGGTAAAATAACACAGCTTGCTTATTTAATCTAGTTACCCTAAAAATAATTGATGCTGGGAGAAATAGTCTTTTTTTTTTTACATGAAAGACATTAAAGTAATAAATATGGTATAACATTTTTTGGCAAGTACAGCTGGGTAATTAATCCCTGCAGCTCTCTGCCACTGGTCCTGTTCACCCTACTTCAGAAATTAGAAATATGATATGGGAATGAAAAAATTACTTTGCAAAAATCTTTTTTCTTGCTGCTGATAACATTGTCTCTCACATGCTTTGATCAACAGAACATTTAGCTAAAGGAGGAGTTTAGAAGTTTCTTCCCTACTATTGAAAATAAGAAGAATATCACAATATAAAAATTAGCAGGTAGAACATTAATGATAACCAATAGAAGTGTCAGATATAAACTGTCTCTGTGCCAATTTTTAGCATAATCCTGCCTGTAGCACTGAGATTATGCTTTTGTGCCATGTTTGAAAGCTCATATGTTTTATTCTTCCAGTTGCATTAAACTGTGACAATGACAGATATACAGATTTATTTTTCAATAGGATTCATCCTGCCCAGCAGCCATTTAGCTGGAAATGCCATTGCTTTAAGGCAGAGATTCCCAACTTAATTTGTGTGGGCACTGTCATGACAAAAGGAGATGGCACTGCACCATCTCAGTGGCAGCAGTGGCAGCCGCAGATGTGATTGTAGCTCTAATATTTCTCTAAGTCCTCTGCCGGCTTTTGTACACAAAGTGGAGGAGGAAGAGGTATTTGGTCATTGCATATCTCCTCTGGGATTGTTCTGACATTGCTCCCACCACATGCACTGTACCTGCAGGGTGCCTGCTTTAGGACTGAATGTGAGTCTTCCATAGACTTCAAAGCAAAGGCCAGTGTAAGCATCATTACATACTTAACATCTGCACAGGAGGGAAAATAGAAATACAAAAAAGTTAAGGCCAACATCTTCAAAAGCATTTCTGCCCGGGTCTCAGGGAAATCAATCTAAGCTGGGAGTCTAACAAGTTATGGATGTCTGTGCTCTTAAATGAAAACTCTGTCCCACTCATTCTGAGCTCCATCCCACTTCACGAGGCCGTATCTGTCCCTCCAGCATGTAACAACTGTTGCTCAGGCAAACACACTGTGTAGAAATGCATGACATAATTTTTGAACTTTTATGTTAGCAGACTGAAACCTCCTTTAAATTTCAGAAATGTTTCCAGTTCTTAAAGAGAACCACTAAGTGATTGCCAATGACAGAGTCTCATAAGGTTTTGAAAAGCAGACTTTATTTAATAGGCACATAATTGCTTTAATAGCACTGGGCTGCACAGCTCACTTCACCATTTGTAAATGGTTTGGTTTGATTACATTGCATTTCCTCAGTGTCGGTAGGATTCAAGTAAAAAAGTTACTGCTTTTACTTACCATTTCTCAAGATGGAAAAAAAACAGTACAACAACTAGCGCACAGGAGCATGATGCAGACAGAACAGCCTGCGATCCAGTAGCAGTCGAGACAAACTCTCATTTGAGCACTGAACTGTTAAAGCTGCAAGACAACCACGCTACGTTTGCTCAGATGGGATTTTGCATTGTGCAGGATAGAGATGAACGTTGCCCACTGATACAAGGGACTGGCTTTCTTGTACTGAGAAACAAAGACTGCCTAACACAGACAAGAATGAGGGTTTCAAAACAAAACAGCTCACATGAAATTAGCTCGCTTATTATTTCTGATTATAAAAGTTGTACTCCCTCAGCTGTAAAAGTTAAAGGCTTAAAAGAAAAGTACTGCTTACAGAACTCTAAACCTGCAATTTAATCAGCTTTTCCCCCCTATATTACAATTCTTTGTGATAAAAGAAAACCATCTTTAGGAGACAAAAACATAGCATTCTGCATTATTTTTGCAATCAAGTAGCTTACTTGGTTGATATATTTCTTCCCTGAAAAACTGCATTAATATTTTATTAAATTCCACCAGTAGAAGCATACAAAATCAGAAATCATTAGAGGAAAATAATACTGCTCTACGAAAGAAAAAAGCATGACTTCTAACATAGTTTTATGAACATCATAAAAGAAGCACATATGGCGTTGAAACATTTTGAAAATGGAGAAATATTTCATGAGTTTCAGTGTTCTTAAGTTTTACATTCTATTTTCTGAATGGATATTTCCAAATTTAATACCTGGCAGGTTTTTTTAGTATATTTTCTAGCATTGTATAGGACAGACAACCTAAAACCAACAATGCAGAAATCTAGCGTGCTGCACACTGTAATATACACTGGTTACTTTAGTTACTAGCACTTTACACTGACGGTACCTACTGTATTTGTAAAACTCCTTTTAAAATCAGCTTGTCAAAGCTTTTGAGAAGCAATCTGGGCAATAAGGTGGGTATTTTTAGTGTCTACCATGAATATGGCCAATTACAGAATCAGAGGTCGCTCTCTCCATACAGTGCTGACGAAAAAGAGGTGTAATCCAAAGCCCCAGGCACAGAACCCGGGCCGGTGTAGGGAGGCATTCTCTTGATGCAGTACTGAGCCTGCTCAGGAGGCAGCTCTCGACGTAACTCATCTGCCAGGATATAAGGCTGGGAGGGGGGAAAGGATTGAAAAATTCAGTATGTATTCTTCAAAGACACAAAATATTTCTTTTCTGTAGCTGTGACTAATAAACTCGGACATCCTGCCTGTTTTCCTGAGACCAAATATTTTCCTCAGTAAATTCCATCCCTAGTGATGACTTGAAGGGAACAGTCCTACCAACAAACTGACTAGGTCAAAATCCAGTCTCGGGATACGTGACTGTGTGTGTTAGCTACCGAGCGCTGTGCAGCTATGGGTAGACTGTAACTGATACAACTCAGCCATGGGTAGGTAGTGAGTATCTCTAAAGTGCACTACTGGCCCTTCTGCAGTGAGAGAACAGGCACATTTTCAGTTAGATCCAGTCAGTTTCATGGTCCTAACATATTTGTTATGAAAGATGCGTTACTGCTCTTAATAGTTTGCATGTATGATATGAATGATACCCTCTGTTAACAGACTTGACGTTATTTAAAATAACAATATAGCAAAAACATTTTTTCTTGAGACTTTGGCTTTCATCTTCCAAATAGATTCCTACTGAGAACATGTCTGGAATTCAAAATGTGGTGCACAGCAACTGAGATCACAAAATCAATACAAACAGCCAGAATGAGAAAATCAATAGAGCGAGCTTGGGCAAATAGACCTGTACTGCTGTGATGTCTCCTTTCTCCACAGCACAGGATCGGTTTCCTGGCAGCACTGTTTATGGCCCTGACTCCTCCAGAAGCTCTTGTGTTGCCATTATTCTCCCTTTCATCTCCATACATTGCTCAACTCGCCAGTGGATCTGGCTGTGGGGAGGAAAGTGTGCCAAATTCAGGAGCTTCCTCTGTGTACCCAGTAACTAGAGGAGGCCTCCTCCCCCCAGGACAGGGGTAGACCCCATTGCATCACCCTGTTGAATGCGCTGTCACGTCACAACATGGCTCACAATTAGGTATAGTCTTGTGCACCTGACCCAGGCTGTCTTCTAGAGGGCCAAACTCTGCATTGAAACATCAGACAACAGCATGAAAGGCAGAATGAGTTCCCCTCTAATCAAGGCTGTTGTGTGGACATGATCTGATGTACAATATATCCATTATACAGACAAACTGTCTAAGTCTTGTCTAAGACGTCTAATTTTATGTTGGCTCTTTGTATATGAGGGTATACAGACACAGCCTTGAATTCTGCACCCATTTCAGCTAAGAGTCTTGGTTCCAAACAAGAAGAAAAGGCAAGTGCTTTCTCTGAAGTCTTACAAACTGAAAAAAAGCTTCACTATTACTAAAAGGCTTGTATAAGACTTTCAGCAAAGAAGGGCTAAATAGGAGACCTATTGAATCCTTACAGCCCGCAGCACGATGACTGACCTTATCTGAAGCCAGGATTCTGAAGGAAGCTATCACTTGCTCAGCCGTGTCTGTATCTGCTGTTTCTCTGGTCATGAAGTCAATGAAGGACTGGAAAGTGACAGTTCCTTGCCCATTGGGGTCAACCAGAGACATGATTCGGGCAAACTCAGCTTCACCCTTTCACAGAATCCAAAACAAACAGAAAAAAGAAAGGTCACTCTAGTATCAATTGCCAATGGCCCCATGTCTCTCATGAACCAGCAGGGACCAGTGGTTACAAAGTCTTTAAAGCATCTCCCTGATTTAGGAATGCAAATTTCAGAGTCAGTGAAACCTGGCATCTTAAATGACCACCCCTCTTCTGTAAAAAGGACTCAGTGCTTTTGTCCTAAATACATAGTATGTACCTTTCAATTAACTTTCTGCATCTTCTCCCCCTCCCACCCTCACTCAGGGCCTGTTTAACTTGTTTTAACTTAACATTACTTTTTACACCAATTCTAAAACCATTGTAATGTTGGTACTGCAGAGGGAGGTGGAACAATAGCCCAAGAAGCAGTTTACTTGCAGACCCATTGAACTAGTAGGTAAGGGAAACAATTCTGAACATTTCATGCCAAATATAGGAGAGGTTTTTTCCACTAAAAAGAGTGAATTTTGGGGGAAAATTTTAGAATAAATAAGTGAAGGAAAGAAAAGGCAACCCCCAAAGCTAGTTTATGAGAATTAAACAGCATTAAAATAATTCTTCCCCATGCACATAATAAAGGAGAAACAAAAAAAAAAAAAAAACTTAATAACTGTTAATTTCAACTTTTAAAGTTTCCTTAATTCAAAGAGCAATGCAGCAGACCATAGAATATGGTTTTCAAGTGTCAAGTACTTTTAACTTCCTTTTTAACGATTTGAAAATAGAGAAAAAGTAAAGAAACAAGAAATTAGCATCTCTAGTGTAAATTGTTAGTATTCTGACAATTTAAATAAGCTTTATTGCTGCTGTGGTTAATGTTAGAAGCTGTAAGCAGAACCAGCTGCCATTGTTTCTTAATATTCATACCAAATCATAACCCATTGAAATCAAGCAAGCTCTGAAATCATCGTGGTCCATCAATCCGTTCTTCCTCTATTGACCAAAACAACGTCAGGAGTATAGAAGGGAAGGTTTGAAGAATCCAGGGTAATTTCCAGAGAGATGATGAGTTTAGACCATTGGCACATTGGATCCAGTGTATGAATAGTATTGATTGATATTGCCCGAGCAGGTCACCAGAATCATCATCAGTTTTAAAGGAGGAAGAAGTAACTAACATATTACACACAGGAAACGGACATTTTCACCACAATTAACATCAGGAAAGGTCAGGGAGAGATAAGGGAAAAGGTGGATGAGACAAGAATACAGAGAACACAACCAAAGACAAAGAGAAAGGCAAGGAGAAAAGTTTGTTACTAAACTAGTCAAACACAGGAGATGCTCAAGCTGCCTCCCTGATATGAAATGTCTTTGAAAGGTTCCGCATGGGATGCTGTAATGACTAAAAGTCTAGTTAAAACCAGTCTGAAAATAGTGTATCACTGACTATTTCAAATAGTCCACTCCAAGGCCAAGGCAGGTTCACTTGGAGTGCAGGTAGGTACGCTATGAGCTGTCTGCTGACATATGGGAAATAAGTGCAGGGATTTTCCTTCAGAGGGCACGCTAGCAAGACCTGGACTACAGCAGAGAGATGCTCATGCTGGCTTAAAGGATGAGACTTGCAAGACATAGAAGGAGGTCAGTTGAAAACCTTGTATAAAAGGACGTTGCTTATTTTCCAGGCAATAATCTATCTGTGGCATTCCTGGCTCAGAGCTGAGTAAACATTAAATGGCAAGATAATAAGCAGGTAAATAAACATTTCTGCTGTGTTGTGATACAGTGTAGCGGTTTGGAGAGAATTGTGTCATCCTGAATCAGGAGAGAGCAGTAGAGAGCTTCTCTTGAGTCTGAGGAAAGGAAAATCAGCAAAAGTCTGAGTGCAAGAAGCATAGGAACTCCTCACAGTTATCTAGTAGAGTCCACGCAAACCAAGTAAAAGAACTTGCAAAATCTTTGAAAATTGCATAGAAAAATATGGCTGCAAGTGATGCCGACAGTTCATCTAATCCAGTTGTCTTCCTAGAGGCAGGATCTTTTCAAAGCATTATGACCAGCACATTGAAGTTTAAACCCACAATCTCTGGTTATTATTGTACTGGCCTATCTTAAAAACCAAACAATAGCAGTTTCCTCTACCTGCAGGTCATTTCCAACCTGTCCTAGACTGATGAGGCAGGCTTTAAATTCATCAGAATGTAGATTGTCAGATTCATCCTAGCATCCCATCACAGGTCATGCATTTGGGGAGGTGAAAGGAAAGAAAGACAAATCACAAATCAGGTTAGTTAGTTAGTGAAGAACATTCTCCTTCTGTATTAATAACCATGCTTTTACAAAACTTCATGGAAACGTAAGGTCAGCATATTGCAACTGATTTCCTAAAAAGTGTACAACTTCTGCAGTTTAATGCTTTTAGATTTTTTCTAAGTGGAAGGTCCTCACTTCATCTACAGAGTTAAAACTGTGCTTTCTCTACGGGTGCTTTTTAAACCTTTTTGCTCATAAGGCAGTTTTTTATTCTATTGAACTGCCATTTGCTTCTTTCATTTTCGAGTCATGCAGTGTATGTGAGATGCAGTATGAAGATCACTGAACCTGGGAAAAACATATTTTCCCAACTCAGTTACTGTTACTTCACTCTTGATCTGATAATATTATTTAACTGCGTATCTGAAAAGAGAGTAGAAGTACAAAACTATTGATTTCTTGTCTAGATCCAAAATAAATTTATAACTGACGTAACTTATTTTCAGTTATCTGTCTAATAATTTATACAGCAAGGTTTTGCTTTGAAAACTAACTTTAAAAAAGCCACATTGAATTCCAGGTTAAATGGCTCCTAGTAACACATCAACCAGGATCATTGTTTTGATCCAGTATTTTTTTCCATTTTTGCAAGTCAAGAAATTCACACTAACTTCTTAAAAACAGACTGGCTCATCTTTTTCTTCCTGTTCACACAAAATGTGTCCTATCAGAGATGTACTTCAGTTGAGTGCATACAATGCATACATGCAAACAATTAAAGAGATGCTCTAAGATAAAAAATTATTACCCTTAATGATTTTACGGACTGACAGTTTGGAGAAGATCCAAGGTTTTCTGCCTGCTACATATCTGTCCGCTGGATGAATAATTTATTTTTTTAAATTTCTACATAGTTATGCATAACTAAAATGATAGGAGTTTTAACAAATGCACTGGGTTTATTTAATATACCAATAGGATAGATAAAGCAGTGCTTTATTAAGTTCATAATGCCGTGCATTTTTGGCATATCGTGCTGTTATTATATTGACTCCCTCTGCATCAACCTCCACCAGCTCCATAAAGGGAAGGCAAAAAATAACAGTGGGAAGTCAATGATGGGAGATAAAGCAAAGCTGCAAATCTGGAGCAGCATTTAGTTAAAAGCCATAATCACAGTGAAGGTTTTTTCCTTTAACATTTCTATTTTATAAGAATTTCTGCTATGAAGCATTCAAAATACTTTATTTTATCATTCTGAAAATGTTAATATAAGCTGGCTTGAAACTCTCCAAAACCATCCTAACTGCATGGCTACAGCAGGTCACACTAAGAGTAAAGTATTCCCCAGAAATCTTTTTCTTTCCCTTTGCAATTTGTATGTGGTCTTGTAAAACAATTGAGCTTCTGAGTCACAGTAATACATTCTTAAATATGTCCTTCAGTTCCCTGGATGCTAACTGATCTGCATAAGCCTGATCATGCGGTTCTTTTAATAGGGAGCTGTTGTTTTTCTGTTAGTAAAATATAGGGTGGCATGATGCTATTGTTCTGCATGCAGAGCTCCTACTTAAAATCCGAAGTCTGCACAAAAATCAATAGTAGAATATGTTAACAGCCATTAGGATATTACATGCAGAGCAGCTGCAGATATTTTATCACATACTTCGCAATCTTATTTAGAATTTACTAAATATGCTGAATCTGAAAAAGGAATCTCTGCATAAAAAGACTTCAAAACCAGTGACTGACAACATATCTGTGTTGGTGTCCCAATCTGTCTGCATACCATAATGCAGCTATGCACCATTTTGAACACCTCTAAACTGCTTCTGTGATTCAGACATTGTGTCCCACTTTCTCTTTTTTTCTCTCTATGCAGTCACATTAAGGAAGGAAATATAGCAGCTTCGCTAAAGATTTATATTTATACCTACAACTAGACTATGCCTTCAGGCACAGCCTCCAGCAAGGAGTAGTGGGCAAGCAGCAGCATCCTCAGGAATACGCTCTGGGGTACCAGTGTGCACACATGCCTGTTGGAAACACAAGAGCCCAGAGGCTGCCTTCTTGCCGCAAGGGAGATAATGTATTTACCACTTGCCTTCAACAAGGAAGACTGGTAACGCTCTCTGTGCTGGTGGATGCACTGAAAGAAACTCAACTCTTCCTCCCCTTGTAATTCTTATATGCATGGTGCCCACTTACTCACTGCAGTTTCAGAATCAGGGGCACGGAGCTCCCCCAAAAAACCCTTGTAAAATACTGAATAGTTTTCTTTCAAACATTCAAGATATAGAAGCCATTTAAAAAAATTCACCCGTTATTTAGAAATCTTTTAAAGGATTAACAACTGCAGAATTAAGCCTCATAATGGATTATGAACTGTAAGATTTTATTTTTTTTATATATTCTTCCTAGGGAGAAAGATAGGGGTTCCTTCCTAAGATTTATAAGCAAATGAAGTTGTTTCTAGAAGCACTGTATAAAAAGTTGTTAGGTTTATGTGTACCAAAATACGTTCTTTAAAATAGGGAAGGGAGCTACTCTGCATATTAGTACTTGACTGACAACACACACTAAGAGTCAAGCATTAAAAAGATATGTCTTAATTTGGAGAAATGTCACAGAAGTGAGAGCTATAGCATGCATAAATTATTCCATTATGCTTAGGTATTTAAAGCCTACTTGTCAGGGACAGTATTAATTTTTGGAATATTTTCTGGCTATTCATCATTGTGAATAGCAGTTCAATTCTTTCAGCGTATTTTTTAAACTATGTCAGGCATTCAGAAATGCTGCTAAGCACAACAAAATTACTACATGTATTTATTGCTAATTCTATCTGACATGGAGAAGCCAGTATTTTTCATGTTAGTGCTTACATTGAGATGATCCGGTTTCATCTTCATTTCTATTTAAGGTAATCAAGACCATAAAAGAATCTATTACTGCCTTCTCTTTCTAAATTTCAAGTTTAGAGTCTGCATTGCTTTGTGTACTCTGAAGTAACTCTGAAGAACCTTGGGTTTCCTTTATTCACCAACACTAAATATTGGAGTGTTCAAGCACATAGAAAGGATATAAAAATGAAAAACAAGCCTGCCTCTCTCAAACATGTTTGCTCAATGTGTCCTTCTAGCCTGCGTAGACTGAGTAGCATCAGCCCATTAAATTACAGTATAATTTAATCAGTATAAGCTTCCCTTTTATCAGTATTTTTACTGTCTGTCCCCTGCAGAAAGCCTGGATTGATGGCCGAGTGCTTTTAGATCTTACCTTCTTCCTTTCTTCAACTTGCTTTATGCTGCTAGAAACATAATCGTTGCACTGTATCAGCGCAAAAGCCCTCCTCGATCAATTTCCCATGTCTGATGCTAAGGGCAGAAGTATACTAAAGGGGGCATATGCAAAATAGTCCTTCCCTTAATCTGATCCTTCCAGACCTCTTTTTAAGGCCTTTGGATTATATCCGTCACGCGGGAAGGTAAGGTCTGCAGCTGAACTTGCAACCCAGGCCAAGATTGCTGAGGCCATAGAAACCGATGAAGCATCTATCTCCTTCTGCTTCTAATGCAGCCACTCAGGCTTCCTGCAACAGAAGTAAGGGCAGAAGGGACACTGCCTGAAGCCATGACTCATGAAGCCTGAAGAAAGGAGATAGCCAGGGACAGGCAAGGATCTAGAAGCTGGTAAGTACCTCTGTGTGGCACATTGTTATAGCCCATCTCTGGCCTGCCTGCAGCCATGTGACACAAGTGCCCTCTTCCAGTTCCAAGACTTTACTAAGGCCTTGCTCTGTTGTGTCCTTTCAATCTCAAAATCTTACTAAATCTGCAAAGCCTAAAGACCCATAGGGCTGGTTGGTGCAGCAGTTAGCTTCTCCTTTCAAGACTTTCTGAGGCACCAAGAGATGCCCATAGCTTCTCCTCAGCCACTGAACCAGCCTTGCCGTGAGCATGGCAGAGAACTCATCTATGAACTACAAAGATACAAGGATGGTAGAAATGGCCATCTAGTGTAAGATATACTAGGGTTCAGTCACCTTGCTTCCTTATCTTTAGGGAGCTGTCAGATCTTTGTGCAATGTCCTTGGTTTCCCTTAATAGGGTCTCTCAAATACTGGTGCGTAATTTATCCAGGCCTGGTACTCTGTCTGCTTTTAATAGCTCTAATTACTCAGTTATCTGCTCCAGTGCCTTGGAAAAGCCATTTAGTGTGCTCCCAGGAAATTTATCTCTGCTTCTGTGATGTTATCTTCTGCTTCCTTCGAAAATACAAAAAGGAATTATGCTGCGTTAGAATCACATTAAGATTTTCCATAAAATCTGTTCCTGGTTCCTTTGTAGACAATCTTTCCTATACTTGCGTGTTTCTTCAAACAGCAGAGGTTTGGCAATTCTGCTTTTCTTTCTAAACAGTTAAGGAATTCTAAAGGATATTTAGCAAACTGCCAGAATCCAATACACATTAAATGTAAGTTCAGGTATGGGTAACCATTTTAGGTAGAGCTGGACAAACAGGATGTCAGTGAAAGAAAGTGGCACTTTGCTATCGCCTGGAATGATATGAAGGACCTGACTCATGTCATAACAGAATATATGTTGGAGGTTAAGCACAGTCTGCTAACTGCAGGAATCTGTACTGGGAGAGACAACAGCCTGGTGCTGCATTATGGTAACCTTTTTTTCGTATTTGAAATGCGAACTTGGTTTGGAAGGTGGGTTCATGTGAGCACAGAGCCAGCAGAGCTAACTCATGCTCAGATAGCTCTCCAACTGGGAACATCAGATCCCTGTCCACATGTATTTTGCTATTGTGTCTATTAATAGCTATCTTTCTAACCCTCTATCCATGAATACTATGTAACTCACTAAAGGATTGAGTTAAATTTCTTCACAATAGTCTTTTCATTCCTACTTTTTTATTTATGCATGATTAAATAACTGAAAAAAACCCAGCCTCTTATTTCCCACATACAGCCAGAAAAATGAAGGATTTTCCTTGACAGCCATCGGTGCCCCAACTGTATTTCCTACAAATCTATTTCTAGGGGGGACAAATTGTGATTCAAACAAAAAAAAACTAAAAATGTAATCCAGATTACAGCTAAATTTAATGGGATGGAAGCTGCTGGCAACCATAATGTGCTGCACTGCCTTTATTTAAAGGGGCACATTATTTTCCAAAACACGGATTTACCTTGTTCTGCTGTTATTTGAACAAATACTTAACCATATTAACAGAACTATAATTTTGCATTACATTTAAAGAGTACAAATTAATCTTTAACGTATCTGTAAAATGCTATGGTTTCATAAGGCTATAAATTCTTTGTTAACAGATCTTTTTTGCTGTTTTAGAAAGAGCCCATTACTACTGCCTTTGCAGTTTTTTAAAAGGCTTACATTTGGGATGGAAAGAAACTTGCTTTTGGGAACAATAAATGTCACTAGTTGAGAAAAAACAGGAGTACTGTACCCTGTCAAAATGATTGAATGATGCTCTGAAGTCATTCATTTGTTCCTGGGTGATACCCTTGGCATCTCTTGTGAGGATCTGAGTCTCAACCTCATTGATAGTTCGAGCAATGGTGGTAAGTAGGAGCTCCCATCCAACACGGATGTGCTATGAGAGAGAAAATATGGAATTATTAAAGAATCAAATATATTCTTCTAAGAGTATAAAACGCAGAGTAAGCAAAAAATCAGCTCTAAATATTTATGTGATATCTTTTCCACACCACTAACTAATGACCAAGGATCATTAAAAATAAAAATGCTCTTCAGAAAATATAGACTGGTTTCTAAATGGGTACTTCTTCACTAAAGGTAAAAATAAATGAAAATAAACCAAGGCTTATAAGATATCAGAAAGTTTGTTAAATTCCATCCTCCGTTGCAGTCTCTTCAGATTGGGAAAGGCAGTTATATGGCAGAAGAGGGCAGAATAAACTAACAAGTACAAAAGGGAGTAACTAGCTACCTCCATAGTATAGTTGGTGTGCTTGTTGTCAAACACCAGGGCTTCTTGTATAAGCTGATGATCTCCTTCCAGTTTGTCAATGTTGTGTTTATAGTTAATGATATTGTGCTCATATTGCTTCAGCTGATTCATCTGGTCCTCCAAAGGCCCTGTCATTTCAATAGAGCTGCGGGCAATTTCCTGTCAAGAGAAACAGACACACCCCCGCCCCACAAAATTTAAACGTCAGATTTGCTAATTTGACCAACTCTGACATAAGTATGTGATGTTTTCATACTAAGAAGCAATAGTAATTATATTTTCATACAGTGGGGACAATAAATTTTACTGTAGAAAACACATTTCAAAAGGAATGTGGCACATTTATTTCTGGAACCATTATTGAGATCCCAGCGATCCCGGTATCTTTCCTTTACAGAAAGCAGAAGCTAAAAAGTAATTGTTTAGTGATTGATTTTTCAAAGCTACACATCCTGCTCACCATCAAGGTACCAGCTGTTCAAGCTTCCACAGTTTTGAAAGTCGTCTTAACCAGAAAGCATAAGCTAAAGAGTAATTGTTTAGTGGCTGAATTTTCAAAGCTGCATGTCTTGTGCACCATCAAGGTGCCACTTGTTCAAGTTACCACAGTTTCAAAAATCATCTTAACAGGTGCTAAACACTTCAGGATCAAACAGCTGGTGAATTATCATGGAAATTGCTGTTGTCCTGTATATAAAGCAGAGATTAAAAAAAGTACAAAACGCTTTGTCAGCTTCTGCTTGAGGGTGTGACAACTCACCTCCATCTTGGTCTGGATCCAGGGCCCTATGACATTGGCCTGAGCAGCAAACTGGCGGCGCAGGCGCTCGTTGGCGTGCTGGCGGGCTAGTTCCTCCTGCAAGGATTGATCCCTCTGAGGCACCAGCTGCTTCACCTGTTACAGCAGGAATGCACTGAGTGTGAGTAGGCACAACCGAAAAGTTCAAAAACAAATGGAATAAATAAGTCTACAGTTACTGATTTTTCTTATTGGTCTGAAGCTTGAGATCAAAAGGACAAGCCAGAAACATGGTCGCTATTTTATTTATCAGGTCTGTGCTAACACAAGAAATTGCTAACATGGTCTTGGGGCAGCCTGGCCAGAGACTAACATGGAGAGAGGAGAAATTTTCACCTCTGACTGGATTCAAGTTCAAGACAATTATTTAACTTAAACTGTTAATAGAGCAGTTACTTTGTTTTTCTTTTGAAACACGGATGAGTCTTCAATCTCTAAGTAATTGTTCTAAGAATAGTCAGTGCAAAACATTTTATTTGAGCACACCCATTATGACAGGATAACAAGATACATTCCATCCATCATGTATATCTGAAGGTCTCTAATACATTGCAAATTTTTTTTTGGCTTACCCTTCTGGATTGCCCTGGGAGACTGAGTTTTTTGCTTGGTTTTTATAACCCATTGAGGGTGGGTTACTGTCTTTGTAAGTTTATATATTGGTAAATTCATGCATTCTACACAACTGTTTACCTTCAGCATATTATCCGTCTTGGTTCCTAATGAAATCAAATTTCTGCGATTGCTCTAGGAGCCTCTTTTTAAGGTAATTTTTTTTTAAGGTAGTTGGCAATTTCAGTCTAATTGGAAAGAATATTAATGGTCCCAAAGATGCTGACTTTTGACAACATTTGTGAAAAGCAGCAACTGGGTAGAAGAGACACATCAACTACTGTTAATACTGAAAGACAATAATTTTCTGTTCCTTTGCCAGCACCGCACTGCCCCATCTGCTGGCCAGCCACCGGCTCTGCACTAGCCCCAACCCTTGCTTTTCTTGCCCCACCAAAAAGGACCATAGGTAATACTGAGCAATGGATATTGTGAAACAAGCAAACGTAAGGGAGAACATAAGATGCTTTAGAAAGTTCATTATGACGTCTGATGATCTGGAATAATTTACAGATTATTCTAAAGTTCTCTGAATATCCTCAGTATTGCTAAACTAGAATACCATGTTACAGTGTCATTTATGTATTTAGCATACATTACCTTTTCCCACTTGCTACGAATCTCATCCACAGTAACCGTGCTGTAAGGATTGCTTGCACTTATTCTCATGCTGTAGCTCTGAATAACTTTTTCAACTTCATTCTGGATTGATAGTATGGCCTGTCTTTCACCATCTGCCTCTGGCAAAGTAGCTTTAAATTGATCGTGTGCAGAGATTAAACTCTAAAATTGGAAACAGAGAGGAAAGCATGAAAACTTTAATGCTCCTTTGTATGTCTGGAAGACCTGCTGTAAGTAACAACTCCTCTCTCAGCCTCCCAAACGCCCTGTCTACATGTATCTGTAGATACAGGAAATAGTACATGTAGAGTAGATACATTCATGAAACAGCCCTCATTGACTTTATCAGCACCATTGTTTCTTCCATGACCTCTGGAATATGCTTTCATAGCAATGAAGAACCCTACTTATAATAGAGCATACAATGCATATCACAAAGAAAACGTCAAGACAGAATATGGGTTTTTTCTTACACATGTTCTACTCTCCAAGAAGGAAAAAATTCCTTTCTTGTCTTCCCTATGACTGTAAGACAAAAAAACAGATAACCATTTACCTGAATTTCCTCTATACTATGAACAATAAACATGTCCTGTAGGTCTTCCATAGCACCTTCCATCCAGTTATTGAAAGGAGCAGCTCTTTTGGCAAATTCCAGGTGAAGCTGATCAATTGTTTCGAGCAATTTCTCTGTCCTCTGTACAGGTTGGGAAAGGTACATTCCTGCGTTACTAGGGCAAGAGTTAACTCCACACACATACCCACCCATGCACAAAGTCACACTTGCCTTTCCAAAAGCAATTGATTGTATTGTTGACTGTTTACACCACCTGCTTTAAGGATTCTCACTCAAGGCAATAGGACTAATTGCAGTAAAGGTACTGTCATATTCAACATGTTAAAAGAGGTGTATGCCTTTGAAGGATAACATGTGAAATGTAGTAGTGAAATGACTTTTTCACTACTGATATTTTAAGTATTTTTACTATTGTAATCTGTCTGCAAATCAATTAAAATCTGCTAATCTTGCTTTATTAATTTCTTGTAAGTATAAAAAGGAAGCGTTAGACATATGCTTTCCACCTTGGCATCCATGTGTGTGACTTCCTCTTTTCTGAAGGAAAAAGGTTTTGGAAAGTATCTCAGTGCTTTGAAATACTCACTACCAAGAAATTACCAGTGCTGGCTATTATCCTGTATGTCACCTGATTAAGCTCAGACAAGTATGAAAAGGTAAGCACTAACGGCCTTTCTTATCCTTGCAGGACATCAAATCCCCAAAGCGTGGTGCTATAAACCACATGCCGTCTGTTGCCGCTTTAGGACTGTCCTTGGCAGCTGAGCACTGTCAAGTCTGCTCTGAGCAATTCAATCTATTTGCAAATGAAACCACACCAAAATGAAATCGAGATCTGAGGAAAGGCCTTATTGCTGTTCGGATGCCAAAGTGGATGCTCAATTACACTGTTTCCAGATCTGAAACAAATGGTTCATTCTCCCCTCCCTGCCTCAGCTGAGCTGCTGATCATTGTTATGTGGTTTACCTCCAGCGCTTCTCTCCTTTTCTGAGTAAGTGTTCCCAGGCTGTCCCATTGGTCACATATTTTTTGGCATCTGTCATTGACACTTGCAGCATCATGGTAGTCCAGTTCACTAAGAAAGAGTGAAGACAAAAATATGTGTGACTTTCTGAAAGACAGGAGCAGTTGCATTGTCCACACTCTTCCACTGACCCCCAGTAATTCCTCCCCTCTTTTTTGCAGTATTTCTACTCCAGGTAAGCAAGTCCTGCAGTACAGACGTGTGATCTAGGCATTCAGCATTTCAAGAAGCACAGCACAGGAAAAGGATCAACCTTCTCTGTTATGAGAAAAATCAAGTAACCATCTATGACATCCAGATATTAAAGACAATTAAGATGTCTGACCATCTTTGTATCAGCTATTTCTGTAGCATGAGTGATTTGATCTCCTGAAGACCAGAATACTTCAGCCTGGGGCTTTATCAAGTTTCTGAAGATTGGTACAGTTTTTAATTAATTGTCCTGAAACATAGATTTTGTTTTAAATAATCCAATGATCCTTTCCAGCCTCATACACTTTGAAATTATTTAACTGAGAAACAGACCTCAAGCTGCATCCAAGCATAATCTCTCTCTCACAGGCCTGGCAATGCTAACAGGGGCTGCCCAGATCTGGGGCACAGAGAACAAGTCTCATCTTCCTCTCCAGGAACTCCTCACAGAGCTACGTCCTAGAACTGGCTGGTTTGGAGAACAGGAATCTCCTGACCCATGTATGCCACCAGCACGAATCAGTGCACACACAAAGGACATAGCAGTTAGCATTGCTTTTTCACCTGCTTAATAGGCTCATACTACCCTGACAGAAAGCAACTCACTTTTCTGCCTAAGACTGGAATAACTTTTTAAGGCTCTGTCCTGAGATTCTGCACTCACTCAGTCTCAAGTTGAATTTTTGATCTCACTGGCAGATAATCCCCTTGGTTCTGCTGCAGCCATCATGACCATGATAAAATACGTGTGTGTGGCACTTTGGAAGTTCGCTTTTATTGGTGTATCATCATCCACTGAATTTAGCTCTTGGCTGCTCCTTGAGGACATTTTGCCCAGTACTAAGCACTGCAGATATTGTGATTGTGTGACAGCATGACAATATGAAGGTAAGATTTACTTTAAGGCTTGAACAAGACGTTAAATGCAGATAGAATTTGTTCCCTTCTTTTGAATATTCTTGTCCAGGCAACTGGCAAGAATTCTTCCATCAGTAACTTAGAGAATCACAGAGGACAAAATGAGAACAGAGATAGCTCTATTAAGCTACACTGTAGGCCAGGGGCAATGTTCACGCTTCCTCCTCTAAGCTCAGTCAGAGCAATCTGGTTCAGGATAAAGTTGAGAAGTATGTGAACCATTCTGTTTAAAAGAGGCTTCAGATGTGCTGCAATCAGTCAACTGCTGAAACTGAAGAATGATAAAACAAGAAAAAAATAAAATGCCTTACCAATTTTTAAAAGCAACAAACAAAACCAACCCAAAATTGTGAAAGTAGAATTGTTACATGTAAGGAGCAAGCTGTCAGTAAGTCATATTACACAAGGGCTCCTTAACTCAAAAACTTGTTTCTTCCTTTAGAGCAAGCCTTTTTGTTAACCTTCAAAGGGATGCGACAAAAGCCATCTGTTAAGAAACTAAGTCAGAAGCATGAAGTTTTGGATGAAACAGGCTAAAATATAATTTGCTGCCATGAGTTTTTGGCTAGAAGTTGGGTTTTTTCATTATAGCATATTGAGCTTATTAGACGATGTTCCTGTGTGACTGTGAGCTCTCTAAGTGGATGGGATGTAGAGATTTGTATTCTGGTCTCTTTTCACGTATCAAATCCAGTATACCAGAATATGGACATATGGTCAGGGTATTTTTCCAGATCTTCCAGGTTTTCTCAGGTCACATCCCTGAGAGCACTGCAAATTTTATTTTTGCTTCACTTATCTCCTTTTGTCAATTAGCATAAGGGCGGGTGTCCTTCCATGAAAGTGAGGGACTAATTGTACCACCTCTGGTCAAAGTCCTGGAAGATAATATGCAATGTTACTCCATCAGCTCTGCCAGGGAGGTTCAGTCATTCCCCGGAAGATCTCTGCTATCCTATTTCTTCCAGAGATATGTGCTGTGGACAAATACGTAGGAGAATAATATTATCAACACAACTTTTAAAAAGGACACCCGTGGGTCAAAAATCATAAATTAGATCACCAAGTGGAATTAAGCTGTGTAACTCCACTGTCCTTCTGGGCCTGCTGTAGTTCACTTCAAATAAGTCTATTTTATGTGTCAAAAAACATTTTTCTGCTCAAAGCAGGAATAGAGGAAGAAATATGAACTCATAGCAGATTATTTACTTAGAAATAAAACACAGGTTTACATTCTTTATCCTATTAATTTTTTTCTCTCAACATGAAGCTGTGAAGAGACTAGATTTCACATTTTGTAGAAAGAAGTTTGTTTATCATGCATACACAAAGTACTTCTGCAGACGTGTTACAGAGTTTCCAATTCTAGTAATTTCTATTTGTTTGATTATTTGAAATCTACAGTCTTTGGACTTTAGAATCATTAAGCTATTCCTATTCATCTCACAAGTAATTCAATTGTATCTGTAAAGAATTAAAAATTCAGTCAAATTTTGTCCTGGTCCAGAGAAGCTCTTAAGTATGAGCTCACTTTAGGAACAGTGCTAGTGTCACAAAAATAACCTGCTGAGCAACATGCTTTAGCACTGCTTCAGAACCAGGCTCATGTTCACCATGTACGTAAGCACAATTTGAGCCCAGGTTTTCAGAAGCAAAAAGACCCTCCAAATCAGTGTTACAGATAGTGGTCTTCTTGGCTGAAAATAGGTTGCTATGCTATAAGCGACAGATACGCAAGAAACTACATCCCAAAAATTTTATTTTGATGACTGAAAACACTGAAATCACACAAGGCCATAAATGAATATGGCACTTCCTAGCACAGCTTGATCAAGTTCTATTTAGTATTTGCTATGTCATAAACGGCAAACCCCATTTTAGAAATTCCTGACTTTTCCCAGCTTTGTATATAGCCCTATCCAAGCCTTGCCATTCCTCATTGCCAAGGATTTCTAAGTCTACACAGGCTGAAACACAAACAATCTTATAGCAGCATCCTGGCTGGAATCACCTGCTTGCACACACACACACCCTTTATCTAAACAGCAACAGCCAACAAGTTGTAGCAACTTTAACGTTAAGCACAGCGTGGACTGAGCCACTGCAGCAGCAGATACCAGAACAGACAGGAAACTAACTGGTGGAGTTCAAGGTCACACAGCAATTGTCCTCCTTTGAAATAGCAACATTGAGGAGCCAGGAGACTGACTAAAATAAAAGGTGGAGGTGTACTGACTTGGAATTTAGACATAGATGATGATTTCTGTAAGGGCCTGATCCAGTGACAGAAAAAAAAAACAAGAAAAAAGATTGACTTCAATGGGCTTTGGATCAGGTGCTAATGCGCATTTCTTAGCATTCAGATATTAGTCTGAATATTTCTTTAAAAATACGATTGGAGAAAGAAATTAGCGTTTTCCTCCATAATTTCATTATGTGGGGAATTATGTATAAATAATTAAAATCACTATTTAAACAGAAGCTGCTAATTTGCTTGCAACTACTAATAAAACTTGACCTTTATGACCTTTCATTCAGTGTTCTCCAAGGGCATTAAGCTTAACTGAGCTACTGAGTCTCAGTGAAAAATTAGGTACCGATAGCTCCATTGTATGGAGAAGCAGAGAAGTCAAAGTAGAGCATCTCTAAATATGTTTTCAGCACCTTGCTACCCAAGCCACAAATAACTTGTTTAACTTCACGCAGCAAATTACTGAAACAACTCAGAAGAGACAATCCTAAAATAGACAGGATACAGTGTTCGCTGGCCTCACCAAAGGTAAAGGACACAGGGTTCAAAACACTGGTAAGCAGATGCTGTGCTATGTATACTATGTTCCCAAAGTTTCACATCACTTGTAAAGCTGAAGCTGAATTAACAATGATTAGGTATTCCAGAAACTTTCTTTCGTATAAAGAGGAACAAATAACTCCACAACAGGGACCATGGCATGACAGAAGGTGTTTCGTAAGCTCACATACTCAGTGAAATCTTCATCCTCTGTGTTTTTCAGATGTCTTTCATGCTATCTAAAAACTAATACTTATTTTATCCACTATACTTACTTTCCCCCCTTTAAATAATCTTGAAAAATAGGATTTTTCTTCTAAGTCCATTTGAATCATACAATTACTTTAAGTGCTGCAGCTGCTATCAGGTATGAACTACATTTTTAGACAACTCTGATTTTTAAATTGTTAATGAATGTGGACCTATTTATGAGTCATGGTCCTTCGCAAAGTGAAAACAGGGCATGAGGTATGTTTTTAACACTTGATTTTTTAATAGTAACTGTTGTGCCTATTCAAGGAGGTGAGAAATTGAAACTTGGGAGAGTTGAAGCCAAGGGCGTGAATTTGAGAATTTTGATGTTGGCTTCTGTTTTGACCACTAGCACACATTTGTTCCTGTTGGCTTTACAGATTTATACTGTGGGTAAGCAATGAATTTTAGTACGTGCCAAATTGCTAAGATCGGGAGTAGTGCCACTGATTTACACTACAAGACCACTGCAATGAACTGCATAAGATTATAAAATCAAACGTGCTTAGCTTGGTTTACACACCAGGATGACTTTCCCAGAATAGGGACATCAGTATGTAACAATACAGTCCTGTCAGTGTGTGCAGAGCTTTGCTGACAAAACTGTGCTTCACACAGCTGTTTTAACTATTACTTAATTATTTTTTTTCAAATAATTTTGGTCAGTTGAATATCTATATTTGGTTGGGGCTAAGGGGGAGATGAGGGAAAGGTCTCAGTGACCAGCTCAGATAATATACTTATAAAGCTATCTCTGGAATTCTTACGTTGGTACCTATGACACTATCAAATTCATTGGAAAGAGTTTATCGCAAAGTTAAATGTCAGCAGCTGCAAGCCTTTAAATGGAACATACTTCAGCTCCTGGGCAATGGCAGCGATCTGTTCCACCCTGTCCTGGTGAGCCGCCAAATCGCTCTCAAAAGCTTCATGTTTCCTTAACATGGCGCGGACTTCTGTCAGAGAAGCAGATTCATAATCCTTCTGAAGTAAGGTTTGCTCTTTGCCTGAAAGAGGAAATTAAAATATGAGTCCTTTTTCACTATTTTTTTTGTTAGAACAATTGCAAATTCAGTGAACTTTTTAAACTGGGGCATAGTGAAAATTACATATATGAGATGAAGTCCCACCCCCACTGAAATCAGTGGCAAATTATCAGCACAGTAGTGTTAACTAGAAATATGTATTTTTACAGATCTCTCAGTAATTCCTTGATTCTTGCATAGGCTGTTTATACTGGTCTAAAATAGCAAGTATTAATTGCTTGAGAAACTGCATAAAAATGGTATGTTGGCAAAAACTGGGGCTGTAAACTATTGTGGCAAGTCTTTTGTAGTTTAGACTTACAAAACCAGAAATCACACTGCTATGTTTAGCTTCACTTTTACTAATGATCTGTTATTCTTTTTCATGTTCTGCCTTCAATTCATTATTCATTTCAGCACTTCCAAAAAAAAAAAAAAAAAAAATAAGTGATGAAAACCCTATCTGCTTATCCAAAAAAAAAAAAAAAAAAAAAAAAAAAAAAAAAAAAAAAAAAAAAGATGTGTGCCAAATGCTGAATTTTAAGTGGAAAATGTCAACCTATTTATAAAAGGCTAGAGAAGCAAAGAGGAAATCAGAAACTGAAATATTAGTCCTCAGTAGCTCCTGTGTTGGACAACTGAATCTCTGAATCTATACAGACAGTGCCTACAACTGCAGGTCCCCACACGGCGTTACACAGCTCTGTGAATTCTAGAGCCAGAAGGGACTATTGTTTCACTTGCTATGTACCAGTTTATGTGGAGTTTTCCCTGCATAACAGCCATAACATGTTACCATGAGTAGTTTATGCTCAGAAAATAGGCTCTGAGGGCTGATAAACACTGTAGTTTCCCTTCTACTATCTGCTTGGCAGCCATTTACAGCCTTGTATGCTTCCAGCAACTGTGTTACAGGACGGACTCTGGTTTACTTTCACAGCATGAAAGGATTCTAGCTGGAAAAAGCCAGAAGCAGGGCAGAAGCAGGAAGAGTAAACAACAGGATGACAGAGCAGATCTACGTTTAACGATCCCCAATGGATGTGTATGCCATTGTATGGTCCCATGGCTGCTAGAACTACACATAAGGTTAGGTTACCATTAAAAAACAGAAAAAAATATATATGGGATGTAATCCAAGGTATGGAAGAAAGCAGAAATGAGTCCGTTATCATGTAGTTTATGTTGACTATTCAAAAAATTATGATGACCAAATGATAATCAACTCAGAGTAACTGTTAATAGTTTCACACTTAAACAGTGGTGTTATTATGTTCCTGGTTGGATTGCTATTGTACAAATACATCGGAATCCATTAGCAGTAATGGCCTCTATTCAAGTACTGAATAGTGCCGTTAGGTTTGGCTCACGACCTCAAGATCATGATTTTTACAGTTACATTTCATGAGCTACATGCCTCCAAGTTAGGTCATGACTAACAGTCAACAAAACCTGTGATTTTATCTGTTATTATTTTAGGTTTCTAAAACTATCCAAACTACTTCTGAGTGAGTTTCTGCCTGGCAAATATTCAGCACTGACAGTTCAACTTTGAAGATTAAAACATTAACAATGTTAAAAGCCATCTCTGCTCACCATATGCCCACTGTTCATGAGTAGAAGCCTTCTGCCTAAATTTCTCAGCCAAGTGTTCAAGTCTTTCCAGTCTTCGTATTTCATTCAGCAGCCACTCTTCATAGCCTTTCTCAGCCTGTTCAAGTCTCTGCCAAGCACCAGCAATATCCTTTGAAGAGAACACACGGAAGAGAGGGGATGAAACTATAATCTTTTTTTATCCAAATTTGTGGATTTCTGATTCATTCACAATTTTGCTCCAAAAAGAGAAGTTTTTATGTCCAGATTATGTAAAATCATAGAATCATAGAAAATGTTGTCAGACAGCTCAGGAAGTCTTGTAGTGTAAACATCTGTTCCTAATAGTGTGTTCTGTTCAGGTGGGTTCATGAAAGGAACCCCTATACAAATGGCTTCCAACCGTAGCTACTCATTCAGTGTAAGGACGATACATTGCTTTTACCTCCTATTTTACAATGTGCATGTTCTTTTATGACATACCTATCTGTTATCAAAATAAAAGCACTTTTCTCTTGGAAGTTGACAACAGCAAAATAATTAGTATGGAGAGGATTTGGTGCGTATCTTATCTGGAACACAAGCTCATTTCACTCTCTGTGGTGCACAAAGTTTTGTGAGCTTTGTTAGAAACTCAAAGGCATGAGTAGGAAACTGAAGTAACTGGGCCCTTATTTTCTGCATATGGGGAGTGGACAATAACTGTTTTCAGATAGTGCAATCATCTATTTTTCAAATCTGAGCAACCAAAACACAATGATAGAAGAGAGTACAGAAACAGGTTTGCTACATTCCACAGAAAATGTTTTGACCCACAGTCAATTTATCAGCAGATGAGAATTCTTGGTACTGACTATTCTTATCTTTGCAGACATAAGAAAAAACAAAACTTAATATTTAAAAGTAGAAAAAAGCAGAAACATGTATTGAGCAATGTCTGTTTCTGCAAGTCTAATGACCAAAATGTCACAACCACAGTGAAATCACTGTGAGTTTTCCTTAAATAAACAATATTTGGCCTTGCCGATAGAGAGGTCTTGATAACACTCCCAAAGGAAGCTCTGTAACGTCTCACATCTCAAGATAATGGCCTTGGGGAAAGCCTTCAAAGAGGCAGAAGCACGCTTAAGAGAAAGCAAGATTCTAGAATAAAAGGCAATGTGTAAAAAGAGTGGTTTGATATTGATATGGTGCCACAAACTGACATTCCTGAGGATGACTTAAAATGGCACTTCCATCTCTCATGTTGAAATTTTTGTGAGCACATTGATAAAAAGGAGAACAGAATACTGATGCCTCCTTTACTTACTGAAACCATTTTTCCCTCTGATGGCATGAAAGCTGGACGATTGCTGATTCTCAGTTTTGTCTGCAGGGTGTTGAAATTGATCTCCAGTTGACATTTCTCTTGGACTTTGGGAGGTTTGTGTTTGCGGCGGTAGTCCCGGAAATCCTCTAATTTCTTCTGCATAGCCTGCATTGTTTTTTCTGGGGTCCTGTTTTCCAGCCATGGAATTGTCCGGCGAATCCATTCTAAAAGCTTTCAAACCAACACAGACAATTGAAATAAAAGCAATGGAAAAGCGACCAGAAAAAGAGATCACATTGAACGCACAAATCCTAATCAAGTTGGCTCCATTTTAATATAATTGACTTAGTTATTATCAGTGCCTTAATAGCAAGTAAGAACAAGATTTTCAAAGCTGAAGAATATTTTTTCATCTGATTTGCCCAGATACTCTAGATATTTCTAGAAATACCCTGATTCTCGGAAAAATGAACACACATGTAAGGTGTCTCTAGCTAATTACTCAAAGCCTGAGTTACTCCAAATCACTTGCCACTTTCAAAAATAATGGTCTTGATGTCTTTAAGCATATTTATGGCATCAGGACAGACACCAGCCAAGTAACTTAGGTCATATAAAAACCTTCACTCAGAAGTCCATTAGTGCCAATGTAGCACTATTCCCTTTGCATGTAAGATCTCAGTATGTTTTTGCAGGTGATTCACTAAGGACAAGGGAGCTCTCATTTGTGCACTACACATTGATTTAGTTGATCAATGACACAACAAATTTTCTATTTACCAAGAAGTGACAGGAGGAGCACAATGTGCCCCCTTCTTCATTCACTTGCTGCCTTGTGTTCACAGGTGCATTGCGAACACCCTGAGAGACCTCTCCAGGTGTGATCTGCCATACACAGAGCCAATGGGCTTGCTCGGAGTGACAGGATCCTGTATCTACCACGTGGTCAAGAATGGCTATCTTTGGAGATTACAGAGACAGCAAGCTTGGTCTTGGGGTAGACTGACAACAGTCCTCAAAACACCCTTTTTGGCACATTAATGAGGCTAAGCGACCTGCTGGAGGTCATACAGGAAATTCATGGCCAAGGAGTCATCTGAACCTTAACATCTTGGGTAACTGAGATTTCTGCCCTACTGCTGTGAGATTTACCCTCATAGTGCCTTCACTTTGCTGTCTTGCATGAATCTCTCAGCTTTCAGTATTTCATGAACAAAATTGTCACCACATTACAGATGCAGCTGTCTTTACCTCACTTGCTAGTCTCTCATACTCTTCCATCAACCTCTCATTTTCCTGATTCACAGCAAGCACCTTACAGATCCGGTTAGCTGCAGTCTCTGCCTGTAAAACACAGCAAATAAACAGAATATATTCATAAACACATTCTGAGAAAGGTACAAGCTTGGAGAAAGAGAAAGAATGTGGCTGCTGCAAATAAAAATCACATTGTTTTACAGTCGTTGATTTGTGTTCCTACGTTACTTAGATATATATTTACCCTCCTTCTGTAGTCACAGATTCCAATGGCCTGAATAAGGCACAGATTAGCACAGAAGTCACCGTGTTGTACACTCAAACCTTAATATACAAGGGAGAACTTCACACTGCCATTATAGTTGTCTAATAAATCTTTTATTTTCAAAGACAACTTAGGCCATTCTTAAAGTTATCCTTATAAGGTTATTTTTTTTATATCACACCAAAAAAGTATTAGATTTGTTAGTCACAATGGGAAAGACACTGCATGTGATTCAGGAGTCCCAGACCACTCTACATCTGCACATCATACGTACATATACCCTTGAGAATATATACAGCTCAATCACCGACAGCAAATCTTTTCATATCTCCTGCCAAATTTATTTGTGATGGCACCGTGTAGTTCTGCCATATTTAAAATTTACATTACTAGTTTGACATCACAGATCTATACTTTCATAAAAATGTGAGTCTGAAGTATATCTAACCAAATAAATGTCTGTGTATACTCCTGTGTTACAGAGTATTTGGAATCCCCCTTTTGCATGAATAGCAAAGCCTTCACACCCAGAAGCAAGAGGGTGCAACAGCATAGCTGTGGTCTGATAAGGTGTAGGGGGCCTACCAGACAGGAAGGGAAATTACGTCCTGAGGATGAAGGAAAAGTATCAACTACATCAAGGTTTCTTTATTATTTTTTTTTCACATAAACTGGGTTATGTCCATTTGTAAGCTAGAAATGTATGAAGCAGAACAGTGGGAAATGCCACATTTGTAAGTAAGAATCCCATCCTGTACGACAGGTCTGATGATGATGTTCCTGCCTTTTAAACGAGTACTTAGATCCACAAATAATCCTGTGGGAACCAGGCACAAATACTATGTTGGATGTCTTCGGTGCCATTTTGCATCTTTAGGCATCTTTGAAAATCTAGCCCTAAGGTACTACTCAGCATGAGTAAGTCTAGAATAGTCTCAGTCTCCAAAAGTCAAACATTCTTTTATGCAGCAGATGCCTAAGATGTTGATGTAGCAACAAACAACAACTGCATTTCACAGTAATGTCACATACGGTTTTGCTGAAATAGTCCTTATAAATCGCCAAATAAAGACTCAAAATTCAGTGGACAGGAATGTCCATTGGAATTAAAGAAGTTCAACTTGCTACACAACATTCAACTAAAACAGGTTCAAGTGTTGGTTAAAAACAAGTATTAGTGCTCACGTAATACTTGCAATTGTTAATTAAACCCACAAAGCACTAAATTAGGTTTTTTTTTAATAAACTAGTGTAAATGTGAAACAAACAAACAAAACCACAGCAACCTGAAGGGACAGTTGATTAATACCTGCTCTGCTCCAGCAAAAGCATGGTAGAAGCAGGACACATATGTCATGATAGCTCTCTCATCGGGTTTGGGAGTGTTCACAATATCTACAAGGTGGGGGGAGAAATGAAAACATAACAAAACAAAAAAAAGAATCGAGAAGTAGAAAATAGGATGAGTAAATAAAAGCACAATATAGTGTCATTTGATTGTTTTCTTGTCCATAACTGTACTCTAGAAACTCTACAAAGCTGTCATGAATTTAGTGTTAGATTGATGAGTGCTGACAGAATACAATGTACACTAAAAATTCAACATGAGCTCTTACAAAGAGATGGATTTTTTTAAATCAACTTGATCCTGCAGTATTGTCACAGGAGGAGGGACCTTAATTTTACCAGGACTATCTGTTTAAGAACTGGCAGGCGTATGTATGGTGACTTAGAATGTGGGGATTTTTGACTAAGACACAGGAAAGACAGGCTATATTTTGATGTGGGGAGATGTTCTCTGGAAGTTGCATGTGGATTAGTTATAACCTTAACATTATATATCAGTATTCTTTATAAACTAATATCTGAAGTATGTCCAACTCTGAACTGCCTTGTTTTTTAATTTTTTCCTTTTTTTCATTAGGACATGATTCCAGAGCTCTTCTGAGATGCCTGTTTACGTTTCTATGTCTATTTTTCATAGTAGCAACATTTTATGTTGCCGTTTGTACTTACCATTAAGCATTTAACACTTTAAAAACAATCCTGAAAGCATAAGAGAAGGGTTTATTTTCTGAGCATCTGCTTTTGACAGTTTTGACATCTGCAGCAGGAATAATATCCAGCAGGGAGAAAAAAGATGGTATTCTGCTATTGAAATTTTTTTTTCACTATGAGCTTATTTTCAGCTTGCATTTTTAAAGGTGCTTCAAATGAATGAACACAAGTTTAATTAAAAAGAATATTGTGATATTATTCAGTAACCAGCTGTCAAAAAACTACTGGATATTATTAGCAAATATACTGAAAGATGAGACAGGAAGGTTTGCTTCTATGGAACAAATGGATAGACTACTACTGGCTCTACCAAGACAGTGGCTCACAAAGAAAATCAGGCAACAGGAAATGAGCTCAGCTCTAAGATGTTGTCCTAGTAACTAGTGAGGAAAAGATCAGAAGAGGAAAAACTGCTGAAAGAAACAAGACAGAAGGTGAAGGATGAGATCTGATCCATCTTCTACAATCTCACCTTCTGAGCACCAGCAAATGCATGGTAGTAACAGGAAACATAAGTCATAATGGCTCTTTCATCAGGTCTGGCACTGTTTACTACATCTGTGTGGAGAAAAGAGGGTTTATTTCTCAGAAATTCTAACAAGGTACTTCCATCAGATTATGCTGATGATGCCACCTCAGTGCTATAAGGATTCAAAATAAATACAGCATTATTCAGGTTGCATCTGTTTACTGACATCAGTGCAAAGCTACCTAAGCTTTAGGAATCAGTAAATGGAAAAGATATAACTCTCCCTGAAACAGCAAAACATCTGAAGGCTGAGACTATACCAGAAGAGTATTGCTACCTTCTGGTTTGTGGAAACTTCCAAGCAGATGGCATGGCTGGCAGATCTACTGGGTTCAGCTTCACTGTCACTCCAAAGTAACTTCATCTAAATCACTAGAATTATTCCAGAATTAAACACAGCCACTGACAGTCACAAAATAGGAGTGAGTACAGTGCATATTAGCAAAGGGTCCCCATGACCGACAGGGTAGTGACATGTGTTGGAAACCTGTAGAAATGTGCAGTCCAGAAATACATTTTGTTCTAAGAAAAGCTTGGGTAGTAATAGTTCTGCCATTCCTGCCTCAGCCTGTCTTTTTAGTTAATAGCATAAATCACAGAAGAGTTTGACTTGGCTGGCTGATAGCTTTGTCCCTATTATGGCAGGAAAGAGTAGAAGTATAGAAAGAGTGCAATCAAGGTATATATACATTGGTAAAAATGGACCTTTTCACTGCTTAACAGAGGAAGGCAGAAAAAGGTGGGTTTACACCATTTATGGCTGAGTGATGAATAATGCTAGTACAAGCTGCAAGGTTTCCTGCCAGTGTAAGGAGTGGGAAAATACTGGTGTGAAAAAACACAGGAACAAAGTGAAATTTTCTAATATTAACAGTGAGCTTTCTAAGTTGAGGACCAATGTTTCTACTGATTTTTCATCTACTTCATATAGTTGTGAACAAAACTTTGCAAAGTTTCTACTGAGAACACAGAGGAAATAAAGAGAGTGAAAAGTGACAGTGAATAGTTTGAGGGTGTTATAAGCAGCATGATTTCATTTCCCTGCCTCCTCCACCAAGAAGACAAATAGAAAGATATGGGTAGAATGGGCAGAAAATCTGTTGAGGGCGAAAAAAAAAGGTTTCTTACATTGTATGTGGAGATTAAAAATGAGGAAAGGAGAATGATAGTAGGAGGTGTTCAATGGTAAGGAGGTAGCACTTCTGCTTATTCCTTTCACAGTATTTCAGAGCAAAATAATTAAGTGGTGCTTGAAAGGGGAATTGCAATTCAAAAAATGAAAACAATTTGTTTTGAAGCATGAAAGTGAAATGAAGAAACCTCTTCCATGAAGATGTTACAACCTGGATTTTTCAAATCATCCTGTATTGGCCTAACTTTCCTACTAGAGACTTCAAGGGGAGCAGACACAGTAAGTTTGAGTGCTTTGGATAATTCCCGTGTTATCACTGCTGACTGACAAGCCACCAGAGCAGAGCCTGCATACATGGAGAAGAATGCTTTGAACTAGTGTAGGCAAATTCCAGTATTTTGGTACTATTTTTTGCCTAGAGTACAAAAGTTTGGTTATCTTGAAGAAATTCACAAAACTTAAACAAATATTTCTTTGTTGTTTGTCAACAAACTCTGTCAACTTCTATTGGAGAAACCAAACATGAAGCTATTTGTTAAAACTATCACTGCACAAGGTTTACAATTTAAATACCCCACCCCAAAATTCTTCCCTCAACCTAGCTGTTCTTCATAGGAGGCATGTATTTGAAAGGAGGCAGAGTATTTTGAAAGTTCTGTACTTCTATTTCTATTTCTGGCCCTCTCACTTAAACATTTAAAAAGTGAATCTGCTTTAAGCTGCTAACAGTTGTGTTTTATTTATTAGATTCAGATTTTAACTTCTTAAAGGCAAGGATTATCTTTTGATCCTGCATTTTACCTCAGTTATCACAGCAGGGCCGTGTGCTGAGGTTAGGGTCCAAAGTGCTGTAATAAACACAAAAAATACAAGAAGGAATAAAGCAAAAAAGTGATATTATCCAATACATGGGGAATAAGAAGGAAAGCATTGTTTGAAGACAAAGCAGGTTGCTCCATTATGATTCATGGGGAAGGAATGTTGAACATTTGCTAGGTACAAAACAAAAGAAGTTTTCCTGTCTCCTGCTTGTGAGTAACACAAACTTCAGTAACCTGTAATTCTCACCTTCTGCATCCAACATCTTAGGGATATCCAAATGCTTTTCAGCAATTTCCATGGCAAGGTTGATATTTCCTATGGGGTCATCCTGCATTAAAGAAGAAAACACAACTAGTCAAAGATAGAAGTTTTTTCTTGAAGCAAGACTACAGGAAGTATATAAAAGCTTACTCTGTTTTTCCAAACTGTAAACTGGAGTCACAACTATTGTTCTTCAAAAACCAGAGTATAGGTATATCAACTTTTGCTCTATCTACCGGTATACTTTCAAAAGAAAACATTCATAAGCTAGGACCTAGCTACCACTAGGACTCTGCTGCAATTATATTCTGGAGGGGAACATAAATAACATACACAGTATATACTCCTAATTCTTAATGAAGTACAGCAGTAATACATACAATCAAGGCCACTGGTCCAGTAGGTTATACTGGACAGTTCATCAAAATGTTAATCCTGCATATTTTATATCTACGATATCATATTGATATAATATATATAATATATATACATACTATATTATAGTGACAAAAATTCTACTGAATTCTCTGTTGGTCAAGTGCACGCATAAGAAGAAGCAAGCACAGAGAGAAGAACACTACTCCGGAAGGAGCAAAACTTCCCAGTTTTGACTTGGACAACGAAATCTGTAACACCTCTATAAATGGAATTTTAGAGCTGTGGAAATTCAAGGGCTTCCTCTGGTTTTGAGATTTTGATTTTGGTTTTTGAAGGAAAGAGAAAGGAAGCAGTGAGCACAGTTCAGATAAGCAGCACACATTTCATGTCTTGCACTACAGACAGATATTGCTGACAACTGAAGAGCATGTCAGATTAGGGCTCCTCTTAAGGCAGCCTTCCTGTATCACCTTGAAGTGAAAACACCCCATGTGAAATTGCAGTTCATGCCATTAATGCTAGTATTCTTTTCATGTATTCACAAACTGCTAAATGATCATAGCCACTCTGAACAATGCCAATGTCTAGAGAGAGGGTGGGGAAACAAGGACATGGAAGAGCAAAGTTAGAGATGCTGGCATGCACTGAAAAAATGTTAATAGGTTTTCTGTAGGGAATTTCCAGGACTTCCATTTGAATATAAACACTTCCTATAAAGGGATCTAGTCTCAGGCATGCCTCTTTTGTTACTTTGAAATGAACTTAGTAAGATTATTTACTATGGAATCACAGCAATTATTTAAGTTTCACAGAAGTCTGTTCCTCAGGCACATACATATGCCTTCATCAGAAGTAAAGCCCATGACACATATTTCTACAAACATTGCATGTTCAATAAAATGTGTTTTAAAGAAGAGTTTACATTGTGAAACCTAAAAATTTGGGTATAATAGAATACCAAATCTCTAATCATAAATTCTCACTCTATCATCATTTAGCAGTTTTGTGTATCGTTGATATTAAGAGGAACTTAAAATGTAGACAATATTTAAAACACATGAAGTTATTTTTGCTATTACACAAGACACCATATATAATACAACATCTACTAACTGTGTATACAAAAACTCTTACTGAAATTAAATGGGACAAAAATACAGTAAATCTAAGTGAGAGCTATTGACTAGATTAAAACACTTTGTGGATGGATGAGTGATGAGCACCTCCTATTTGTGTGCTTGGTACTAAGTCCCTGAGTAAATTATGCTCCACTGGTAACAGATCTGTTTAAAATCACAGCAACTTCTAAATAGTTGTAAGAGATCTCCATCACCCATCTTTTTAAACAAAACTACAAGACGCAGTAACTAAAGATCTCTGCTACAGCTAAAGAAATACCTCATCTAACTTGTCATAGTCAAGAAGACCAGGCCTGTGTCTATGGATAAGGGCGCTGAAAGCAAGGCCATCTTTCCAGCTACAAGTTCACACAAAACACATTGGTGAGAAAAGGAAAGGACAGCATGCAGGAGATAAGAAACAAGACACCAAGACAGCTGTTAATGTAACCAAAATGAGCAGTCAATCAAACACAGCCAAGTCAGAAAAGCCAGATCTATTTTAGGATTTTTCTGCATGTGCTTTACGTGCCACAGCTCAGCCTCAGTTTGAAACCTGACCCGTTCTTATTTTGGGAACCTCTAAGAGGGAAATAGTAATGTTGAAGCAGGTCTGCTTATGTTCTGTTCCCTTTTCTCAGCACTCATATATAGGATGGTTATACTGTGAAGTTTTTTAGTACTGTCTACCACTTTTTCAAAGCACAGACTCAATCAAGCTAACTTCTGTTTGTGCCACGCTTAAGCACACGTACACAGAGGCAGGTAGCTTAGTCATTCCACGAACCTGTTTATCCATAGTAATGGTTGTAAAGAGAATTAGAGAACAAGCTGGTGTTGATGGCTAATATTTTACCCTTGGGTTCAGATCTGCAGTTCTCTTAACAACTGCTAAATTTAAGTCTTATGTGTTTAGGAATAAGTTCATTTAATTTTCATCACTGCACTCCTTGGGGATCCCAGCATGAATTTATCATAGATATATAAAGCAGCTAAGGTTTTCATATAATTTAATCTCATTCATTCATCTTTTCCCTGATCAAAAGCTTTCTCATAACAGTCAATTCCACTAGTAAAATCAATTTGTAATGGAAGGGCATGGAATGGAAAATATAGTCTATGATTTCCAGTCTCTCTCATAAATGAAAAGTTGCATTCAACAAATTAAAACCATGGTTAAGTTTTCTGCTTTACTGTTGTTTATGTGAGACCTCAAGATACATTTATTCCAGAAAGCAGAAAATGATACGTATGTATTGAGACCTAATGTGAGAAGACAATATTCCAATTTCTTTCTAGGTTTTATTCTTCAGTAATGGTACCCAGAAATTCTGACATTATTACTTGCTCCTCATTCCTCCCTCTCAAATCAAGGCAGCTGGTATCTTTCAGAATATGTGCATTTTGCCAGAAGTAGCATATACTGCAATAAAGTAATTTTGTAATCCCCCTGAGGTACTGCCTAAGGAAATTAGGATATCAGTTTTGTTACCACTTGTCTGAAAGTATAGGTAGAAGTATAATCTATGAAGTGGTGAATATTTTCTATGTAAGACTAGTAACTTATTGCATACTCCTGATTAACAAGGGTAGTGCTCAGGAATCTTAGGACTAATTAGTATCTCATTGTTTACTGCTCTGCTGTGTACAGTCATTTACACCAGATACAAAAGAAGATGGATGTATAATACTATCAGTAGTGAATGAAGAATTTCAATGTATTTGATCCATATCAGGAAGCATAAAAGATTTCAACAACTGCCTAGAAGCTGAGGACCAGATTCAGCAATTAAATGCTGAATTCATGGTAATAGGAAGGAAAGAAGGACACAGGACAGTCATGGGGTCCTTTCCTCCGTGTCACTCGTTCTTTTGGAGGGAGCGTAGAAAGCCAGTCAGAATTAGTATGCACTCCTTAACTTGTGTTTTAGAAAACATGCTAAGCAAACCAGAAGTGAACCAAATCACTGCAGGACAGCATGCTGTACCACCCAGACTGATGACCTTATTTAGCTTGGAGTAGTCAATAAGATCAGGTCGGTGTCTGTGGATAAGTGCACATAATCCAAGGCCATCTTTCCAGCTTTACAACAACAACAAAAAATAGAATGGAAAAAAAATAGTTAATAAATTAATGACATTTTACACTTTGATCCTTGCTCAAGGCTTAAAATCAAGCAGGAACTCTCCTGTCAAACCCTGACACGTTCTGTCAATTCTCCTCCCTCTGAGCTTTTCTGTTACTGTACTATTTTTCCTGTACTACGTATCTTACTCTACAGTCCATAAACACTTAAGGACTCCATAATACTTTCTAGGCAGTGTACACTATGCGCAACAGTCCCTGATTTCAATTGGTTAATTTGTGCAGTGTGCCAGGATAGCTCAGAGTACACATTCATCAATGAAAGCGCATAATCTCCTATGACATTTACAATATGTTTGTGAAAAAATGAAAGGAGAGCAAACCTGCAATTACTTGAATTTGCTGAAGCAACTGGACTTTTCTGTCAGTTTTTTCAGTCAGTTTTAATGGCACAACCATGTTGTGCTCATACGAAGTCATAAAACAGCTTAGTTTATTTAAAACACTTCTCACATATGACAGCTTTGATCTGAGCTCTGACACTTCAATGTGACATCCTTTCAGGGTGACACTACCTTTCAAGGCAAGAATAGGCAATGACCAGAGCTACAAATAACATCCATTTGGAAAGATTACGAGAGATTCCTTTCAGCCGGCAGCAATTATTCTGAAAGATGTTTTATGTAAACACTTTATGCAATCACTGGGACTATGGGTTTGAGGTCTTTTCCTGGGCAATAGTTGTATTATACTAAACATGTTAAGACTGTTAAAATCCCTTACACTGAGATGTCTGGATAGATCCTTCAAATAACAGAACTATCTCTAATAAAAATGTAATAAAATTAATCAGAATATACATATCTTGTATAATATAAAATCATCCAGAAGGTAAAACTGAATCAAAATGAAAACTAACAAAAAGCTTTTTTTCCAAAAGGTATAGACTAAAATAATCTGGACAGCCCGTTGTTAAGTAGTTCTGTAAGAGCCGTTCAACCTAGACATAAATCAAGGTGCTTCCATTCAAGAAGTTTCCCCATACCGTGTATCAGACCAGCATCTATACTTATATACACTAAGATTCTGATCATGTAATTTACATTCATATAAAGCTCTACTGAAATATACCTCTACATATTTAAGGAAAATAACACATAACAAATTTCAGGTCTCTGGAAGGCAATACTGTAAATCAAACAAATTATTTTTATTTGTGGATACATGCATGAATTGTATCTTCTCTGTCACCACGTGTTTCAGGTGCTGCACATTAAGAATGAATTCAAAACACCTGAATACTTTTGTTGTAAGTGCTATAAAGAGTTTCAGGGAAGGCAAGAACACATGGTTAAGCAGTGCAAATGGGAAGTCATATAGCTTAATGAGGTGGGTCACCGGCAGAGCGACAGGAACTAGTCCAGTGAAATCCCCAAGCCAGGCAGCCTGCATATGGCCTGGAACTCCCTTTCTAGCCCTTAATGAAAACACAGAACCAAGGCTGGAGCTTCACTAGATTTTCCAACTTAGGTAATAATTCTGATCCTGAAAACAAACGTGTTTGAAGTGCTGCTGTTGTGTACCAAGTGCATTTTTGGCTGCTTATTTATAGTTATGTCACAAAATAATAAAGACTGATTCATCACAATGAAACATTTGCATGCTCAACACATTGGCATTTTTGCCAAGAGCAGTCCATACCTACAGTGGCTCTCATTTGAAAGCAGTCATTTGCCAAGTCACTATGCTGTGCTATTCAGGTATTCCTACACACCAAGGACCTCTAATAATGCAATATGGTCATTCTGTAACTAGTAGGGACTTTTTCCTTTTAAGTAGTAACTGTGGATGCCATGGTAAATAATGCCAAAGGCTAACCAAAATAGGACTCTGGAGACAGGGCATGAGAATTTGAAAAGAGCCCAGTTAACGGTGAAGAGCGAAATTCTCTTGTCAAACATATACCTACACAACTTGGGGGGAAAATTTGACCTAAAATATTTTATACTGCTTCTACCCCTTGAAATAATGGAAGTTTACCTAAGATGGAAGTTCTGAATGTTCACATTTCTGTAAGGAGCAGTTTTCCTTTGACACCACAGCAGCAGCCCTTCTTTGGCAGAGGTCTCTGTAAAAGATATCAGGGGAATAAAAAAAGTGCTCAAGTAATTAATTTATTGTCATCTTGAATGTGGTCAGCCACCTGAAACTGGTTGGCATAAACCAATATTTAATCCTAAAAGATACTTATACAAATGGACTAATGGGGGTCCACGAGGACATAAAAGTCAGCTCAAGTGGAACAACTCAGCCTAGAGTCTCAGCAGACACAATAATTCTGGGATATCAAAAGTTTAAGAAATTATATTGGTTGGACAGCAGAATTTATATTTGGAGAAAAATACCCAATACAAATATAATAGAACTAGACATAAAAGACTGTGTTGGTGCCTACATGAAATATGCTTCTTGTCTGAGGCCATCTGCTTATGGGGAGGTATAAGTGCTGAAGAAATACCTTCATTATCTGAACCCTGTGGGCAACTGAATGCATTAGTAAAGGATGGAAAAGATCAAATAGACCATTGGGTCCACATTTAATGTGCCACAAATTATGGGCAGGACAGCATGCAGAGCTTGAATTGACTCTACTTTTGTTGGAAATTGATATTAGTTTCTAGAATTCTAGACTTTTCACAGCATAGATTTGATTTAAAGAGCATTGTAACTACAACACACTTTTTGGAGCCAGTTAAGAAGCCAAGTGAAGTTAAGAAAAAAAAAAACCTGAAGCATTGGGGGGGGGGGGGGGGGGGGGGGAGGAATATAATCAGATAATATTTGCAAAGAATGTGAGAAATGGACAGGACTAAAAAAGTACTTTGGAAATAGGACAACAAACAGGATATAGCATAGTTTCAGGCCACTGAAGCTCAGAAACACAGGCATGTTTCTATCTCTACAACTGAGAAGCATGCCCAGAACTTCTGCATTTAGAAAGGTGGGTCGAGGTCTCCCTTAGGATAAGCAGAGCAATTACTTTTGCCCTCCAGAAATTTATTTTGTCACCAGGTAGGGAACTTGCAGTATAATTTTCTGAGAAAAAATAATTCATTTTAAAAACACACATCTCACTTGTTCATAATTCATACTAAAATGTCTTTAAATAAATTTCCAAATTATTTAATATAGTTGCATGTTACCTTCCACTGAAATATCCTGAATAGCAAAGCGAAGGATGATAGTCCAGATCATACCCAGCGTCATTTTCACATTGCCATCAACAATTTCTGAGGTGAAAAAAGATACAGTAGTAATATTTAGAATGTGTTTTCTATTTTCTCTTATTTTAATCATAGAAAATCATAAAATTGTCTAGGTTGGAAGGGACCTTTAGGATCACCAAGTTGAATCATTAACCTAACACTGGCACCCAAAACCACCACTAAACCATGTCCCTCAGCACCACATCTACTCATCTTTGAAATACCTCCAGGGATGGTGATTCCCACTACCCTGGGCAGCCTTTTCCAGTGTTTGATAATGCTTTTGGTGAAGAAATTTTCCTAATATCCAATCTAAACCTCCCTTGGTGCAACTTGAGGCCACTTCCTCTTGTCCTATCACTCGTTATTCAGGAGAAGAGACCAACAATCCACCTCGCTACAACCTCCTTTCAGGTAGTTGTAGACAGTGATACAACTGTCTACAGCTCTAGATAGTTCCCCTCAGCCTTCTTTTCTCCAAGCTACACAACCAAAGTTCCCTCAGCAGCTCTTCATAAGTCTTGTGCTCCAGACCCCTCATCAGCTTTGTTGCCCTTCTCTGGACATGCTCCAGAACTTCAATGTCTTTCTTGCAGTGAGAGGCTCAAAACTGATCACAGTTTTATATATATTAATAGAACATATCAATATATTATAGAAGATAATAATAAAATAATAAAAAAGAAAAAGGAAATAAAATAAATAATAAAACAATATGAAAAATGTAGTTACGTAATTGATATAGAATATCTTTCTATAAAAAATACATTGTATTTAATAAATTCATTGTATCATCTGGGTTCATTTTTCAACAAACTCATGCTTGTGCTACCCTGGCAGTAGGACTGAAGATTACTGAGATTAAGGTCACTTCAGCCCTTCCGTGCTGAAAGGCTTCTCTCCAGGTAGCTGTAACTGTCTGAAATCTTTACCTTTTAGGCTGACTTTCTTTTAGAGAGCGCCTGAAGGGAAATACTTCTTTAAAGTTTGAACAGTATCAGCCCTCCTGTTTTCAAATACAAAGGAACTGAAAAAAACACGGTCTTACCCCAAATTTTAAGAAACTACAGGACATTAACAATATTATTTTTTAATAAAATGGTACTCAGAAATCCCCTTATACTATTTAGACCTTTTTGAGAATTTTATTCATAGTGCCAGCACAGACTAGATATGAAGAACAGGTCAAGGGACACAGTACCTCCTAAGACTGCTACATAGCTTCCTGCCAAACAGTTCAGAAACACGGCTATGAGGTTGCAATGTCTTAGAGCTCTGATGCTTATGCACATCTAATGTATCTTCAATATCAAATGGGATTTTTTACTGCTGAGGTTTCAATTTGTTTCAAGACTGCTTTAGTCTACCTACAGACACAGAGCACAAGGAAGACGCTTTCTCCAACCCTTCTTATATAGACATGGGAGCCCCTTCCACAAACCAAGTTAGAATCCAGTGCTTCTACATTGTAATATGAACAGTAGTACCAACGGTACCACTTAAATTTCTCAACACCAAAAGATGTACTGCCAGACCACTTAAGTGTGGCGATGATAATGTCAAACCAGTCTGAAAAGTATGGCGAGAGACTCAGAAGAACACAGTGAGACTGTAAGGAGGGTCCAGCACTGGACAGGGAGGAGGTGGGACAATGAGAGATGGGAACTGCAGACTGCATTTCCAGTCACCTCACACGGAGAGAGCAGTGGAGCAGGGAAGGCACCAGCTGCTCTCCTGCTTGAAAGTCACCTCCAGCCTTCCTCAAAAAGTGCAGCAGCTGTGGCTGCCAGTGGGCCCACAGGTGTTCTGGGAAAGAAGCAGGAGGCATTTCCTCAATTTAATGCCAAATGCCAATAGAGGTGCCAGCAGAAAATGCAGTCAATCTACTACATAAAAGTTGCCTGAATCCAGGAGCAACTTTTACAGAACAAAGCAGCTGCTAGCCCCGAGACTTGAGATACAAGTTAAATCGCAGTAGTATGTGACACAAGCTGTCATTTGAACCTATGGAATTAACAAATGTAGTAGGAGATATGTCACCCATCACTAGTCTATACTTACTTTACTAGTGTGATAATCCAAGCTTATATATGAATGGCTATTTTTCCACTTTCCCCTTTGAGTTCTACACTAATTTTCCAGAATTTGTACCTCACTTTGCCTGTCTTCCATGCCTTATTACTATCTTATTGGCCCTGAAAAACCTCAGGCCTCTTCAAATGTCAAAACTAAACTATTTCAGCCAAAAAAGACCAAATGGCAATTAGAGTGTGTAGCTACTTCTCTCTCCTCCCTCTTCCTTGGTCAAGTATTTCACTGCATTTTGATCAGATGTGTAAAATAAATGAATTTAAATACTCAGGAGGCATTGCTGATTATCAGGCAATCAAATCATGGATTTGCATAATCACTACATCGTTGTTTTGATTTACATATCTGTATGTACACACAGACAGAATGAAAGAGCAAGAGAGGGAATTTTCTAGCTTGTGCCTCAGGAGAATTTTCAAGCGATTTGCCAGCTTTGGTTTCTCATTATCTACTGCTAGCATAAAACACAAAAAAGTCATGTATAAAAGACAAGGAAAAATATCTAAACAGATGGAAAACAAAGTTGTTGAATGTTGAAAAGTGTCATTGATGAAAAAATTATTAATTCCTATCATTTTTTTCTAGACAGGACAATAGAAGACTTCATTATTTAATTCACACTGCCTGTTTGTCCTGGGAGGAAGATGGTTCCTACCTCCCACACACATGCAAGGCTACAGCTTTCTGGGAAAAAAGGTCTTGCCAACCTATCAGGACAGGAAAGGACAGAAGGAAAATGGTAGGGGAAACAAAAACTGCCTAGGGAAAAAGCTAAGCAAAGCAGTGTGGCAAATTGTCAAAGGTTTTAATTTGGGGTTTTTTATTCTGCTTTGGCTTTATTTATTAATTCTTTTTTATTTTAACCTTCTTGAAGCAGATTCACAGATCATTTGGTCTTTAATATTTCTCCTGCTCCCCAGAAAAGCAATACAGAAGTGTCTCCTATTAACAGGATACTTACCTTTTGTGGTTCTACATATCTCTGTTCATTTTATTCAGGATGCAATTACCTCGCGAATGGAGTTATTGCACTTTTTTAAAACTTAAGGGAAAACTAACTCCTGGACTGTGAATGGCTCATAAGGACTACCTTCACAGCTTTTGCTTTAGCTTCTTGACTCTCTAGTCTCATTTCATCACTAATGGACAGAAAAATTTTTCCACAGGACAGATCAGAGTAGCTAAATTTGGCTTCTGCTCAGCATTACAGCTAAAGGTGATCACCTCTCTCTTTCCACTGCACAGAGAGCCCAAGGAAGTGAGCCTCAGAACAGTAGTCATGGCTTTAAAGAATATCCATGGCCCCTTAAAAACACTAAATTGAATTTTGTACTGATGACCCACAGGAATCACAGTTTAATCTTTATTTTGAGGCCCCATTTTAAATGCCAGTTGGTCCCCTTGGGCCTACATGCTTTTCACCACTCAGCGTGTCAGATAATAAAACATGATCCTCAGCAGATTTAGATACAAAAGTTTAATGCTTTGGAAATTAAAAAGTATTCCAAGCATCCGTGTAACTCAGAGAATGCCAAAACAGATGGGTGCAGACAGGCACATATGTGCCTTGCTCACACATAGAGGCAGTCAGTTAAGGGTTTAAGGTCTTCGACAACAATAAAAGCTTAAGGAGCCTGTGCTCTGCCTCCCTGCTGGCATTCATTCCATCTTCATACTACAATGACTACCCAGTCAACAACGCTGAAAAATGCAACAAAAGAAAACAAAGAGGTGAAGCGTGTTTTAAAACCAGATCAGATTGCTGATCCAGTCTCCAGCATAGCTACAGAAACAGTTGTCAGCCCAAGTGATAGGGCAGGGCTGTGAAGTGTGGGAGCAAGTATGCAGGACAAGGGGGGCACGGGGACTCTCTAAACACGTACTGGTGCCAGAGGTCCCACACTGTGAAACTATACCCAGTCAAATGTGATACTGCATTGCTGCATCAGCACGGCACTGTGCCTTAGATAACAAATTTAGTAGAGGGGATGTGGTAAACTTAACAGGGCACTAAGCACGTCTGGGCCAGAGCTGGCTTTGTGTTCAGCCTGCTTAGAGTAGGAGTGGAAGGCACACGAATCTATCTGCTCCCACCCACATGGATGTAATCTAATGTGTGTTAGTAGCCATACTTGACATAGTGCAATGTCTTACAATGACAGGTTCCTCTCTGCATCTAAGCTGTGACAGTAGCAGTGGATTCTTCTCCCATTCTTCCATCCAATAATTTAAAACTTTTTTTTCCAATGCTAATGCATGAATTTTTACTTCTAATCCCTCCATTTTACAGATTAAGAATTCCAGAAACAAGCAATAAAAGCATGCGGTGTAGTCGAGAACATCATGTTAATCTCCTGACTTACTAACTACGGCCTGCTGTTACATGCAAGAAGAAATACTGAGTGCACGGACAGTGCACATCAACTTGCAGCAACCTGCTGAGAAGCTGGAAGAGGCCTCTAGTTACTGCCTCCTTCCCAGGGGGAATTACCTATTACTACAGAGCATCTAAACTCATGCCAGTTGCTGTTAAGAAGAACAGCAGGGTTAGCTTAAATGGTTTTAGTGACTGATCTGAGCTATCCCAGATGCTTTGCCTTCGGGTGACAGAAAGTGCTCAAGCTCTGCTCCTCAGTCTGAGCACCCTGGCAGTAATGAGTAGCAGTAAGCAGCACAAAATGAGGGAGATGGGAGTGCAAAGGGCTGCCCTGCTCCTTTCACAAGCAGATGTGAGCTGACGTATCTCAGTTTAAACACTGCAGCCTTGCTTGAAGAACCTAGGTGTGAAAACATTAGTACACTGTGCAACTGTCGTCAGAGAGAACAATCACTCTGTCGCACGAGATACTGCTTCTGCTATACCCTTGTTTGCGGTCAGGAAGCCTCAGTGTCCCAGCATGACATGACAGGAACCACCATTCATTTGCTCCATATTCTCAGTATTTCTGCACCAACTATCAAACAGGCTTCCATATTCTTTATTTTCATTTCCATAGATAAATTTGCCTCTTCAGTACCCTCTGCTGTCCATTCAATGCCATGTCACTCTCAGAATAACAACTGCAGAGGTTTAGGGTAGTGGCATATTTTTCCATCCCACTTCATTTAAAAAAGCAAAGGGCCCAGCTGCCCCTGACTGCCTGTACAACTGGCGGAGGGAGCCAGGCACCTCTGAAATGCTGTAGAGCTTTTCTGAGATCTGAAGTGCCTTTGGGAATTGCCTGTTTCTCCCCACTGGCGATATATTCCCCCAAAAAGGTCTCTGCTATACCCCTAAAGATAGATGGTATGGATTTGGACTCAGCTGGCCCACCCAGTTCAGCCTCAAATGAATAAAGTGTGAATTCAAACAAATGCTCTACCCAGAGAACACCCATTTCTTGGGATTCTCAACTTCTAGACCTAGAAACTGAACACATTTGCTGAATGATACTTGAGGAACCAAGCAGTCTAGGTCAAACTGTTGTGGAATCAGTGAATGCTGACCTCTCTGTTACATCACTCCTTTGTATGGTAAATTAAGCTAGTTCTAGAGAGATTTTTGTCTTTTTAAACAATGAATTGAATCTCATAAGAGGCACAGGTTCATTTGCAGTGAGAGCCTGCCTTCTTTTGCTCAGTTTACATCTATCAGCATTTAGCTAGCCAACTGCATGCTTTTAACTACCTGAACAACAGAACAATAATAAAGTAAATTTAGTAAATAACTTTCTTCATATGTTCAGTCTCTCCCCAGCTACCATAATTTCTTTTGATCACTCCCTTGACTCTGCATCTGAATTTTAGAAACACAGCTGACATCCAGTCAGTCTCATAATAAAATGGGAGTAGGTCCAGCCACCTGGTAGTGATGTCAGCCTTTGTCTTGTCTGAATAATATCTCCTAAAGATATAAAAAGATCCCAGATTGGATAAAGCACACACTAGAATCCAACTTGATTTCTAAAGGAGTTCCTTATTTTTAATAATGTATAGGAAAACATAACGCTCTGAAAGAAGAAATCATTATCCAAACACACACTGAACCACAGACAATCCAATTTAACCTTGGAGATAAACTAATCTAAGAGCTCATTTATAGCCCTATCCCTCTCCAGGTATCCACACATTTCCACCTCTCATCCTTTCACAGATACAGATCAGCAATCAGTATTAAGAGACTTTTGAGGCACCCATATACAGAGAACAGCCCATGCAGTTTCATCAAGGGTCTCTGTCAAACTTAGCAATGTGAATGCTTAGGAAGTAAGGTGCATTGTGAAGCTCCATCACATACCTTCTGCACCGATTGACACAAGTTTCACTCCTTTGCTGGCAATATAATCCAGAGCTTTGTTGACATTAGCAATTTTATGGAAGCGCATCTTCCCTCTGTCTGGTTTCGGTAGTCTTTCCCCTGCAGAATAACAAATTTCGTGTGTTTACTGTTACATACACCTGGCTACAGACATACAAGTGATCAAGAGTGAGCACTGTCTAAAAGTTAGCAGTTATTTTAACAGGTATTTTTCAGAAAGAATGTAAAATGGCTTTGAACAAAACCCTGAAGAGAAAATTCAAATCTGACTTAGATCTGTCTGATATAGTAGTAAAATCAGAATAAATTTTTTATGTTTGCCCTAAATATCTGGAAGATATGTGAGTGCTTCCTGCTACTCAACTTCTGGTTCCTTCCTACTGTCTGTGTTCGAGTAGCTGAATATTAAGAAGGTAGGATGTTCTCAGATCTCATCACTCTTACCTGCCTGATGTTAAAAAGAGGCTCGATTCTATCTAGCAGATTAGCCATGGCATCCTTCCACATCTGACCAAGAACAATGGCTTTTAACAACCTCATCCAGTACAGCAGAGCAGCTAGTTTCAGAGCATAGGCTGATGTGTTTGAATTAACTTCTCTTTTCAAAGGATCACAAAGAAGAATAATTTCTGAAAATGTGACTCTCCATTTCATGAACAGTGATGATTTGAAGATCTTATTTCCCCACTGAAACCTCAAGCAAAAACTGTCTTTTCAATAAACATATCGTAAAAATCTTCTTTTCACCTTCTTTTTCACCTTTGTTGTGTGTCTGCAACTTAAGCTGTTCCCTTCCCATACAGGGGGCATTCTGAGTGTACCTTGGGGACTGCCCCTCTGAATAACACATAAAACGGGTGACATAGTGAGTTTACATGTTAGTCAAAAGGAGTTCTGGGATGCTCTGCCCTTCTGAAAAATGAGACCTATTACCTGTACTAAATATTGATGTAATTTTAAATTCACATTTGAAAGCATTGGTACATCCAATAAAATCATTAAAAGCAAAGCAAAATTTTTATACTAGAAGTGGAATAAAATGTATTTGTAACCAAAGTGTAAAGGCTTTTTAATTATTAGGGCATAAGACCAGGTCCTCAATGTTTGTGGTTTGTCCAACAACACTGTGATGTCAGTGATACCTTGATACACCGTGATATTCTGGAACACAAGTCCAAGGAAAATGCAGAGGGTTTTTTCCTCCCTTATGTTTTACAGTGTGTTTCTTCTCTCACTTTTCAGCCTACTTAGAGTTTGCTTTCACTGCTCTGAATTAACAATTTTTGTTCTTTTAAGAGTGTTTCAGTTAGCATGCTGTGAATACATAAGAAAATTCATTTTATCCAACCTGAGATAACTTCCAAGAGCAGCATCAGTTTGAGGCCATTTCTGAAGTCCTCCTCAATGTTCTCAATTTGCGTGCCTGCTTTCCTGAGGTGGGAATTGCACCAGGCTGTAAACGTCTGTAATAGTAATTAAAAATATATTTGTCAACAAGGCATTTTCCAGAACAACTGCTACGCCATCTGAATAAACACTGCATCTGAGATTCTCACTACTGCCTTAGAAATTTGGATATCCAACTCCTATTCATTTTATACAAGTCATTGAGTTCAAAATTCTTATCCCAGATGTTCATGAAGATGCTTGATTAGAAGCAAAATTGTGCTAGATTCTTCTTGTAAATGCGTCCCAAAAAAAGATGTACACATAAAGGCAAAAATTGTCATATAGTGATTGTTACACTTACCATTTTATGAGAACAAAATTTTATGTTGGCACTTACCTGTTACATATTCTTCCCCAAAAGAAAGATTGATACAGTATAAAGGAAGCTGTGTGATAGTAAATTGCAGGCAATAGCAAACAGAGAAGCAAGAATTTCTACTACTTGAATTCACGTCACGATAAACAGTTCTTATATAGATTATCTATGCCAGGGACAAGTAACAAGCAATTCTCAGAGGCTGAAAGTTGTGCTAAAAGTCTTCAGGATGAAGCTACTGAAGAGAGACTTTATACAAGGGTACTAGCAAAATTGCATCTGCTCCTATTTGTAACTACAGTGAGAAACAGAATGCTTTTTGAAAACACGGACAATTGGAATGGATTTTGAAAGTTTACAACAATTCAAGCACAGAATTTTCACATTCAGGCCCTGCAGATATGGCTTGCCATATCTGGGTTTTATTTGTAAACCATATTATATAATTTTCAGAAAACCACCACAATTCATAAAGCACACAAATGCTGATACTTAGGTTTCCAGGGCAAAAATGGTCACAAAAGCAACCGTGAGCATTTCTCTCTCCACGGAGAATAACCAAGTCTGCTTTTACATGCAGAGACAAAAATCTCAACTAAGTCCATTGATCTACAGAGGTCATATACACATTACCTTTTGAACGAATGAAATCAAAACACAGGCTACTATAAATTTTAGTAGTTAAAATTAGTCTGTTTTCAAAAATCCATTACTTCTCAGTCTTCTGACAAATTCTCTTTTCAATATCTATTAAGATATATAAAGCAAGTTTGTATTTACTAGGCATTTCACCAGGTATTTAACTCTAGGTATATAACAAGGCAATATATTTTGGTAAGTTAGACTTCAGCTACTTAAAATTGTCAGATATATGGAATTCACCTTCTTTTGCTATTTCAAATTACCACAGCTTTCAAAACATTTAATGTACATAGTTTAAAGAATAAAATATATCCTAAACCCCCACGGTCAATATGAAATTTCCTTTGGCCTTCTTTTTTCTTCCCCGTTTTTTAAGACTATTTAACTTCTGATCTCTCAGATACAGAATAAGAAAGGCCAGTAGATGAAGGCAAAAACCTTCCCTGGAACTGAATCTCGTAAATTCTTCTTCATACTTCATACTTTAAGAAGATATGGTTTGAATTTTCAAAAATGGTTTGTTCTTAAAAATGCAACTTTCTGTTAAAGAATAACATTTTGATTGTTGTTGGGTTTGACTCCGTTTATGTGAAGAATTTATGAGCAGCTTGCTGGGCTCTTTTCTCAGTGCACCTACAGTGATAAGGAGCAGCTTGCTAAACTTTAGTTTTATCAACTTCTCTCCAATTGAAAGGAAGAAGCAAGAAGTGCTATAGATATGGGGGATCTGTGCGGTGAAATCCCTAATTCTAGATGCTCAGAGGAAGAGAGAAGACAGTATTGGAAGTGGTTCTGGGCAGGGGTCCTGTTGACATGCACAGGATGAGTTGCGTGTAGAGGCATAGGAAAGTCATTTTCTGTCTGCAGGTAGAGCTAAGTATGGCTGCAGCTGAAACATCTCTGCAAATACATCTATTTTAATAAAGGGAGGTTAGCTTGAAAAGCAGTCATTCAGGAAGGTACAACTTCCCCCATTTTAAGGTAACTAGCTTTTACTGTCTCATGGGGAGACATGAAACCAGAGTGTATCAAGATGCACAACAGAGATACTAGGCACCTCTACCCTCAGGGCTCCACAGGATGGAGTCTTAGGATAGTATTTTGTTTGGATCATTATAGGGTTAGGATCTATTTTATAAGACTAATTTGTCTGCCTCAAGCAGTATCTTGTTCTAGAGATATGTATCTAAAAAGGCTTAGCACCACATTAAGTCATTTGCAAACACTAAAAACTGTAACAAGCATCCTTGGAAGGAAAAATATTATAGTAATATAGAAAAAACAGCTGAGAGCAGTCAAGGGGAAGTGCACATGAACCTTGCATGGCAATTTGGCAATAAATATTAGAAAGGTGAACCAGTAAATGAATGAGCCTTTCATGAATTGAGCTTGTGATGGACATGTGCTTAGCTGCAGATGCTACTGCAGTTCCAAGCACGGCATGCTAAACTCAAAGAGGAATTTGGAAAAAAAAACGTCAGCCATTTCCATCTCTTCTTTTAGACGTTTTACGGTGAACGTTCTGACCTTGTACCACTCAAATAAATGAGTTTTTCAGATTTTTCATTTAATGAAGAGTTTAGTGGTAACGACCGCATCAGTTGAGCAGCATTAAAGAAAAATCTGATTCCTGCTGTGAAGAAAGCTACTTCTCATGTAGTTTCTTAGGAGGAAATAGAACCTGGCACTTCTTAGCTCATATATGCATATATAAATATAAACACAAAAGCAAATCAGAATTTTGTCCACCTCTAATCAGACTGTGGTCCTCTACTTCGCCTCTTCAACAGCTGATTCAATTTACTGGATGGTGCACACAGCCAAAGGCATAAGTTTTATTCAAAGATCCCAAAGTTTTCAAGTAATTTAAATAGTTTGTCTTGAAAACAGACACTTTTACAGGACTAAATTTGCTGAGAGACAAACTCTCTTCTCTATCCTGTTCATTGTATGAAGACACTAAGTAGCCAATGTCGCTATGATATAAACAAGGAAAAGATGCTACTACTGCTGAGCCAAGCTGTTTTCAATAAATAGTTTAATGACAGTCACTGATTTTGGGCTGCCTTTGCTTATCTGTAGGTTATGTACGATTCTGTATTGGGGTTTGTCATTGACATTGTAGTATTCTGAAGGATAAACCTGGAATTACCTACATAGCCCCCATTCACAAGATAACAAGTTCTGCTGAAGCACTCTACTGTGCACAGATTCTTTATTTAGACTGTCTGTATCTAGACAGTTTAGATTATCTTCTGTACCTAGAATAAGAAATTTAGATCTTTTATCTGAACTACAGTTTCTCAGAGCTTTCTGCTTTACCAGCACACCATGTCATGAAATCATGCTATCCCCTTATGACAGTTATCTTGTACCTCATGGAAAGAGTTGCTGCAGTACATTACAGCAGAGTCTCACCATGTGGCTTCATAGCCTGGTGCCTTCCAAAGTGGCTTACTTTCCCTAGGACTAAACAGGGTTATAGGAATGCTACTTAGCAAAGTGATTACTATGTTTCAGTGATGCAATCCATAAGTGACCGCACTAAAGCTACTGCAAAACGTAACCTGCAAATTTCAACAGTTTCCACAATCGACATTTTATTTAATCCCCATCCTTCTATTCTTATTGTGATACCACTTGTTCTCACTGCTTTGGCTTTAACTAACAGTTCTATTCATAGTTATTAAGAAACAATTCAAAACATGTTTAAATCCTGGAGATCAAAATACAGCCAGCATATAGTACCCTGCAAATCTGTAATCCACTGGGATTTAAAAGCTATTAAATGACTTAGACAAAGCAAATTCCTTTTTCTGCTGAGCTGCACAGTACATTTCAGAGTATCAGATTGCCCAGAGAAACAAGGCAGGACTAAAGGCACCAAGTCAAATACCAGGAGGGATACAAGTAAGTGCCTAGAAAGCTAGACATTTCTTTTTAGAATTTATTTACCATAGGTGGCTTTACAAAGTTTAAAAATAAACATTTCTCCTTTCCAAAGTTGTTACTACAAGTCATTCTTAGATGACAGACCACAGAAGAGGGGATGCAGGGCAGGAAGCCAAACAATGTGCAGTCCCACAGGTAAATGTTCTCATAATGTGCTATTGATCGTCTACAGTCACAGGTCTATTTTGGAAAAGCTAAGTCCAGAAAAGGGAGCACAGTTTATGTTCTATGCCCTCTTAGCCTCATTCTGAAGACTGCCAATAGCATATTCTCCTTAATTTGGATTCATAGATCTGTGATGGCAAAGTGTGTACACAAGAATAAAAGACCTTACCTGGTAATTTACTCAGGCCACTAAACTTTACAAGCCCTTCACAAGTAGAATTGCCACAAATCATGGAATCACAGAATCATGGAGTTGTCAGAGTTGGAAGGGACCAGCTTGTTCCAGCTTGTGCCCATTGCCCCTTGTCCTATCGCTGGAAACCACTGAAAAGAGTCCAGCTCCACCATCCTTTAACCCACCCTTTAGGTACCTATCCCTAATCAATTACTAATCAACTGCAGCTAATGCTAAAAAATAATAGGATATGCCCACTTGTGCAAATATTTTTACATGTGAAGGACATACTTTGATGGGAAAAGTAGTATCTCTTGAGAGCTGAGATGTCCTACACTCCTGAGAAAGCCCACATGTCCTTTTTATGCAAGTGTAATGACATCTTACTTTTGATAGTGCTTCAAAGCCAGAAAACAAGATGCTGTAGTAACAAGTTTCATACGTGCATGCAATAATAGGGATAAAGAGACTTGAGAAAGCACCAGTTACTTCCCTCTCCGATACTATTACCCATCAGTAGGTCATGAGACAACTTGTTCTACTTGCTGAAGACAGAGGGTAAACTTCTAGTTTGGCACTGACAGTGAGTCCAAAATGTACATCACCAAAACAGCAGCATAACTTGCATGGGGACATGTACAGAGGATGCACTTCACAAGTCCAGGAAAATTTATTTACTTGCACTCAAAACTGAAATTGAGAAGTGGATCCAGCCCAATAAAGGACTAGAGACTGGTATCCTGTTTAGTAGATATTTTCCATAACCAAGTTAGCACTGCCTTTCACTCTCTCCAACTCAAACTAAATTTCTGTCTCCTATAACATTAACAAGTTTTAAAAGCTAACATTTATTTTAATAGGTATGTGTTTGCGTGTCTGTGCCCCTACCAGAAATGCTGCTGGCCTACGCGTCATTTGTTTTTTGAGTTTGTAGTCTTTCTGTAACATTTACATAAGAAAATGTAGACAAAATCAGATTTTAACCTATGAGTTATGAAAAATATTGCATTAATAGAAAATGTAATATTTCCCATATTTGTTAAGTAAGGCAGAAGCACAAGTCATTTTAAGTGGACCTTAAATTCTAATACCCAGAGCAGGAGAACCTGAAGAAAATTGACTTCAAATATAACATTCAACATATTTGTCTAGAAACATTTGTTTTATCCCTAATTATCTCTATTTCATAGAGTTGTTTCTTAAAACTCTGCTTTATAGCTCTTCTTCTAAAGTATTTTTTCCTCTCTACTTGCACTAGCTGAGGGTCTTCAGTACTCCTAGGCTAAATGGGATGCAGTGATTCACTCTGTAGTTATACAGAACATTACTGGGCTCTGAGCGCATGGCAAGGGTGTTACAGAAAGAGCTTTGCCAGAACATTCCCACTAGGCCAGACTGAGGTTTCCCCTTGAAGAATTGCCCATCTGTCTGTTATCCATGTTTTAAAATATAAGTTGTGAACCTGCAACATGATCTCCAAGCTCCGGTGTCCACACAGTGTTCTAATGACTGCACGATCAGGGCTTTTCTCTGGGCTTGACATACAGTTTGCGTTGGCCCTCGTTCTCTTAACTATTTAATTCTGTTCCCAAAAGAAGGGCCATGAAGGTTAAACAGTAGAAAATTACAGAGCCTTTAAAACTAGCTTGATGTGAACCAATGACTACACATGGCATCTTTTTAGATGTTCTTGGAACATCTAAGTCAGCTATGTTTTTAGTATATTAGCTGCATGAGTATATTTTTATGAATTGAAAATACATAAAAATCTTACATCTTATTCATTGGTCTGAATTATTCTTAACTCTTGTTTCCCTTTGCAGTGGAAGCCTAAATGCATTGGTACATGTTAGTAAAATAACTAGAGTAACTGTAACAGGAGAGGTGGTTCACCAGTACAACTCAATCATGACAAAACACTTGGTAGGGAAAGTGGGATTTTAACACTAAACACACCAGAGCACAGCAACAACTCAAATGAAGCTCAGTGAAAGCATAGTGAGGGTGCCATGAAGGCTAAGGTAGAGGGAAACGTTTAGTGTGTTCCAAAAGGTCAAATCATAGATAGTACGTCAAAGCCAAATTCCTGGGAACAACAGAAAGGACGGCATAGAACTGTCTCACAAAGGAAGTTAGTAGGAGCTCTATCACTAGATCCCCATATCCAAAGCTGGGGAAAGCCCTCCCTGCTCCAGCACATCCATCCACATAGTTGAACAGAAGGTTCAGAAGGTCAGAGCTGATACGCTAGCATACTCTGCACTGTCAGCAGATCTGCTGTAGTAACTAAGGGATCTTCACCCCGGTTCCTTAATTGTATCATTCACAGGAGATGTCATCAAAGGCATGCATTCATCACACAGGACATTGCACGTCTTGCTAGCATTCTGCATTTTGCTTGTATGGAAGAGCCAGGGGAGACCTCAGTCCTTACAAAGCAGGTGGCCTAATCCTATGCAAGTCTAAGGTTTCCTGTAAAACATGCAACCCACTCTCCTAGCACTGAATGATTGCACGTCTGTTTTACAGTGCTCACTATTAACACAAAAAACCACCCCAGAGCATGTAAATACCCCTTCAAGAGTCATTTGGCAAGGCTGAACTACGAGAAATACCAGGAAGATTACTGAGCCTTTTGTTAGAAAGTGAGTGATATTAGCTCTTTCTTTCAGAGGAGGAGAACAGAGAAAGGTTATGCTGTCCAATTGGTCTAAAATGGAAGAAAACTCAGGAGGCAGCAAGATGTATAGGAAACTCAGTATGGGTAACTGCACGCACTGTCCTCACCTCAGCCTTTTTTTCTGAAGGGAAGAACAGGAAGGAAAGAAAGGAAGATAAGAGGTTTCACAAGGTCTTTGGAGGGGCTAAAACAGTTAAGATATTGCAAGGTTTATTAGGAGCAGGCAGATAACGTGTTTATTGGATCACCTGAGATAGCTGGGAAAGAAAGAAGTTTCCAGGCCCATAAGCCCATCTTTACATGTGAGAAAGAAGCATCAGTCATTCTGAAGCATGAAAATTTAGGTAAGACAACCCAGGACTTTGATGCATCATTGGTATAATGCTACAACAGCTCTACTCCATGAAGGAAGCTCCTTCCTTTTTCAGTACTGTTGATGACATCCAGTTATTAAAGTTTTACAGCAACAGGCATCTGTGTGATCCAAATGTGTGACTTCCCAGAATACATGCACTGTCATAGGGTTGCCTGCTTGTGTATTTTTATCAGTTTATAATAATTCTGCCTATTTTAAACATATTTTCAATCAGAAACATTGATATTTTAGAAGTAAGAGCATATGCAGTGTTTAAAATCCCATTTGAAACTAAAAAGTGTTCAGGATCTGTAGGAAAATTCTAGTCTAAATCTACTTTTCGTTTCTGGAATGTCAAGAATCACTCAAATTAGAGAGCCCTGCTCAGAAAAATAATGCAGAAATACAAGAGGCAAGAATCTAATGAAAATCTTTACTAAAAGCATGGGCATAGTTTTACCTTGCATTATAAAAACTGCAAGACACCTTTACCCACTCTTATCTTTACAATATAACTGCAACCTACTCAACTTATTAAGGTGAAGGAATTGGAAAGACAAAGGAACTGTCAGAAAAGAAACCTACCGTCTACTTCTGGTATGTTCTTTTAGTTCTGAATTTTTTTTAACACATTCCTATCACTAAGCAGACCAGGATGGTCTGTGGTAAATTTATATGTGGTAAACTTAATAATGAAGGGAGAAATACAGTCTTATAGGTGATAAAAGGTTTGGCATATTTTATTTACACAGCATCAACTTTTGCAGAATCCAATCATATTTTAAAAATTAAACTTCCAAGGACAAGCAAGCAAGTACTTATGTTATGCTACATGTATGTAAGTACAAGCTTAGAAAGGCAAAATCATGAGGGGAGGACATACCTATCTCAACTCTAGCCATTTGACCTAGTTGAACTAGAGTATTTTAAAGGTGCCCCCATCAGGACTCTACAGAAGCAGACTCTTTGATGTCACATATCTAGGCTGGTTGCAACAGCAGAGAGCCATTTATCTAACATGAAAACTAAACACATAATCACGTGTGGGGGAAAAAAAAAACAAACAAGTGTTTTGCAATTCAGAGAGCTGATTCCTACTAATGGTGAGTAATGGCTCACTATTAAGCAGAAGGGCTTATTAAGTACACTTCTGTAGGAATCTGCCCTCAACAATATCCTATAATACACTTTACTTAGCCATTTAGATGATAGAATAGAGCATATGCTTATAGCATTTGAATATGACAGCAAAATGATGGGTCTGTAAGCATGTTTCATGACAGCTAAAATTCAAACTAATCTTGACAAATCAGGGAGCTGACTTGAAGAAAACTGGATGCAGATTAGCAAGAAGTCTGAAGTACTGCCCTCCTCCAGTAATAAATAATTGCAAAAACACTGGATGGAGAATTACTGGCAGGGCAGCAGCACTGAAGAAGAGGATCTGGGAATAACAGTGGATCATAACCTAACCAAATTAAAAAATGTTGTGCTGTTATAAAAGGCAAATACAATACTGGGATGTCTAAGCAGAAGAATAGTCTATCAATATCTGAAGTATTTCTTCCAATCTCCTCTGTGCTGGAAAGGGATTAGCTGTAGTATTGTCCCCTCTTCTGGACACAAAATTCAAGAAGACTATGGACCAGTTGGACAGAATCCACGAAACAGCCATGAAAAGAATAAAATTCTAGAAAATTTAATCTATGAAAAATATAGAACCGTTGAAAGATTTTAATCATGAGAAGTTTGAAAAGAGTAATACTTGTCTCAACCATTTAGGCAGTCAGAACAGAGAAAGCAGCTCTCTGTGTTTATTGAAGATAGAGCTTAAGATAGTCAGTCATGAGATCAATTTTTATCTCTAGAAGCAGTGAAGCACTGGAAGACACTGGTTGGGTAAATGTGAAATCCTTCTTCTTGGAGAGCATCAAGAACAAGTTGGATAAATGCACTGAGAACAGCATAAGCATATTTGCTTCTGACCAAAAGTAGGGGAATGGACTAAACGCTTTTCCAGATTCTCCCAGTCATACTGTCTATGATGTTAATGGAAAATTCCCATCCTAATTGACATATACAATGCAGCCTTGAAAAGGGAGAATAGGCAAGCAGACTCTTTTTTCTTCTAGATTCTGTGACTGAGAATCCCTAAAACTTAGGTATGTGTATTATATATATGTTACCCAAAGACTACCAAATAAGAAGTCATTCAACAGAAAACAACTCCCTTCTAGGAATCCAAGCACTTGGCATACAACAGATAGCTGTAAATTTTGATTCTGTCAGGGTGGTTTTTTTCTGTTGTGATCCCCATTCCCCTCTCCTACTTTCATATGATCCCTCAAGTTCCCTTAGCAAGAAGAAATATAATATTGGGAGAGATTTGTCAGGGATATTGGAGAAAAAGAAAATAGAAGGCTGAAGACAGAATAATAAAGAAACAAAGCTGAAGAAATGTAACAGGATAGAGAGAAAGAAGATTCAAAGTCAACAGGTGGAAGAGTGTTCAAGGAAAGTTAAACATAAATCAAATTAAAATGAAAGTGGATTCAATGATCTGTTCTATGGGTAAATACATTTCCCAAGGTTTCTATTATGATCCTTGAGAAAAGATTCTGACACTTGCGTTTTCTCCCCAGCTTTGTGATAGCCTTTAAGTCATATATGACAGGAATTTAAAAAATGTTTTTATTGTCCTAAATGCTGAGCATTTTATGATCCACAATTGCTCATATGGGACTATAAGCCTTTAACAACAACAGGAGCAGATGTTAGCCATAGCTGAGTACTTTTAAGTGTCCCACTTCTGTATTCAATGATAATGAGAGTAATAAACCCTCCATATCCCACAGCACTATTGTGGAGGAAAATTCACTATTGCTTTTGAGGTGCTCAAACACTACCCTAAAAAATGCCCAATAAAGAGACAGTAGCGAGAAAGATTAGCAAGTTGACAAAACTATAAATATCTTCTAAATAAAGAACTTGAAAATTAATCAAAACCAGAAACTACTGTGAACAGATGGAAAACAACACATAACAATTACCAACATCTTCAGCATCTGTTCTCAGTCATCCAAAGTTAATTCTACAGTTAAAAATTTAAAAGCTAGCTGTTTAGCATAAACCAGTTACCTACTACTGTAAATCTAGTTGCATGCTAGTTATCCTTCCCTCCTTTAACTCTTAGTGAATTATGAAATGTGCCAGCCACTTGGGTATGGAGAAAGAAGTAGCTCAGGGACTGTTAAGAATAGCAATGACTGTGAATAACCCCACAGATGCAACCTGAGAAAGCATTTTCACATACAGAAATTGCTTTAGCTTTCACCTCTAGGATGAAAAGTCACTGTCCCTACCTCTCACTAATAAGGTCAGGTTTGGGCACCTCCAATGAAGCTGCCATTTCTGGTGGTTTAAGTGATGGGGCCACCTGTCCCCCCGAGAGCTAAACTGAGAGTATAACTCACCTCACAGACATTACCAAACAGCCTGCATGTGTTAGCAACCTTGTCACTTATACACCTGGCCTGGGTTCAAAACACTGACCTAAAAGTGAAAGGTTCCCCCCAGCCACGCACTCTCAACCAATAAATTCAAACTCCATCTTCATTACAAGGTTATCTTTCATCATGAGTTGGGGTGTAGGAACTATTAAAATATCCCACTCAGAAGACTTTGCAATACTGAGAGTTATAATTATTATTGTCACCCCATGGCTAAGTGGTGACAAAGGTCAGGGTTTTGCAAGCCGGCTTTCTCTCAGATGTGAATGACTTTATGCAGTATAGTTTGTTCATTCACATCAAGTGCATGAATCCTTGAAAAAAGATGGTCACAAACAACATACAGACAATACTCTTTGAGAACCCCTTGTCCAAATGGCAATGTCTGGCTGTCTTACAACAGCCCTGGATAATTCATTCTAGCTCCCTGGGATAATGGGAAGCAATGCATTGCTGTTTGCAATGATCTTACCTCTTCATCTCCCCTCCTACATCAATAACAATATGCACAACATCATTTACAATTACATACTACTTTTCTGATGACTCTACTCTCTTTCCCTTTTATGTAAAACAGCAGATATGTTAATACTTTGTCATAACAGAATTAATACCTCTGAATTTTTTGGATTACACACCATTATTCAATGCATTAAAATGCTCAAGGTACAAGATTAGCACTACAGAATGATAAATAAATGGCATAATCTGTGAAGTAAACATAAAGTTATCAAATTACTACCAATTTCCAAGTTATAATAGCCCCCATATTAAATTGCTTTCTTTAATGAGAATGAAAAGACAGTGAGTAAAGACTCAACATTTGAGTCTTTGCTCTTCCACAGCTTTTTGTACAACTTCTTTTAAGTAGTAAAACCTCTTTACATGTCTGTCCAAAATCTTTACACCACAGTATAGGTAGAATGTAAATACACCCCATGGACTAAGAGTTCTAAATGCAGAATTAGCAGGCTGCTGTTCATCTCTAAAATAGAGTGATTGTGCAAGATTTTACAGTCTCATGTATCTTTTGCAAATTTAAAAGGCTGTAATGAAAGAAATTTTATTTCACAAGCCTCAAAAAAACAAATATTGGTGAAAAAGGTATCTGTGAATCAAGCAGTTCTTAAATGGAAGCAAAGCTTTAAAAACAAAACCAAATCAAAACAAAGAAAAAGGGACTAATGGAACAATACAAATGCACAGCTTTGAGTAATCTATCTTTGGTCAATAGCTTTTGTTTTCTTTTATTTTCAGATGTTGATTTTGTATTTCCCTCCAAGGAAAAGTTTATGGACATGTTGATCTCCTTCAATAGGCCATATTATTTCTAGAATTTAATAATTTAACAATTAATGGATCATTGTACTTTTTTTTTTTAATGCAACACTGCCAAATTTTACCCTTCAAAATGTCTCCTACTGAAATCTGCAGAAATAGAGAAGCATCACCCACAAGGACCTGTGCCTTTTTGACAGAGACACAGTACTCCCACACCGCGTGACTGAGAGTGTACAGCATCCAGAGAGAACCTCTGAGGATTGCCAACTATTTGCATGGCACAACAGTATTTTCCTCTAATAGGTTAACTTAACTTTAGAGCATACTAACCACATATTCTCTGTTCCAATACACTGCACTTTACAGAGCTTGAATTTACACTATAAAAACATGTCACTCTGACGTTGCAACCTGAAATAGTGTGGCTATAGCAACTAATATCTTACACAGCATTCCTGATCACTTTACCCCACAAAACTGTACAGCACATTCACACCCAGTTGTCAGAGCATTAAACCAGGTGTGCCACTACACTGCACAAAGTTGAGTGCAGCAAAGAACTGTAGTACACATTTTTAGAAAAGCTTTAATGGACTCTATCACCCATGCAATAAAGACTGCATTTTTGCATTTACATAGAAATATATATTCATATCTCCTGAAGTGCTGTCCAAAAGATATCACTCCCCAGCCAATCAGGCAGGACACTAGGGACCTAAGCAGAGAGCTTGCAGAGCATGAAGTGTGAGGGTTCTGTTAGAAATTCCAGTGTACTGATGCACGTACTCCCAAACATCCCTGTCTCATGCACTCTCTTTTTCTTGCTCTCCGTAAGTTTCTAGATACAGATTTTGGGTGACCAAAATGAAGACAACTCCTGATACTTTTGAAGGCATCCTCAATTAATGGAACAGTGAGCTATTAGCATTCTGGTGCTTTCTGGATCACTTTTGAGCAAAGCAATATTTGGGAGGTCTCACTGTAAGCATTAATTAGACAAAAAGCTATATTTAAGGTGCAATTCTTGGATCTAACTACTAAAAAGCTAAGAAACCCAAGGATAGAAAAAGGTATTTATTATGTCATGGTACCAAAATATCCCATGAGAAGTTGAACTGTTACAGGGTCAAAAGAAATCACTCATTTCTACATGGCTCAGAAGGAGTTAATTCTGGAGCACCACTTTACATGCTCAGCATTTCTACTTCACAAGAGTATCAACAAAGTAGGCATCTTCAGAAGAGGATTCACAGTAAAATACCAACAGGTTTGAGGGGAACTGTTTCAGCAATGACAAAAGGTTTGAGACCAGCCATTTTTCTGGTTTTTCTCTCCCTCTGTATTCTTTTCTGACTGGCCACTTCTTCACTATTATGGAACAAAAGCATAATCTCTTTTATATTTGCCTCTCCCTGTAGAGAGTTAAAATGAAGTATAGGTAATCCAAACAGGGTCTTGAAGACTGTGGGGGACATGCAAGGGACAAATCTGTAGTTGTGCTTTAATGGTGAAGACTATGTCCTCTATACTGCCTAGGGCTTTCTCTCAAATTTTAATTAAATAAAGAACATGCATTACCACTACTCTATCAAATGAACCTTCTTGTAAAGAGATTGTATCTCCTTTTCTCCTTTCCAGTCTCAGGTTCTTCTTCCACCAGCTGTGCCCTACAGTGCTCCTTCTGTTTCTTGCCAGCATAGATAGTACTGGCTGGTGTTTTTGTTTCAGCAGATACATCTTTAAGATGAGATGAAAGAAATATTCACACATTATAGTATGGAAGAAACTAAAGGTATGCCCTCTGGAAATAGAAGGATTAATTAAAGTAGGCTAATCCAGGATTTAGTTGACTGGGTTTCCACATGTCTTTCCCTTGCTTTCTCTGTTGATTTTCTTCACCGTGCTATCTTTATCCAATAATTACATACTACATTGCCAGGTGAGTAAGTAAATCCATTATAAACTGGTCAATACAATCAATCAGAGTGGGATAAAAGTATGTTCCTATTCAACTTATTAACATTCTTTAAAACACTTTAAAAATCAGAAAAGCGTATCTTCTGACTGATAAACCAAAAACAGATTTTGGAAGTTTTTTGAATTCTATACACAAATCTTTAAGTCCCTGACACCAATAAACAATGAGAAATGTATGGCAATAGTCAGACCCCAAGATATTTACACAGTAAATGTCATCTTTGCACTCTTATGTAGTGCATTTGAAGACCACCAAATCTAGCTTCACTTGTAACCTAACCTAAGGTCCAAATTGAGGTTTTTATAGAGAAAGGAAAACCTTATGCATTCATTCCCAATTATGCAACAAAAAGCTCCTCTGTGGCATATATGCCAGGTTACTCAATGCAATACTTATCAGTACACAAAGCATATAAACCATCCATTTTAATTTATTTACTATTGTAACTGATGATTTAAAAAAAAAAATCAATTTTTATTTCATCCTTGTTTCAAGAATCTATTTTTTAAAGAATTTGGTAACTTCTGCTGTTAAAAATACCACTTTAACATATTGGGTTGATTTTTTAAAGGTCTAATGTTTCTTTTTGAGGCATTAGCTATAGAATAACATTTTCTATAATATTAAAATATCCTGTAAACCAGCAGACTTTCAGAAAAATTACAGAGTTCCTAAATAATTTTTAGTGAGGCTCCAGTTCCTGAATTACTGAATTTTTCTTAAAAACAAAATAAAAAGCAAAACACTACTTGCGATCTTCAAATGGCTCAATTATATATGAATATGAAATTTAACTAAGTAACCTGTTCTCAAGCACTTAGCTAAGAATAGATGGGTAAATAACAAACAATGATGGCTGTAACTGCTGAAAGTATAAACACCTGTGGTTTAGACAGTACAGTGTTTGTGATAAGTAAATTGCTTTGTTAATTAAACACACAGTTCTTCATTTATCACACATCCATTCTTAACAGGAGCCATGCTGGGACAAGTGCCATCATGGAAACGAAGGCCATAGACAAAAGGAAAACAAACAAACTTCAACCTCATGTACAGTGTTTTGTTTATCTTTCAATATTAATGCCAGACAGATGATAAGCGTATTATACATAACATGTACATGTACAGATAGAGCTGCTTGCAGGGCTGCACTGCAATCTACATTACTGAAATGACTTGGGATTAAGAAGTGGTAAGAACAGAGAGGGTTGCTTCGAATTTCTTCAATGATCTGGTACATAGCAGAAGATCATTGTACCAGCAACTGAAGAGGACTGGAAGTCTACAGATAGGAGTAGGTTCAAAGGTGGTCCAGCTGCTCTGCCAAAGAAAACGCGTGGTGGATCTATACTCCAGAGTAACAGCTGGAGATGAACTTGGACCAGAGGGTTTTCCATAGCCTAAAGAAACTCCTCTAGGTGAAATAATATCCCAGAGCTATACAATCATTTATGTAGGGTTTTTTTGTTTGTTTGTTTGTATTTAGTGCAGCTGGGTAGCACCTTTCTTCATATTAAAGAGTGCAATGTCTTAAGTCTTGCAGCAATGAAAATCTACACTGGTGCCCAGATTAAACATAAAACGGAGTTAAAAAAAAAGTATCACTTAATGCTAGATGGTCAAGCCTTTCTATGAGTGCCAAAATAGCAGGCTGATTTTCAGAAGTGCAAAACAGAAGTTCCTCCTTACGTCAGTGGAAATGCCTGGGTGTTCAACACCTATAAAAAATATGAGCGTTTCCTTACGTGCTTAAGCAATAATCAGAGGTGCTAATTTTAGACTAGGGTAGTCACTTTCTGCAGACTCCTGCTATGGTAGTGGGGGTGAGCAAGGCTTTCCTAGGGGGCAGTTCCAAGTAGAAGCCATCTGTTCTAAATTAGGTTCTGCTAGTTATCAAAGTAATGGATGGCTGGACCGATTATGGTTACAGGTTTTTGAAGAGAAATAAGAACAAGCATCAGATTTCAAGTTGAAGGGATTCTGACAGTTAAGAGCAGTTGGGAGGAGGCATTTGAAGTAAATGGAAAATCTTATCCATATCAAGTACAGTAAACACTTAGCACCTTCAGCTGTAAAGCCAACATATACGTATTATAAGCGCAATTTTGGAGATGAAGACTTGGACAAAGTGGTATGTCTTTATAACTCAAAAGCAGGGAAAACTGTGAGTGGACAGGAGCAGCAGTGCCTATTCTTGCACTCAGGACAAAAATTCAGGACTAATTTTCTCACCTGTGTGCACACATGGAAATTTAAGGCCCAAATATAGAAACTAACTAAACATTAGCCAGACAAGTGTCAGCTTCTGCTTCCCTCTGGATAAGCCTTATAAAGAATGAATAGTATTTCTACAAGCTACCATTTCAAGTGGGACAGTTTGCTAAAAGGAGAACATTGCATTTCAAAGTCTTCTACCCTGCAGATGCTCTGTTCCTGCAGAGCAGTAACACCTGTCCTGTAATCCTTTCACACCAGTTTGAGGATTACTAGGACCACGCTATCTTGATCTGTATTGAAAAGCTACTTGTACTACCAGCAGGAAGAACTACTGCAGAACACGTACAGTAACAACCACAGAAGGTGATCACAACATTGTGTTTGCTGGTTAAATGATGTGGAAAGTTTCTATCTTTAAATACATGCCAAATTTTATCAGGTAGAAAAAGAGCATTGTATAGTGCCTGTATAGTTATGATGAGTTTTATGCATCAAGTCTCTCAACATAAGACATATTTAAAACCAACAAACCCAATGATTTTGTAAGAACAAATGTCACACACCCTTTTCACAGGTTTCATGAAATGATGGTCTTCAAACACTGAAGACTTGAAAATCACCCCAAAATATGAAGAATAAAATTTAAATTAGGAGGAAATGGAGTGCTTGATGTGAATATGTTCTCCTTCTGGTATCAGATGAGAACGCATAGCCATAAAAGACATATTCACTCAGAGTCAGCAACTTTTCACTGCTCACACTAGAGGAATACCACATCAGTTACACATTGCTTATCCCAACAATTAGGGCTCAGAAGAAATTCTGCTTGGTAGTAAAGCCTTACAAAACCACTCGACTTTGCCAACTGTGTAAGCACTTTTATATTTGTTTGCATGCAAAGATACAAAATAACACACAAGAAGGGATGTCTTTTGACTTGGGACAAAGCTAAGAGGCACAGAATCCCATCTAATTCTATTTCACTGACATGATTCTTCCTGCATCATATCCACCTGCATTCCAGATATGAATCCAATGTGTTCTTCTGTAAGCAAGCTCTGCAGTATAACTTCTAAAACACTACCAATATATAGTATTGACCATTCACAACTAAAGAAAATCCTAATGCTTAGTCTCAATGAAATTAATTCAGTAGAACTGTACAGTGCAATACAGAAATTGCTACCTAAGCTAAGCATCATTAAATGGATCACAATTTATGCAACAGCAATTAAATTTATACTAGACATTTGGTATCCAATTTTTCCATCATAATGGTGAAACCCCTTTTGTCTTATTTGTAAGAGGATGGAAGAGCTTTGGTGGAAGATTTTTAACTGTGTTACCCCTTGGCAAAAAGCAGTCAAAATTCAGCTTGCAGAGCTGTATTAGTTTGATTTAGAAATTGGTGACGTAATCATGATATTTTCTTACTGGGATTCATTAGTTTACAGACTCTATCTGAATCTTGCTTTCGCTTGCACGGGGCTACAAATTGTATGAGCATGGATTCCCTATTTACTTCAGTCTCAGGGCTGAAGACCCTCAGTGCTCTCCCAAGCAAACACTTGCTATGCCTCCCTCTTCAGCTCTCCAGTGACCCAAACGCAGATCCACAGGAAGATGCAGACTTCCACTGCCTGCCCCCAGGAGATTACAGACAAGTCCACTACTTAACACACAGCTTTTCTCTAGCTCTTAAGCACCTTGGTTACAGCTTATGGAAACCCACTTAGATCCATACTTTCTTCCAATCCTTATTGTCTTACTAATTGGATCAGCGTATCTGCAGACATTCTACTATATAAATTTAATGGGAGGCTGCAGTGTGTATTTGTGAGTGCAGACAGGAGGTAGCCTTTGCTTCCCGTTATAAAATGGTTTCTTTTCATAACCGTACAGTTCTGTTGCTGGCAGATATTTGGGCATTAGTGGCAATTAACAGCTGAATTGGAACTATAGGAATTATCCATTTGACAACACTAACAAAAGCATAGAGAGCCTGGAATGAGAACATTGAGAAGGCCGTTTGAGTTTAAATAGAAAATATAATATTGACTAATATATTGATTTTTTGCACTTACTATTGATAAAGAAAACCTTCCCATTTGAAAAAACTACCTCCATAAATGTTTCTAGTTAAGTGAATTTCATAATAGCTCGCTTTCTTTGAATTTCCCTTCATACACCAGCACCACAGTACTCAGGGCCCTCTTCAGCTGCACACAGCTTCTAAGACAGAATATGAAGCACACTGACAAAATATGATCATTCCATTATCCTTTCGGCACGCTCCTCTCAAGCACCATTCCACGCAAGTAACATCAGCAAGAGGAATTTAACATGTTACTATTTTAACAAGCACTAATCTCGAAGAGGCCAATCCTACAGAACAAGCCATAAACACATGCCATATTTCTATACAGGGTCCCTCTACCCTCTTCTGGCAACTCTTCATAGGACTACAGAAACTGCAACTCCATGTCTTTCTGTTGCATCAGTGTCTAAAACTTAGGATAGTTATAGTATATGCTGAGAAATCAAGACATGCTGTGGCAGCAAAAAATGAAGTCCATCCATTGACTACCAAGTTCTGAGTCAGACACTATACGGAGCCATCTATGACTGTGAAGGTCAAAGAGCACCCGGGATTTAAAAATAAACAGGAGATGTTTTAAGTGTGTGTTCTTAATACTAGAGGTTTTGGCATCCACTGTTTGAAAAGAAAATTCTTGATGTACCTGGCAAAGAAGCATTTGGCCTTGGACTGCTGAAATTTACTGTTACTGTAAGGCACACTCCACATCTCTAGTGGCATATATCATTTGGCAAGACATTGTTCTTCTACAGAAGACAGTCACGGTACTGGCTGAATACTAGGAAAAAAAATAAGTCTAAAAAGATGAATTTGTTTACTTTTCTAAGTATTAGTAGTACAAGAAAATAATACACTTTGACCTACGGAATTCCCAAGACACTTACGTCATCCTGATTCTGTGAATAAAAGGTAAGGGAGGCAGAGAACTGCACTGTAGGACTCAGTACAGCACATGATTTTTCCACTGACTATCATTCTGCTTTCAACTCCGGAGGACTTTCCTCCTAACAAATTAAATCCCCTTCTGACCTTCTGAAATTAGTCCTAAAGCTACTCAACCCAGAACCCCCATCTTATAAGAAATACCCAAGTGCTAACAGGTAGGCACTAGGAATAAGTATGAGAAGGCTGATACTGTCTTAGAAAGGAGTATACCTTTTGCCTCCCTCACACCTCCTACATTTACCACTGGTTCCCTTCCAGACCCTGTTCATGTTGCTCACTTGCAGAGGGGAATCTCTGTGCATTCTCAACAATCCCACTGGTATTCCACACGGGTAAAAAATATGACCTCCTTAAAAACCTTCAAGAGATGAATGTAAACCCATGAGGAGTGGTTCTACAGTACTGAATTTTCCTGGTGGCATCCAGCCTCTCCTGCCAACATTTTTCTGCCTTACAATTGTTTTTCATTCATTCAGGCTTGGTTATTTCTCTCCTTCTCTTCCATGTTGAAGAATGAAGCTGTTTCCTTCCGCTATTTCATCTGTCTTCTCACTCAGCAGCAGACTTCTTCCAGGAAGAGATTTCTGATAAGAAATTAATTTAGATTCCATCCATAGAAGACCACACTAACTTCAGAGTGAATCCAGGACACTGACTGTAACTCTATTTATAGACACTGAAGTCAGACTGAACATAAGGTCAATTTCTCTTTCAGGCTGCAATGAACCTCTCAAATCTGCTGAGCTTAATGAAGTTGCAGCAACACTAGAAAAAGGATATTGTCCATCATTCATAGTCCTTGTAGCTTCTTCCAAATAATTTGCCATACGTGTGGCTTCCAAATGCATTATTTCTATTTGCAAGGACAACAGGAGTTTTATTACCAGCCAAAGAAGGTAATGCAGATAAATCCCTACAGGTCACACTGAAATGTAATCTGGTATGTACTGTTGAAGACTGAAAGACACGGCTTCTTTCCTAAAGAATCTTTTCCAGGGTCCTCACTCACGCACAGCATTCAGCGTCATCAAGAAGATTTGCATTCACAAAGAGTGCAATATCAATGTAAATAAATATTCTGAGCCTTCTTGTTTATTCTATACCACTGTAAAAAAAACACCAAAATGGTGTCAGAAATTGCGTTGACACCTACATTAAAATCTTTCTGCGTTAAAGTGGTGGTATCAGGGCCATAACAGCAAGCTAGAATAAGATCATTCATCTACAGTAACAGCAATAAGGCAAGGAGTATATTTCCAGTTGTTTCTTCACATGTGTTAGTGCAAGTGTCAGAGACAAGTCTGAATGACTGCAGAAGACACACATGAAATATGTGGAGCCAATTTAGTTCTTTACAATACAGCCATCCTGAAGAAGGGATCACACCAATTTCACAGCCTTGAGATCTTTACCCTGAAGGCTTAAGACTTCCTTGAAAAAGTAACAAGCCACATGTCATGTCGACATTTAAAAAAGCATACATCTATAATAAAGTATTTATAGCAAAAGTCACAAATAAGAAAAAGCCCCGTTTAACACACAGCTCACTAAGTAGGGTTGGCAGTTCGAACACCTTGCAAACAATACGGTTAAATCTGGAGCGGTGTTGTTGTGCTCAGTTTCCTAAGCTAAGGGAACCTGCATTTTCCTGTGTTCCTTTTAGTTATATTGAGATACAAGCTAGGGAAAACTAAAAGGTTGGTAGAGTTTATTGAACTCTTTTTTGGAAACTTAAGAAATAAATTTATCATGGAGAGAAGAGAAATCAGGTTTTAAGTCTTCTGCTATAAGCTAGTATGATTTTTACTCCCGCTCCAGTTCAGCAGGGTAGGGACTGAAAGACAGCTAATCACTAGTCTGACACACCATAGAACCAACCACTTCTAACAGTTATTACAAATACCACTGCTGTCCTCTTTTCACTAGTGGGAAAACCAAAGTCTGAGGTGAGCTGACCTTGCCTAAGGTTACAGAGCAGGGTAAAGACGAGAATCCCACCTCCTCTGGCCAGACTTTTTGATTTCCAATATTTTTTTATTTCCATGTAGTGAACAAACACAGGGCCACTTTCATAGATTTCTCAACTGCTGCTTAAGCGCCCGTGGCCAGTGGAAGTGTACTCCATCAAGGAGCAGATTTCAGAAGTTTCCTGTGGTTTCCATCTACATATTTAAAAGACACAAAGGCTGTAGTTCTGTAATTAGTTCCTACTGAAGACACCATGCCCATCCAAAATACAATTTTTTTTGTTACTCAGTCTTTCTCCAAAGACGCTGCCTGAAATTTCCAACCGTATGATCCCGTTTAAGTTTTGAGCAGTAGAGTCTAATGCAGCAAATGGTCAAATTGTCATATTTTCTTGATTTCTTCATTTGACACAGGCTAAATTCTACCCAACTAAAGCATTTAAATTGTTATTCACATTCAGAGAGACAGAGCTAAGCTGCAAGTCAGCTTCCTGTCCTATAGTGTACTTCATTTTTATTCTGACATCTACAAGGAGCCTGGATTACTCTATGAACTATGGTTATAATTAGGCGTCGCATCCATTGTAATCCTATGGACGTCATCATGTGTCACCAGCATCTGTTGACAGATCTCATACCAGGCATATCACTGAAATGGCAAGTCTGGAGAGGGCAGCCCACAATAGAAACAATGGCATTTATTTTTGGTTTGTTCCAAGACTGCCTAATAGAAAATATATGCTGCCAACTGCCAGGGCTCCACCGAGATCACTTTTCAATATTATATTACCAGTTAGAACAAAGATCTCTGCCCATGTATCTGTAGTCTTCTCCTTATAAATAAGAAAATAAAACACTTTCTGCAACTGTCTTAGCACCAATTAGAAAAAGATAGAAGCCTTGCAATTTTATAAAGTTTATTGGGCCCTTTAGCATAAGAGTACCTATTTTTCATGCAACAATAAATTCAGACTCCTTTCCAAGACAAGGAATGAAGATCCCCTCTCCTAAAATTTTATTTAAATGTGGTATCACTTTAACATTAAAACTAAGACCCAGGAACTGGCAACATAGAGTAGCAAAGCCACAATCTCTCTACTCTATGAAGTAAAGCACAGTCTGCTTTAACTTATAAATGTGCAAACCTGACTTCCTGCTGAAGCAGTGTCTGTTTATAGAGAAATGGAAACAAAAAATTTGCTATGGGGTCTTATACTAACTACTCCCTGCTCTTCTGTAAAAGTCAATAGACTTACTGTAAACATAAGAAAGCCTGCAGAATCCAAATTGTCTTTTTGGTTTTTATTATTTGTGTTGTAGGAAAACTGCATTAGACCACTGACTGTCTAGTAACCTGCCCATTATTTATTTTTAAAACAGCATTCTCTAAAATGCTGGACAATTGAATCTTAATCAGATGTAACCATGACCTGTTACAGCTGAGCAGTTCCAAATCACTGAAGCACTTAAGCACTAAGATAATTTCCATTCTCATAAAACATAAAAGAATAGTTCACCACCTAAAGAGCATCAAATTAAAACAAATGTCAGTGTCGATGAGTACAGCTTAATAATTGGTTAGGAGCTGCAGCAGCTGGTAGGTCAAGAAAAGTGAACTTCAACCTAGCCCAGAACTTCTCCCACTATACTCCTACAGCAGGATCCCAACAGCTGTGTGGGAAGATGAATAAAAACAGCTAAAACTTATTGAAGAAGGCTACAAGTTAAAGCCTTCCTTTCCAATAGGAAAATATTAGCTCTACCAATTTTAATGTAAAAACAAACCCATTGGCCCCAATTATTCTAATAGCTCTCACTTTTACAGCTATACCTTTATAGTATAGCTTTTATAGAAGCTGTGACTGTAACACTGGGCTAGACTCTGTCATCAGATATAAATTGGCAACTTTTATTTAATTTTTTGAAGTTAGCTGCTCACCTATAGCAAAAAGCATTTTCAGTTGCTCACCTATAGCAAACAGCATAAAGCAAAAGGCCTTACTGTCTACAGCACCAATTCTCTCCCCCTGCTTTTTTTTTCCATTCTTGTAACCAGCAGATAACCTTTTAATCCCAGACCTGTCAGATGTGACTTCAACATCAACTTTTACACTAGGAAGTAACATATCTTTTACAATATTTCATCTCTCTCTTTCCATATACTGCTTAAAACTCAAGTGTTCCGAGCGTAGACATTGCAAATATTACTAAAGCACCAAACCATTGAGAAGACTGCTGACGGGATTATAATCTCTGCCTATGTTCAGAAAAAGAGCATGGGCAGTACTTGCTGGCATAATAGTTTTCTTAAAAGGCAAGAAGCATTTCCTCTACAATGGTATATTCCCAGGAGTTTACAGACCCATTTTTTCCTAGACAGTGAATTGGCATATGGGAACCTAATCATGAAACACAGTTTTCCAAATCTACCCTGGATATAGTTCTAGGCAATATTTTCCTTATCAGACCGTTCACTCAGAATTAAGAGTAAATTCTAATAAGAGCAGATTCACAAGATCACAATTTCAAAACCAATTTCTCAGTCTGCTCTCAGAAATATTTCAAACTCTTTTTGCACACCAATTTTGAACCATGCCATTCATTTCCCTGTTTATAATTGCAATTTATTGTTTCTGAAAAACAATCAGGCATACACATTCAGAGTCTGCTTTCCAAAAGGAAGTCCCAAGAAGTTAAAAATTACTGAAATACTAATATATAAATCTAGAGGTGCTGACAGAATATTTCTGGTACTATATAAAAAGAAACTCCTGGGTCTCATACATTAGTTTCACCTTACATAGGTTTCACTTAAGAATCCAAAAAGTGAATGCTTTATCCTCAAAATATGGCATAGCTAACACATACTCTATACATGCTTTACACAATATAAAATATATTCTTTTACAAAATTAGAACCTCTTACTGCACAGCCCTGACAATTCCAGATGCAGCACAGCAGTAAGACAAGAGACATCATTCGACACAAAAGCACATATACAGACACACATTACTTTATTTCCAGACCTTTCTTTGCTGCTTCTCCCATGCCGGGTCCAGGAGCAGGTCCCTGTCCCATTCTTCTTCTTGGGTCATGTACTCATCTTCTTCATAGTTGTAGGTGTACTGCATGTTTGTTTCTATCTGGTTCATGCTATTCATACTACCTGGGGATCAGCTTCAGCTGCTGTGGCTTCTACTATGTGTAAATATATATATTTAAGCTTAGTTTACTTGCTGGTGTGTTGTATGTAGCAGAGCCTTTCTCTTTTTTTTTTTTTTTTTTTTTTTTCCAAGGGGACAGGGAGCGAATATCGATGACTCTCGCAGAGAGCAGAGGCTGACACTTTCTTTGTGGTGTGTTTTTTTTAGCAGAGCCTTTCTCTTTTTTTTTTTTTTTTTTCTTTTTCCAAGGTGACAGGGAGCGAATATCGATGACTCTCGCAGAGAGCAGAGGCTGACACTGCCAGGTAGGTGCTGCCCTGTGGTGCCCTTCCTTCCTTCCTTCCTTCCTTCCCTCTCTCTCTCCTGCCCTCCTTCCCTCTCTCTCTGCGGCTGTAGGTCCCTGCGGCTGACCCTCCGGAGAAGCCCGGGGCAGCTCAGCGCGGCGCCTTATTATCCCCGCCGGGCTGTCACGTGGCGCGGCGGCGGCGGCAGCCCCGCTCCCGGCGGGGAGGCGCCCTCGGGCGGGACGGGGCCGGGGCCGGTAAGGGTAAGAGCTTCTGTGCGGGGCAGCGAGCCTGCGAGAGGGGACGGCTGGCCAGGAGAACGCAGCTCCCATGAGCGCTCTGGCCAAAAGTTACTGTCCACTCCTCTGTTTCTTTGTCTCTCTTTCCAGTTAGATCTCTTGGTTGGGTTGGTTTTTTTTCCTACTGACTATATTTTTACTTCTCAAGACCCACCTGTGATTTGCTAATGCAGTTTGACATTGTTTATCGTTAGTCTGAAGTCTGTGTGGACCCTTAAATCACTTCCCACTTTCCTTTTCAGATTATGGATCACAAGAGGCAGCACAGACAAGAACACCCAAGGGATGAAACAATTTCCAGTGGAAAGCAGGTCTGGAGTTACACCAGAAAGTATGGAAGCACAACTTATAAAAGCAATATGTATCTTTTTCGTCCAGGCAACACGCTCAGTACATCCCAAAAGCAGGCACCAAGAAGCACATACAAAGGTCTGTGGAACCAATAACTTTATCAATGTGTGACAGGAACCATTTGCCTGTGCTTTCCACAGGGTAAAATCGGAAAAGACAGCACTGAGACCAAGCAGCCTGGCAAGCTTGCCCCATATCTCCTGTGTCATACCATTTCAGTTGCCCTGGCGACAATGTTTCTTCTGGGAATTGGCAAGTTTACTATGTTCTTCATCTAGCCTGTCATTAATGACTGGACCTATCACCAGCCAAGGTCATCCTCTCTAGCAGTGTCTACACCAGATACATTTCAAACCATACTTACAAAAAGAAAATGCTCACTAAAGCCTAGCTTTTGGGAGCCATAAAAGACAAAGTCAGATACAAGGGAGAGCTATGCTCAGTAAAGGCAACCACAGGTCTCTAAGCCAATGTGAATGAATAAAGAGAATAATTAACAGCTGGTCAGCATGTGTCCTCCACTTTGTAGTGCTAACTAAAGCTCTGCTTTCTGCCAAGTCGCCTTCTATCCCATAAGTCTATGCAATTTAGAGGAACATGCCTATATGCATGGCTAATACCTATCAGCTCAAAAAAACCTTCATAAATGCAGCACTAAGGTTACAAATTGGAATTCAGAAGAGGATTGCAACATGTTTCATGCAGTCGAAGCAAGCTCAACTTCCAAAGATTGGTGTATATATTGTAAGATAAACAGTCTAAAAACCAAATTCCAAATCTAAGCAGCAAAATCAGAACTACATGCTTTTCACCTGCTCAATGCAAATATTCTCAAGGTTGCTACAATGTTTCTATCTATATCATGAAGTAAATGTTGATCTTTTCATTCAAGTGCAGATGAGCATCCTTTTAGGATACTCTTAGACAGTATTAAATAGCAATTACAAAACAAAATATTTCATGTATGTACACATTATGTGTATGTTGGTGTAATTTGTGTGGTTATAGGGTAGTTACCTGTGGTTTGTAATACATGTCCAATTTCAATCACGTCAAAGGCTTAAATAGTCATTTAAGTCAGCAAAACCATTCTTTTTATTCACTGTACAGAGCACAGGAGTTTCTAGAAGAAAAGCAGGAGCAAGTCAGAAAAGTCCCAGAAGCACATACATAAAGCTGTAATGCTATGAACCAGAGCCGTCTCCTGGGCAAGGAGCTTTCCTGCACTGACGAGACCCACGACCTTTTCAGCACTCCCTCCTGAGAGGTGAGCCGTCACAACCAGCTTCGTGCCTTTCCTCTGGGGATGTACGAGGATGAAGTCAGATGGTACCACACTACTCCCCACTGCACACTATAGGCTATCCTTATGGGAACTGATGGCTTCATACACGGAGGTACGTGTTAAAAGCCACATTTTATTTGTTGGCCATCATCCTATAACATGGCCCAAGTTGCCTGCATCATGAAATAAAAACTAAGCCATTATGATGACAAAGAATATCCAATCACACTGTGGATTGGGGCTGGGGTCAGATCCGTGCCTAGATTTCTGGAAATCAAAGGGAAATCTACCCGGATTTTCTAGAATTCTAAAAGAAAGTTATTTATGTTTTTTTATAAAATAACTGGATTTGCTGAGCAGCTACTGCTTTGCTAGCCACTGCTGCAAAGGTACTGATAATTTTTTCATGTTTATTTGGTACATAGTACCAGGTACTTAGTACTTTCATAACAAAACAAATAAAACAAAAATGTCATCATTGTTCCAAGGAACCAACAGCTACAACCATAGCATCTCTCAGCTAGTCTGATAAATCAAAACAATCCAAGTTAATTCCAAATAGGAACAAACCCACGTTTTTCTATAAGGGGCAAGTATTTCAAAATCCAATTTGGGTAGGCTATGTTAGCTCATTTTGGATGAAAAAACTATTTCAGAGTGAAAAATCTAATTTTTTGATTCTGAAAATGTCAAAATAGGGGGCCTGAACTTTGTGCATTTTAAGAGAGTTGGGCTTTTTACCTATGAAACAGGATGCTAAACAGAATATCACTTTTTAAAAAAACCTGCATATCCTGATGGAATCTGACCTGTTGTAGGTTCTCTAAATAACTGCTTACTGCCCCTTAATCAGACAGCATGAGTAGGCATGGGAGATATTTATAGATGGAGCTTTAGGTGGAGTATCTGGTATTTTGTTTACTACTTTAATTTAATTTTATAAATGAACTGTGTGGATCGTAACAAGAAGCATATGAATGGAAGTCCGTATTGGAAAGAGAGCCAAAATGGAACTCTGACGCCAAACCTGAAGTGGAAAGGGAGCTGCCTCTTCCAGCTCATCTAGAGAAAAGGAAAGCTGTGCCCAGCCAAGCAGTATGAATAAAGCAGTGTGCTTTAATCGGTTTATTCCCACATTAGAGGTAGGTTAGGACTATCCCCTCTAAAGCTGACAGAGTTGCACAGCTACAAACTATGTGTGCCCAAGGAGAAAGAAAATGAAATCAAAGCAGAAATAAGCTGAGCAGGAAAAAAGGACAAAACTCTCAAGCAGAGAAAGAGGAAAAAACACAGTGAACCATATAGATACAGAATTTTAAGCGGACACAACAAGATACCTGAGAGCCAGCAGGTATATTTAAGATAGAAATTACAAAGATTGCTTACAATGTGGTAAGACAAAACAAATACTCATGATTGCCAAACAGATTAGAAGAAATAAGGTGGCAGAGGGAGATCAGAAATGGAGATGGCAGAGCTGAACTGTCAACTATTTTTATCTTGTATTTGCTAAAAGGTCTGCTGTTGTAGTTCATGCTAACATAGATGTTAGTAAGGGCCTACCCAATAGAGTGCCTTACCCCAGAACACTGTGGAAAGAAGACATCACTCCCCATGCATAAGAAGCACCAAGAAGGCCAGAACTTTCCCAACAGGAGCAGCAGGTCTGTGGGTGAACTCATTCAGTATTTCTTGGCACAGTTCAAACTTATGAAGGAACTTTGAACCTAATACCAGTGAAGCAAAAGCCTCCTGCCATGCTTTGCATTATGCTCCTTGATAATCAAAGGACTCTTTAAATTAAAGGAAGCACAGTTTTCACCTTCTGTGTCAACCTTTACTATTTTGCAATAAAATGGCAATTGTTTCCCGCAGTATATATTTAACATCCATTTGCTCCCCAAAAGCTGTCCTATTATTGTCTCAAGAACCCACTCCTCCGTATTTTCACTGTTCATCAGACTTTCAATCCCTTCAATCTGTTTCTTATTCTTCCCTTTCACAAAATCTTAGAATGAGAATAAAACCCCAACTTTTTAATAAAATTTCAAAATTGCTAAACACAGCAACAATGTTTCCCCAGGTCATTCTTCTATTTGAATTTAGTGAGGTTTAGATTAAGAAATTACCCAGATATCGCCTGTGAAACAATCAACTGATGTGAAAGTGATCACCATCAATTTTCAGCTGTAATGCTTCTCTGTAGGAACACAATAGTTCACATCTGCCAAGAATGTCTCAGAAAGGCCACAGGAAGATAAAGAGCCATATGAGAGCTCAATAACTCAGTGAGTCTTTAAGCAATTGTCTTTCCATAGGCATAGCCTGTTTCTTTGTGAAAAAGAACAGTGGGATCATTTCTCAAGAAAGAAGTCAATGAAAGATAAAAGAAAATAAATTCAGAGTGATTGTTCTCCTGTGTAAACTGTTAACAGAATCTTAAAAGCGGAATCAAAAAGCCCTTTTATTTTCAAAGCATGTCATAACTGTCACTTAAAATTTATGCTTACTTGGAGCAGTTATCCACTAGTTTAAACAACAAAAATTTGAATTATTTAAAGAAGACATTGATAATATAGATTGGGCCAAAATGTTGGATTCTGTTAAATATTAGGCATAAATTTCCTGAACAAAGCTAAACAGAAAGGTGGAGTGTGCTATAAAATGCATTTATTTTTTATTAGAATTCAGGAGAAATAACCTGTTTGTTAGGGGTTTTTTTCCCAATACAATAAACACAACCCACCTTCTTCAATGTAAGAAACACGCTATTTTGTAAATTCAGAAAAAAACCAAGGAATTAAGTTCAATACATAAAGATAATATGAGTAAACATTAAACTCATTTCATATTCCCAAAATGAACACATACAGAAGGAAGGCAGGAAGCCAGCAGAGAAGCACAAAACTGGGAACTGATATTCTGATTTTGTCTGAGCTAAGGAAAAGCACTGTGGACACCAAGCATATTAGCCCTCCCACATCTAGCACCAAGAGGCACAAACTTTGACTGTGAAAAACCCCCATGCTACTCATGTGTGGTGATATTAACGATACAGAAGCTAGTTATACATTATAATTATTGTTTTAAGTATACTATTTCAAGTGGTAGGTTTGGAAATAAAAAAGGAGAAAGAGCTGAAAAAATGCATTGCCGGCTTCATAGTAACAACTGACATTGTCAGAAGATCCTGAAGTGTTTCATCAGCTATTTATAGAGGCGACTTACTCTGTCCCTGAAATTCAGCCACGGATGAAGTGTAGCAAGAAACATTTATAGGACAGACAAATACTACCAAAGCATAGCTTGGGCTTGAGGAGTATGGAGAAAATGTTGACTGCACTGAGATCACTGGCTTTTGCCAACCCTTTGTGCAGAAGGAAAATCACGGGGCTGAGACGTGCAGTGATCCATACCAGCTTAAGATGCCCTATGTGACCTTCAGCAAGTCAATTCAGGTAAAATTTCCCCCAAAAGCTACATGTTGGCCCATTAGACTACTCTCCCTGAGAGAAAAAGAAACAAGCTGCTTGTGCTGTGCTCTCCAGTCTCTAAAATAGTGTCAGCAATACTTCCTTTGGTCCTTAATATCCACCTAGAATACAAATTCCGTGGAGCAGAGGCTTTTTCTGCCCAAAAGGCCTGAGAAGCCTACAGAACAATTATGATTACAGCTTTACCTACAATACACCCTTAACCTCCATGTTTGTCTCTCAGGTCTGTGCGTAGCCTGCATCCAAAAACATCTAGCATTATTCTAGTACGTCAAGCTTGCTCAGGCATTCAGGGTCCCTTATATATGTTTGCAGGGCCACACGTGCAGCCTTGTAGCCTGCACACCAGGCGGTCCTGGTTCTCAGAGAGGCTTCAAGGCAGATATTAGCAGGAAACATTCAACATCTGGTCTCCGCCACAGCATCACCAGGCAGTACTGTGATACACAGTAACAGTCACAAACTGCAATGTGAGTGCTGAAAGATGCAATGGAGCTCAGGGCAGACCTGGTAGTGAGGGCGACTGCCAGGCAGCACTACGCAACATCATACCTTTCACGAATGAGAAGAGCCCTCAGACCTCACATTCTGACATGTTTCTGTTAAATATTTCAGAAGAAACCACGATAACCTGAAACCCCTTATCCCTTGAGATACCCTCTTGAGGGTTCCCTTGTTTAATGGTTCTTGTCTGGGTAGATGCAACTCACAAAGACAGAATAGATCATGAACTAAATAGTATCAGAAGCTTTGCACAGATTAGAAATGTAAAATCAAAGGAAAAACTGGGAAATGCATATGGCAATTTATATACAACATGCAGTCAGTCTGCTAGCACACTGAAGTTGTAGAGCAATATGCAGACAGCTACAACGTAATACACACAGCAACAGGTGGGGAAACTACAAATAGTGCTGGCATAAGGTCGGAAAAAATGGTGAGACAGATCCAGGATTTTAAAAATGGTTTAGTGATGAGAATGCAAGGGGCAGGCCCAGGGGTATATCATGGCTGATTACAACCCTTCTGAGGAAACCTTCACACCATCATGTGTTTTCAGAATCCTGGCTGTGTTCCTGTTTTATGTTGGCTTAGCCTTATCACTCAAAGATACGAAGCAAGGAAGAAACTGTGGGGCTAGGGCAATGTGAAAGCCTGCAACTGACTATACAATTTGTACTTCATGAATATAACCAGTTTAAAAAACTCCCTTAGTGAGCCAGCCTGTGACCCATAACCAATTTACCTGAGACTGTCTAAAAAAGCACATTATTCAGCAATAGTTTTGGTCACACTGAGAGAAGAGAATGGAGATGTGTGTGTAAGATAAGGAATGCATAGGCAATGTGCCTTTATTTATCTAGAAACAAACATCATCAACTAAGTCAGAGTTTCCAGACAGTAATTATCTAAGGGGCACAGATGAGACCTGGCAGGTTTTAAATCACTGAGGTATGAGGCAGAGATTACGGGCACAGGATACGGGCACGGGATATCAGACAGTGCTGTGTTCTAAATTCAGCATTTGTACAGATTGACTGAACGACCTTAGACAAGGTGCAGTCTCAGTGCCCTCATTCCTCTTTCCAGATACACTGGTGTAATTCCACTAACATCAATGGAATTGAAGTCACACAGTCAAGAAGGCAACTGCGTTGAACAGATTGCCAGACTGCAAAAACGAATATTAGCTACTTATTATTCATTCCACAGGAGTGATACAAAGATTAGTAAAAGGGGCAAATTCATCCGTCTCTACAAGGCAGCATTAGGTGCAACCTGAATTACTGCCAAACAGGGATAACATGTTCTTTTTGCAACACGTACAGTGCAAGTTTTCCAGAACTGTTGTCCTTACATCCTGTCCAACAAAGCTTTACTCTGACACTCAGCTGTACTAAGAATCAGCACTGAGAAAATGAGCAATGTGCCTGACATGAAAGCAGAAAGGCCTGAATTTTCCAATTCCTGTTCTGAAGGCAGTTGTTCTCTGTCCAACTACGATCTCTCTCACTAACTTCAGCTGTATTCGCATCTCAGGAGCAATGGGTATCAGTTTTACACAACATACTTTCCAGTAGAAGACTGGTTGCTCTTGAAATCTACCAGCAACAACCTACTCACGGTGAAGGCTCTTGTATATTCTCAATCCCTCTGAATGTGGACAAGTCCTTTGTTTCTCAGTTGGCTCACCTCCCTCCCTGCATAAATCCAGTTTAGCACAAGCACAGGAGAAGAGGAGAGTATCTGCACACTTCTTCACTTTGAAACCAGTTTGTCTATAGGATAAATGCAGTGGAATTGGCCTAATGTGCAGTTTAGACCTCTGTTGTGTCCCATAGTTAAATATGGAATAGTCGTAATCTTCCAGAATTTCATAACTCAACCAAATTCACAAGGGTTCTGTTGGTTGGTTGGGTTTTTTTCAGGCCAGATGCTGTTCTAGGTATTTTTCCAGTTTATACAGACAATAGTTACTGAAGGTGGAGTTAGCAACTAGGACAAAGGTGAGCCTACCCTTATAGGCTGTAAGGATCCACATGTATTTATAGCAAACTCCGGAACTCATTTTTTAGTTGAGATACTCCGAACACATCTTCCCCTGGCCTCTTTTCCCATGATAAAAGCATTCAGCAGAAAGCTTATTATATTTGAATCCACCTATTTGAACTGCATATCTTGGCCTTCTCTAGGGGAGACTATTCAGTACCAAATGCACTTCTAGAACACCAAGACACTTCCCCATTTGTTCCCCATGGCTTAGCAATCCCCCTTACATCTCTTCCACAGGTAACCTTAGCACACGGATGATCTATGGAAAATCAGGTCAATCAGGCCCTAAATTTGTAGGACCTGATTTTCCACTGTTGAAGTCCCAGTGGTGGAAGTCAGGAGGGTCACAGACCGTACTTTCCATTGCAGGAGAGAATGTTTAAAACAATGCATGACAGAAATACCAGACAAATATAGGATTCTGCTGCGCCTAAAGGTTCAAACCACCAAGCCTGCTCAGTGGGCAAAAGGAGTAATTGTACTCTGTAAAGCACTTAGGGAAAAGACAAATTCCATAGTACCAGGATTCATTAACCTAAAACTACCCATGGATGGGGAAATCAAACTATGGACAGTTTGGAGCATGTACCTCAGTTTTCCTTCTGTAGACCAGGAGCAATACTAACGCTGTGAAGTATAAAGAAGTATGTGAAAATCAAATACCCAATAGATTTGGAATACTTGAAAACAAGTACAAGTACTGCAATGACCAGAGCTGAAAATCATAAATTATGTATTTGGGAACATGGTTCAACTGAGCACAACAGACCTTCATTGAATAAAAAAGAGAAATCATAATGCTGTAGAGCATTGCTTACTGAACAAAGCAGGATTTCTGGAGAAAAGGTAGTTTGTGACTATGCAATTAAGTCTGTATTGTGATATATACAAAGCAGCTGAAGCAAGACTGCTTGGAAAACTTAACTCTGGTATAGTCCACCATTAACTGACTTGTGATCTTGATGTTCTTTTAAGTTATCTGCTCTACAACTAATTATAAAGACATCATAAATTAAGTAATCATAAATGAGTTCTGAATTGGAAGACAGTTCATACAAAATGTAAAGGAAAGCACTAAAGGTTTCCAGTGTGGCCTAACAGTTACATAACCACTACAGCTTTTGCTCAAGAACACCATGTTCCGTCTGTTGCAGTCAACACAAGAGTCTTTAAACATGTTACAGTGACACAGACAGACTAGGCATGTGTTAAGATTAACCGAGTCATAAATTGTTTAAAATTTTTTTCCCCCCTACAGACTAAAACCAGGCACATACATCACCATAATTAATAAGCAGGTATTGCAAACCAAAAGGGATCCTACCACAAGTAAAGCGAGAAAGATTTTGAAGAGTAACCTCCCCTGTGCAGTATTTGAGAAGATCACAGCAAGAACTGGCCACCGGGCTTATTTAAAAGAGGTGTATCAGCATCAGTGGCAGAACCACCTGATTCTTAGCACCACACGCTCCCCTTCACTACACATTCAAGAGACCTTCCTACTGACTACACTAAGCACCTGTCTGGCTGCCGGCAAATTAGCACCCTCCTCCCAGTATGCCCAAGGAATTGCCTCCGATGTCACTGGGCCTCTAAGTCTCTCTCAAGTAGTTTCTCTGCAGAGAAGTCTCTTAAGTCACTGGCATACACAAAAGATGCAGAATGTCAAGAGAGTAAGAAATGCATTGAAGAAAACATTGACATATATTTTTGTCAGTAAGAGTTATTAGCCATTATCAAGAACGTTTCCAGCTGTCAGGACTATTTTACGAAAGGCAGCCCAGGGCCTTTACATCATCTCAAGACAGCAGGGCCACTACATTAACTCTGAAAACATGGCACCTCTAGTAAATCAGCAGATCTAGAGATCTAGGCTTAACACTAAAACTCATTTGCACACCCTCACCATCTAAATCAAACACACTATTTCTTCTAATAACAGGTTTTCTTCCCCAAGAATTCCCAAGATACACAACAGCACGAACAGTTTCCAATGCACAATGAAAGCAAATACAAAAGCCAAACGTTTTTTAAAATGGCATTGTAATGCAGAGAAAAGTTTGGGGGAATTTTGTGATTACAGATACTTTGTACGATTCAGTATCACAGAAATGCACTCTCTACTTTTCTAATACTTTTAAAATATTATAGTCTTAATACCTCACTCATATACATATGCATGTACACATAGGTTAAAAAAATGTTCAGTTGGTCCCAGTGTTCACAGTGCCACTGTGCTAGGCATTACATGAACGCGTAACTCATTCCCACACAAAAACATGTAAAATAAACTTTAGAAAGTGTATAAATAAATAGCAGATATATTCTTCTCTCTGCTATTGAATGTAGAACATACTCTCCTCAGGTGTTACCATATAAAGTTGTGAGCTCATTCTAGTTCAAGCCACATATTCACCAGGTATGGAAAAAGCCTGCGGACTGGCAACGACCGGTGCAAATGAAGAAATGAAAGCAGCACAGGCTTAAATGACCAGCCTGGGAAAAGGCTGAAATTTGTATCTACTGCATCCATACAGGAATGACTCTATTTCTCTTTCAGGGAAAGAGCTGTGATTCATCTTTGGATTTAAAAAAAACCCAGCAAATGGCTCACTGACAAGCAAATAGAGGTTTGAACAGCTGCAGGTCAGGAATGGGTAGTTGCACCATATGAGACCTACTGCTATTCCAATGCCTGTCAGTTGCTTGAATAACAGGCAATTGAGGGAGGCGACATCGAGACAGTACACTGCAGTAAGAAAAGTATGCTGGTTTAAACATGTTCCTTATTGATCACTTTTTCCTCCTCCCCATCCTTCAGTTTGTTGCCTCTTTTACTGTTTACAGCCCTGCTATGAAAGATGAGACATGTCTAGTACACACAGCACTCTCCTTATTGCTTACTACAAGCAAGTCCCCAATGGCCATATTGCTACACTCTGATTACCAAGTTCTCCCAATGTATTAAACAATGTGCCTCGCAACTATCACACACCAGATCTATGACACCTACTCCTTCTGGCACAGGTATCTTTTCATAATAATAAACAGCAAACTTATACACACAGTATCATATTTCCCACCACAATAAATATCAAGTCATGACAAAAGACTATTGCAATCTCAGCAACATGAGAGGCATTTTCCTATTTTTCATTGCAACAACTGTGCAGTTGTTAAAATCCAAGCTTCTAGTTCACACAATAAACAAACAAACAAACAAAAAAACCACAATTCATCAAGTAGTTCAGCACTGAAAGAACTGCTTTTTTCTTCCATTTTTCACCATCTCCATTTGTCTTCCTTACTATCCTTGATGCTTTTGGGACAAAAAGCACCCCAAGTGGATACAAATGGAGTTACAAAGATGACTATTAGCTAACCTATTCAAGCTGATGCTCTTTCTGCATGTGACCAGCTGAAGCTAGTTTGTTTATTTGGGGTTTATTTCTCCTTATCTAGAATATATATTCAGAAGCTTCCTTTACAACAGTTTTGATTCAAAAGCCCTCCATTTATAGTTCCATATCAGAAACCTTTTAATACAGTAAAATCCCCAAAATAGCTTCCCACAACCCCATCCAGAGGGTTTCTATTTATTATTAGATCTAGAATGCAGCTACACATGAGAATTTATGGCTGGGGGAAGCTGCAATAGATTTTCCAAGAAAAGCCAGGGAAACATGATACTGCCTGCCACAGTGGTCAGTGAGTCTATGATGTGCTTGATACACTGCCTAGCAAGGAAGGTTCTTCCAGCCATGCAGTTCAACTGAAGAATTATTCTCCCTTCATTCCTGTTCCAGCTATGAGAACTGCAATTCTCTGTAACCTCAACCATCATCAAATTATGCTTGATTGTTTCTGCCTCCAGTTACATCAGCTGCACACTCATACAACTCCACTGACCTCATCAGAATTACTCAGTTTCACTGATGTAAGCATAAAAAGATCAAGCGCTCAAGGGAGAAAGGGTAGATGAGGAAAACAAATCTTAACTCTCTCATTTTACATATTCGCTTTGCTACATGACACAATGGCTCCAATCTCTTTGCTTCTAACAAAAGTTTAGCCAAGGGAATAATGGCCTCAAGGCCTTATCAGTGTATACACTGCAGAAGGGTAGTTTCATCTTTAGAATGTCCAAAGGTGAAAGGTGACTGGACTGCTGCATCGTCACAGTGAGCAGTAAGAACTGAAAACAGGAAAAAAAAATCATTACAAAAGTATACAATAAAGTGCTGTTTTTCCTGATAATTACAGTAACTCTATAAATTCAGATGTGGTCTTATAAATTATAAACTTCCAATAGGGACCAGATATGCACACCAATTAAGAGCAAAGGACACACTAGCTCAGAGTAGTAGATTTAACTGCATAGCCTCCAAAACTACAAAACTATTGCATGCCTTCTACAATCAATAGCAAAACAAAATATATCCCTTGACAATAAGATTACCTTGGCTTTCAAGATGTTCAAGTCACTGCTTCACAACACAGATCGGTTTACAGGTCAGTGGGCATATATATACCCACACTGAACACACATATCTGTTAACAACTACTTTTGCTTAAAAAGTTAAGAGAATTTGATACACTCTAAGGAAGTTACAGTCTCCTTTCATATCCTAGGGAGTTTTTCGTATTACCTCATTAAGCTACAATCAGATCAGATTTTAGATGTCAGGCACTGTCACATTCCCTATTAGAAATGGCATGGGGAAATGTCAGCGAACACACCAAAATTACTAGCAATCGATGGTGAAGCGCACAGAAAGTGGCTCTCTTTCATCTCCTTCAGAACTGTTTTAGAAATCCAAAATCTTGTGGCTCACTAGATTACAGGAGGTGGTGCAAGAAGGAAGCATCATTTTAGCAAATTAATGAATAAGCTTTTGAGAGTACTTAAGAGTATTTAATACAAACACTCTCTAACTTTGTATGTAAACAGTGAACTGTATAGGTAGGACTTAATTCCTTACCTTCATTTTGATACATTACAATTGAATGCTACTGAACACACTATTTTTTTTAATCAGAAGTGATTCCCTTTTCCTCTTTAAATGAAATTCCTCCCTATCTGTTGCCTACACACGAAACCAAATTGTAGACATAGCTCTCTATATACACAGCCAGTGAGGGGAGTTGGAAGGAAAGGAATACAAAGACTTGATCTTTATCTGTATAAAGGTATCAATTATATTTGCTCCAGTGGTAGCACAAATTTACCCAGACATAAAGAACATTAGAAGTTTAATAGCATTTCTCAATCAAATCCTTCCAAACACACCAATGCTTCTGAGTGAATAGGCTTACAGAAAACACATGAAACAGATCACTTTTTTTCCAAACAAAAATTAGCATGTGACAATTTCTATTCTAAGACTTCAAGATTTTTTAACAGACAATCTAATCTGTCAAATGCAGTTTAATGGCAGCCATCAGGCAAAGTGATCTCAGCTGTAGTATGGCTACAAGAATTCCACCCATACAGAATAGCTACACGATGATGCAGGCATTAAGAAGCTAGAGGGACTGGTTGAAACAGGCCAGGATTTAAGTTTAGAAAAGCATCTCTTTGTAGTTCAGCAAGGAGCAAACCTCTGTGATATTCATCTTCATCACTGGGGAATTACAAAGCTAACTGAGCATACTTCCTAACAGACTTTCTGCTTTTATATTTTTCCCAGGAAACACTTTTTTAGAATTACATCAAGAACAAATATTTTTTCCTCTGCAGAAGGTGTCCCTGTTCCTTCAATTAACCTCCAAAGGGAATCCCAGCTTTACTCTGAAATCAAACAAGTATGGAGCAGAAAGCACAGAGGTATAAAACCTCTGTCTTGCAGCTCGCCAAGGGAAAGAATAGAGTGAGACAGGAGTCCTGAAAAACTGAACACATTTCAGCATTTACAGCTTCTAGTTTAACTTCTGGGTAGAGTATTAAAAGAATGAAAAGCATTGCTAAAAAATGACTATTTTTGTTTTTTAGAAACAGCTTTTTGTCCCTTGCAAAGTCCATATATTTTAATATGTTTGTTATTTTTAGATATGGAAACATGCATATTTATGCAGGTTCAAAATATGCTAAAAATAAGGTCACATGAAGGCTTCATAAAGGAAAAAGCTGTACAGAAGCCATGGGGAATGTGAAAAGTTCAATAAAATGGCTCTTGGTTTCCACCACTCCTAGGCAGCTCATTTGCTACAGGATCAGAATCTCAGTGTTAGAACAATCAGAAAAATAATGGCAATCCCATTAAATCAGTGATATCCTCCAATCACCTTAACACTGTTATAACTGCAGTAGTAGCAACCCTTAGCAGCTCAGCAATTGCTGTCACTACATCCAGATAATACCATGTCAGGGGTAACACGATATATAGTTAATACATGCTCTCTGACAAGGCAGCAGCAAATATAATCAGGCACAAAGTCTGACATCCAGCTTCATTTCCTCTCTCTGCTGCTACAAAGATTTAACTTCATACAAACAAACAGTCTTGTTGAAATCAGTGGATACTCCTAACATAAAATTAAGCAGTTAAACAATTCTCTGTTCTCTGCAATCCTAAATTTTTAATCAGCTTTTTGCATTTCTACTGTATGCTAAATGATTGCCAAATAAGGCAGCTTTACTATGTAAACAAATTTGTTGTTTCAGCCATAGCTATATAGCTTCCCAAAAATATACAGAAATAGTTTTACAGATCTGGTGCTGGAATTGTTATAATTGGCATCATTTTGTCTACCCACTGGCATCACCTGAAATTAGATTTATTTCTGCTTTTTTCCCCAGGTTTCTCCTGGCTTGTCACAAGCTATGTTCCCTTTCTGGCTTTGTGCACTGACTTCCAGGTGCAGAACCCTGCAGCCTTGAATGCAAAGTGGCAGGAGACATCACAGTTTTTAATATTAGGAATTTCTTTTTAATCTGAAGGTAATCAAACCTTGGATGAGAAGAGGCTCAGTCAGTGAAGCTGTGGAATGTCCATCCTTGATGATACTTCAAATTCAACTTGACAAAACTCTGAACAACTTGGTGTAAGCTGGCCCCGCTCTGGGGCTAGACCATACAACTTCTAGAGGACTCTTCCAACCTATGTAGCTCTGTGGTTCTGCAATTGGGATCTAGCTTATACGTACAACAGTAGCTTTCAAGACCTTTTGCTCATAGGAGTCCTGCACTTCCCCTCTCATCACTCATAGAATCACAGAATCATTTAGGTTGGAAGACACCCTTGGGATCATCGATTCCAACCATCTACCCTACTCTACAAAGCTCTCCCCTACACCACATTGCCCAACACCACATCTGAATGACTTTAAACACATCCAAGGATGGTGACTCCACCACCTCCCTGGGCAGCCTATTCCAATGCCTGACTATTCTTTCTGTGAAAAACTCTTTCCTAATGTCCAGTCTAAACCTACCCTGCTGTAGCTTGAAGCCGTTCCCTCTTGTTCTATCTCTAAATAACTGGGAGAAGAGACCAGCACCAACCCCTCTACAACGTCCTTTCAAGTAGCTGTAAAGACTGATGGTGATGATACCATCATGATCATCCATTATCATCACCAGATATGGAAAAACCCTGAGGTGGCACAACTCCAGTTGTGCACGCCTGTGGGAGACTGGCTAGCTGAGAAGGGTCAGCTAGTCCAGCAAGAGCTCAATAAGCACCGTATTCAGCTTATCTAGCTCCCAATAACTGCAATGCCTTGAAGTTGTTCTTCTGGCCTTGAAGGCAGCTGTGGTCCACCAACAGAATGTCTGTGATAAGGTAAACATGTAACCGTAAGAAAGGGATTTTGGGCGGAACTGTCTTTTTAGAACTAACCAATAATGAGCTCTCATTTTGCAATATGTATGAGCTAATTATGAGTGTGCATAAAAGAATGGTAGTGTGTCTAAATAAACGAAGCTTGCTGATCACTCATATTGAGTGCTCATGTCTTCCCTCCGTCGAAACACGCGCCCTCACTGCTAAGCCAGGCTGTCGCCGTTTAGTGGACCCTCACCCTCCCTGGCCTGTGCCACCGGCACCTCACTGAGCCTCCCCCACCCACCCGCCGGCGCTGCGGGCCTTCGCGCCTCCACTGGCCGCCTGCACCGCCTGCTTCACCAAGGTAGGCCGGCCCGCACCCGCACGAAGCCTCCTCACGGACACTGAGCTCAGCAGCACCCCCCGGGTGCGGGACACCGGCCGCAACGGCCGCTCGTCCTCGTGCCCCAGCACCCCCGCGCCTGCAGGCGGCGCGTGCCGGCCCTCCCGCCGCCGCTCCCACGAGACGGGGGGCGGGCGGGCGCGCGCGCGCGCGCTTCCCCTTCCGCCCGAGCAGCCGCTTCCGGGTTAGCGGCGCGCGCAGCCCACGTGTGGCCGCGGGGGAGCGGCGCGGAGCGGGTGCAGGTGGGTGTCCGGGAGCGGGGGGGGTGTCGCCGCGGGAGGGGTCACCGCCGGACGGTTGTCCCCCTTGCCCCCCGTGTGCGCAGCCCCGAGGGGCGGCTGGCAGCGTGGCCTGCACCGGCGGCGGGGAGAGGCGGCGTGTCGCCGCGCAACCGCTTCACCCGCGGGCCTTCTTCCGTTTGCCCCCGTCAGGTCTCTGTGGGGGCTCCTGTCCTGGGAAGGCGGCGCCATGACGTCCCTGGCGGAGCAGCTGAAGCGGCTGGCGCTTCCCCAGACCGACCCCAGCCTCCTGAGCCGCAGCGAAGCGGCGTCGCTGCTCTTCAGCAGCAAGGAGGCGGCCGGCATCGACAGGGACACGTTTTTTGCCATCGGTGAGTTTGGCCGCTTAGATACCACGGGTGTTGAAAGTCATCTATCCCAAAACACAGCTGGAGAAACAAAGATAAATCGTAGAATGGCTTAGGTTGGAAGGGATCTTCAAAGATCATCGAGTTCCAACCCCCTGCCATGGGCAGGGACACCTCCCACCAAAGCCCCATCCAGCCTGGCCTTGAACACCTCCAGGGATGGGGCATCCACAGCTTCTCTGGGCAACCTGTTCCAGTGCCTCACCACCCTCAGAGTGAGAAATTTCTTCCTAATATCTAATCTAGATGAAAAAGGCAAACCCATATTCAAATAATTCAAGAAGCTACAGGCTAGTCAGCATCACTCCAGTCCATGGGAAGATCGTGGTTACCTACATACGCTGTGTCCCGTTGAGTAGTTGCAGACAGCAGGAAGATTTCCCTTTGTCTTTCTCTTCACCAAGCTGAACAAACGTGGTTCCTCCATTTCCTTCTCTGTTATTTCCCAGTCCCCTGACCATCTTAGCGTTCCTCTGCTGGACCCACGGCCATGTGGCAGTGTTTATCTCCTACTGATGAGCTGGAGATTGTGCACAGTACACAGATTCAGCCTCACAAATGGTGGGGGCAGTTCACCTCCCTCAGCCTGCTGGCTGTGCGCTCGCCAGTACAGCCCAGGATGCTGCTGCCCTTCACTGCCGCGGGAGCGCACTCCCCACACTTGCTAATGTTCTTTTTCTTCATCAGTTAAGAAATACTTGAAGCATAGCAGAAGGTTTTGGTCTTAGGCCTGTTTACTGTTTGGTTTGATTTGGCTTGGTTTGCTTAGTGAGGATGACATATATCAGCATAGCAAAGAAATTGGATATGCAGGTGAGGAGGTGGGTGGGTAGGACTAGTGAATAAAACTGGTGTGTTTAAAGCATTCTTCCATTTTTTTTTCCCCAGGATGCACTGGCTTAGAAGAGCTGATGGGGATTGATCCTTCATTTGAAGTGTTCCAGTCCAGTTTGTTTAGTTCCGTGTCCAAAGGCCTGGAACGCAGTGTTCAGTCTAAAGCAGTAAATCAGGAGCTGAATAAGAATATTTCATTGTTCCTGATTCATTTATCCCCTTACTTTATGCTAAAGCCAGCCCAGAAGTGCCTCGAATGGCTGATTCACAGGTAATCCACTGAATATCCTACATGTCAATAGATAAGGCTACTAGAAATGCCAGATATTTTTTCCCCAATGAGAATAATTTTGAATACTGTAGTTTTCTGAAAATACAGGTTAAAATGTTAAAAATATCCATTTGGGCTTAGTCTTTACGGGGCCAGATGTTTTTCTTTGCCAATTAGATTTTTGTCTTTTGATAAATCTCTGTGAAAGTTTTGATCTGTCTTGATAATTCTATATAAAAGCAATTATCTCCTTGCCTGATTTTCACCAAAGTTGCCCAGCTGTAGCTTACAGAGGACCTAGAGAGGCATTTGTGTAATATACTTTTAGAAATGGGCTGTGTAAAATAGCTCATTTTCAATATTAACTGTCAACAGTGAATAACATGCCCTTGTATTATGACATAAGGTAAGTATTTTTATTTCAAGGTTATGTAGGAAGGTATGAAGAAGAAAAAAACAAGTATTTTGTGAAGTGATGATGTATTTATTTATATAAATTAACCCATCCAGATGCAGAAAGTATAATATTTCATGTCATGAAGGAGTGGTTAGTTTTATTGATACAACCTTTGAATCACAATTTTTTTAATATAACAATTTATTTTTATAAATTATTGAGAGGGAGGGAAAAAATTGCTAGCACCGTTTCTTTCTTCTAGCACATGCAGGGTAGTGGGTTTATTGGGATTCTGGACTGTAGGTGGGCCATATGACAGAGTCACTGTCACAATTATCTCTTCTCTTATTGAAAAGGCAGTAAATCAGGTGTTCTGAGTAGAATGTGGTTGGGTGGGGTTTTTTTGACTTCCAGATCATTTTTAACTGTATATATATGGTTTTTTCCTTAGATTTCACATCCATCTCTACAATCAAGATAGTTTGATTGGTTGTGTTCTGCCATATCATGAGACTAAACTATTTGTGAGAGTTATTCAGCTTTTGGATATAAAAAGCCCAACTCATAAATGGCATTGGATGGATCCAATAAGGGTAAGGTATTTAACAGATGCAAGTTGGGCGAAACATAAGGGACTTTATTAATAATATCTTGACTCTGTTACTAGGTTTATGAATATGGTCCACCTGTTCATGTGGTTAGTTGTAGAACCGAACTGAAAGATTTAATTGCAGGGATAGAGCCTGGATGTCCACCTGTTGTTTCTGCTGTCTTTCTTTAAATGCACAGTTAATTATAAGAAGCTTTGATTGTAATTACTCGTTGTTTTGGCAAAGTTAAAGTATGCCTTTGAGGTGCAAGTATTTGCTACTGCTAGGAAGAATTAGTCAATTACTAAAGTATATGTTTATATGAATGTAGATCATATGTAATGCTTTTCATAGCCTATCTTAATGTGGATACAAAAAATTCCATACGTGTGTGTGGGTTTCCATTACTTATTTCAATTTAAATGATGTTAATTGATTAGTAGGTTTAATTTAGAGATTATATTAATGTTTACTTCGTGTGTTTCACTTTACCTTTGAGTGTTTTAATCTTGGTTTTTTTCACCACGTAAAGAAACCTGGAGTCCCACTTGCAAGGGGTACTGTCATTACACACTGCTACAAAGACCTGGATTTCATGGATTTCATCTGCAGGCTGGCAGCAAAATCTGTGAAGGTTGTTCATTTATTCTAGAACACGATTTGTTTGTTGTCACTTGGTTTTTCCCACCTCTGTGTTTCTATAGCATTATTCTATTTACTAGTATTTTGAATTACATATCAAATAGCAAAAGGAGTAATTTATGAGTAGACAAGATAAGAATTTACTTTCTTATTATTTGTATAGAAGACTGATAGTCTGTCAGAAGTTCTTGTAAGGAAGCAGCTGAGAACCAATGGGCCACGACAAAACAATTTGGCAGTACTGTATTACTTAAAGATACTGTATTGCTTCAAAGTGCTTCATTGTCTTAAATTCTTTTATAAAGTCATTCTTGCTATTAGTTGGTAACTGTGCTTTAAATTTGGGTGTCTCTTTTGGGGTTGTCATGGATGTTTTTAACGTATGTCTTCAAATATTGAGAACTTAAAATTGAGAATGTTAGAAGAGCAGATTTATTTGTTTTTTCAGTTATTGTCTGATAGAGAACTAGTTTTATAGTCTCAGAGGGGTAAGATGTACGACAGTTCCAGTTACTTAGAAAACTAGAATGCGTGTGCTGTCAAAGCACACACAATAACAGGGTTCGGTCTCAGATGTAGTAGAGGGTGTTAAACATACACATGTCGATTTCTTGGCTGTCCAGTTCTCAATCTTGAACAATACACCAAAATCACACGTGATTTAGGTTACCTTATTGTGATTGACTACAACAGCTGAGGAATAGCACACTTGTCCTTCTACCTTGTCTGCAAGGCAGAGCAGTATCCTCTGGCAAGGGTTACTGCTAGGAGGAGGGGATGACTGACCTTGTGCCAGCAGGAGTTAGTAGAGCTTACGTGCTGGAGTTCTGAGATTTTGCTGGTTTGCAGATAGGCCATATGTGCGTTTCCACTTTTCCTGATGTCTGAACAACTGATTTTTCTGTGGTCCAGGTCTTTTCAGAGTGTCCTGGCAACTCAGCTCAATTGAGAGTTCTTCTAGTGTTTTATGCCTCCACCATTGTATCAGCTCTTGGAGCTGCAGAGAAGATAACAGACGCTATGGTCTCCATGCTGCTCCCTTACATCCAAAAGGTACAGAAAGCTTTGTTTTCCTTCCTGTGTGATGACGTTTACTGTGTCTGCAGATAACATTCAAGGGGAACATTCTGTATGAAATGTATTGTACCACTCTTAGCCTGCTTTGAAACATGAGGCAGGTGAAGGTCCATGAATAATAATGCTTTTTTCACACCTCAGATGAGCACTTTAACAATTTTATTTCCTACTCTGCATAAGGAGTGGAGCTATGAGAAATGGATACGCAGTTTAAATTAACGTCTTTGCCTGAGCTAAACAATGAGGAAATAGAGGCAGGGTGGACAGCCTGCTTTAATATCCTCTTTCCTCCTTGATTGTTGCTCTGTTAACAAACAGAGCAGCAGTTAATGAATCGATCTTCAATATGCGTGCACCCCATGTGACAGCTGTTTTTTTCTTGAGAGTTGAGTTTGTAGATCCCTTAAATTTAACATACAGACAAGAAGTTAGTGTGATTCCATGGATGTCAGAAAGAAAATTATTTTCATGTTAATATACTCTTTTTTTAAAAAAAATTGTGTGTGTGTGTGTGTTAAAAATCCACCTTTATCTCTTTTTCTAGGGCTTGAAATCCTCTGTACAGGATTACAGAGCTGCAACATACATGATAATCTGCCAGATGACAGTAAAAGTGACAGTAGAGACTTCCTTGGTGCATTCCTTGATGTTACAGATAAGCAAGACATTATCTAAAGTGCCCTCATTAGTCAGGGACGGGGTGGCATGCTTGAATCTACTTCTACAAACTCAGAAAGGAGACAAACTTGGGAAAAAGTAAGTCTACATGAATTGAGATTTCCCACTTCTTAGAAGTTTAGACTGCACTTTGATAATATGCATATTTTTTTATCCTCTGTGTTAAAGGGGTACTTTCCTATCAGAAATTTTGGTAGTTGACATTTCAAAGGGCTCAGAAGTTTCTTTGCCTTTGAAAATTTGTATGCTCACTACAGCTAGGGAGTCCGTTATCTTGTGGTCCCTCTCCTGCCTCTTCCCTCTGTAAATGTCAATGTGCAAAACTGAATTCTGCTAGTAAGAGGTTCTCTTGAAAGTGGGAATCCTGGAAGAGAAGCCAGCATAATAACAGTAGTTTGAATTTGAGGAGAAGTTAGTGTGGGTATTCCAACAGGGTAAACGTTTGCTGGGGTAAGTACAGTGATTACCTTCCAGATACTTGAATGCAGTCAGAGAAGAGGAAAATGGACTAAAAGGTAAGGTGTGAGGAACTTAGGAGAGGCGTGCTTGGTGCATTACACAGCATCCAGCCATATGGGTATGAAAGGAGACAAGATGAGAGAAATTTTTTATTATCAGGAAGGGAAATTGCTTCTACTCTCTTTGAGGATCTCCTGTCATTGAGCTGTTATTTCTCCTCCCTTCCTTTTACCGCCTCTGGGTAATAGAGGTTTAGATTGGGTGTTAGGAAAAAAATTTACACTGAAAGGGTTATCAAGCATTGGAACAGGCTGCCCAGGGAAGTAGTTGAGTCACCATCCCTGGAGGTATTTAAAAAATGGGTAGACATAGTGCTCAGTGATATGGTATAATGATGCGTTTTGTCAGTGTTAGTTTGATGGTTGGACTTGATGATCTGGAAGGTCCTTTCCAACCTAGACAATTCTATGATATGCTCCTTGCAATGTGAGGATATCTCTTCATGCAATCCAAACTATTATTTTCTTGTACTACCAACTTTGCAAAAACATATGTATGTTCACTGTGCCATTGCAGCAGCTGTGCTCACCAAGACCAGCAGTACCCGGTTTTCTTCTTGGATGTTAAATGCTCCAACAAACTGCTGGCAATAAGGGAGAGGAACCCTTTGAATCTTTTCAGAATTTGTTTACAATGAGACTGTTAGCTGATGCTGAGAATTGAATCTTAAGAAGTCTGCATGGTTTGAAAGCGTTGGTAACCCAGACACACACATGTACTTCTTTTTTTATTTCCCTGTTCCATTGTGCAGGCCATTTAATTATCTGTGCAAAACCCCAGAACTGGTAGCAATTTTGCAAGGCCTTTCAGCAGGCTATGATATTTCTCCTCTTCTGCGTTACTTGTTGCCTCACCTTGTTTGCACTGTCATGAGAAGTGATACAGGTAAGTTATCATACATTTTTACAGTTTTGTTGAGTGTTAAGGACAGATGTTTGTGGTCAGTGTCATAGCTGTGTAATTTTAGTTGCTTCTGCCATGGAAACTCTGTCAATACATGAGAAGACCTGATTGAGCTCTTGCATGTGTGTTGCTTTCGTTGTTCCAGGCCCTACAGAGGAGGTTATTTTAGGCATTGATGTATCTATATTGCTTTAATGTAGATGATGATTTGCAGTATTTCAGCAGTAAGTTAATTTTGATGTATGAAGTTTCCTACTCTTAGAGATGCATTATAGCACTGCAAAATCATTTTTAGGTAGATTACGTGTATTCCATGTGTAGTTTAAGTAGTGAAGATCTATGTTTACCTGATGAATTGAACGTGCCTGGGAACAGTCTGGGACAGCAAGGCTGACTGGCACGTAGTAGTGGCCTGTGTCTGCACTAGTAATTCTGTTTTTACTGTGGGCTTGTAACTGCCAAATCGTGTTTGGGAAAGCTCTTTTGTTGAAAAGGCCAAGTTCATGGCAGGGAACACTGTAGGGAGTTGCTGGCACAAGCTGTGGTAGCAGGTCTGGAACGTTCCAAAGTATACTTGAATTTACTAGTAGCAATACAGCCTTTGCCATTTTAATGACATTAGTATAAAGCATTGCTGGCATTTCATGGAGTTACTGCTAATAATCAATGAATATTGTGGTCTTCAAGTTCTGTGCTTGATTCACCAGATGATGATGCCTGTGTAAACTGTTAGCTTTAATCAGTATGAGGGGGTGATTCTCAAACTATTGTTCATCTTTTATGACTACACGTCATCCTTAGAGCAACAAGAAGAATCTGAGGAGACAGAGAATCAGATTTACATCAGGCATCTTGAAGCTATTATTCAGAGTATACCACTGGAAAAGGATTTAGATCACCTGTTGGCTTCGTGAGTTAACTTTATTTTTTTTTCTGCAGTACTTTTTCTGGTTTAATAACAACTAATTCCTGACAATGGCATTAGTGTTATATGAGCATGTTTTCCTGAGATTGTAAGTTAACTCCATACCTGGATTTTGAAACTGAAACATTCAGTAATTCAGAAGAGCCAGGCTTTTAGTACTTGTGAGACCGAGTGACACTCCAGGCCAGAAGCAAATCTGTACTTGCAATAAGTAATGTATATTAATCCTAACCTGTTTAGCAGTGTGCTTTATAATATTGATGAAAACCGTACTATCCAAAAAATGGTAGCTTTTTGTTTTGTTTGTAATTTTAGCAAGTTTCTTGAAGAGTTTATCTCCTGTGGTACAGAGATGGAATCTGATCCCACCAAAATGGCTGCACTCAATCAAAAGATGCTTCCTCTTATCAGACTTCTGGAGAGAAAGTAAGTTCCATTTTTCTATGACAGACCCACAATCTGTAGAGTGGTGATGTCAGCTATGATCTTGGCTTACTGGGTGTGGTAAGCACAATATTGTTGCCCAAATGAATACAGTAAAAATAAGTGACTTCTAATCTTTGTTCAAATGTTATTTTACTGATTTGTCTTTACCTATTTTGTTATCACTGTAGTACCTGAACACAGACCTGCTGGCTTTGTGCAGCTGTTTGTTGTGCAGCATGACCTTTTCTGCTCATTATTTACCCTAGTGTTCTGCATATCGTTCATCCGTGTTGAGACATAACGTTTGATTGCCTTTGCAAAGCTACTTAAAATAGCTTGTTCAGATGAGCATGTGTGCATTCGGCTTCCTTGTATTTCCCTAGTAAATCCATGGTCTTCTGTAATGCTCTGTGGAAAATGTTGGGGGTTTTGTCTGTTGACAGGTATCCCAAAGCCTTAGACTCTGTGTTGGAGAAGCATCTGGAAGATGGCGCAGATGAGGCTGACCAAAATCTTTTTCATCAATTTATTTCTCTTTCATTAAGCTGTGGCAAATACAAGGTATGTAGAAGTTCAGTTCATGATCCTAGCTCTTAATCTGCTTATGTTGTCAGAATGCTGATATTTTGGCAAAGTTCTGCTCTCTCTTCCTCTTTCTAAAGAAAATCTCTACCATTCTCACCAAAACAAAAAAAAAAACAACTTATTTAAATGTGATCTGGGGGAGGAGGGGTGTCTTGATCAAAACTGTGGTAGAATCAGAAGCTACCAGATCTTTTAAGTTCATGTTTGTCATGAACAGTCATGGGTATGAGCTTTTTTTCTTAGTTAAAATTTATACATTTCCACCTGTCTCGATTGCTATCAATATTTTTTTTCTTTAGGAACGTGGCCAGTACATATACTGTATTGTTTGATAGTGACAACATGGTGGTGCCCAGCAAGGCCTCATCTTACTTAAAGATTTTGTCAATGTCTGTTTTGGGAAAGTTGACAAACAACTTTATTGCTGTTGAGAGAAGGTGGCTCGGTCCTTTCTGTTGCATTGATTTTTATGAATGTTTACAGTCAGGAACATGGAAGAATAGAGTGGTTACAGAGTTCTTCCTGTGCCATTTCTGAAGAGCAATTGAAACTCAGCCTAACGCAGAGTAACCATGAGTGCAACAGATCTGTCCAAGGAATTTATTATTAAGAGATGGTTAGTATCATGGCTGTTGTTTGCAATGATTGAAATTGAAAGACTGAAAGCTCTTAGGAAAAGATGGTAAACTAGATATAGAAGTGCTTCATGTATTTTTTTTACTGTTTTAATGAAGGCACAGATTCTGTGACTGTATAACAAGTGGATTAGTGGGGAAACAAGGCATGCAGAACAAAGGCATATGACTCTTCTAGCCTTTAAGGTTCCTGAGATAAGTACGTGCAATGGGACTGGCAGGGATGCCTTTTTAACAGTTTCTATCTGTGCTCTGTCACGCTGACATTGTCACTAGAGCTTTCTCAGAATCCTTAGATAAGTGTAGTGCTTTTTGAGGCCAAAAGGGTGCCTGTGGCTTACTGTACTTTTCAAGCTCTATTCCAAAAACTGCCTGCCAAAGTGAAGAAGACCAAATTTGAAATAGTTACAAAACATCATTGTTCTGTAATTGACACTTTTGGGGTCTGAATTATACAGGTATTCTTCTGGTACAAAATTTTGCTGAAACAATTTCTCCTGCTAACCTTATACATACTTGAAGTATTTTTAACATCCAGTGAGTCACTCTGAAATCTGTATTTCAGTTTCTGGAAGACTCTGATACCTCCCTTCTGCTTAGTTTGAATCATCCTCAGCCAGCTGTGCGGGTCCTGGCTCTTCAGCATTTGAAAGATGTTATCGAAACATCAAAGGTTTGTGTCCTGAATGTCTTACTTACAGAACTGGCTTAGCATATGGTCTCTTGAAAAAGCTGTTTGCCAGACAATTCTGTTGAAGATGGTGTGTTAACTGTTTGTATGTCATCCCCACTGTTTTTCACAGTGTTTTCAGTAGGCTTCTGTCACTGTTTTCCTGTATTCTGGAGTCTGGGTGTAGTTCTTCTTTATTGCTGCTTGTGGTCTAAGATAAAATCTAAGTTAATGGATACTTCTGGTTTTCTTTCTTTTGTTGTTGAAAGTTAGTCTGCCTGTTTTTTTGAGGTTTAATTTAAATGATGTTACCGCTTTTCTAGTACTAGGAGTTAGATATTTCATTAAAAGCCTGTAAGTTGTGCTACCAATGAGTGATTTTTTTCTTTGGGCTCTTTTTTTTCTTTTATTTTTTTTCAGGAAGGCTTTGATCAGTCTTTTATAGAAGAAGCAATTTTTGGTCGGCTGAAGGATGACAACAGAGATGTTGTAATGTCTGCTCTCAGCTCTTTGGAGGTAAGTGTGTATCTTTTGATGCATTAGATGAGATTTTAGCTGGTCTTGAATATGTGTGTCTGGAATGTATTCTTTGTAATTGCCCTTCTTCTGTTCATGTCCTTAGTGTACAGCTTTTGTCCTTTAACAGGATGAAGCAGCAGAAATTTAGGAGGCTTGCATTGGTTACTCCCTCACAATTACCCCCCCCAGATTTCTGCCTTCTGAGCTTTCCCAAAGTGTTTGCAGTTAACCTGCATTTATTAATGGGGCTTTATGTGGCTGTTAAAGCATATTTTAGTCTTTGATTATTATTTAAAGTATGCCTCCTGCTTATACTGTTCGTTTTCCTATAAAAACGTGAGCTATGTCATCTGCCTTTTGGATGGAAAATGGTGCGGTGACAAGTCATTACGCCAGTGAGAAGGGCTCGGTCGAGTTTTTCCGTATGAGAGTCATTTGGTCAGTTGATAGTGGCAAAGTCCTAAACTGCAGCTCAGGTTTACTGGATAGGACTCTGGTATGCATTGTGCTGATTGTTTCCAGCAAGAGTAACGGTCTCTCTTTATTGCTTCTGCTAGTAGTAGTGGAGAGTATTATTAGCAGTAGTATAATTGGTCTTGTGTGTTCATTCATTCTCAATCACTAAAAAATAGGAATAGAAGCACGTGAGTGCTTCTTTGCACTTTAGTATCTTTGGTTAACGTGCCTTATATTTTTGTTATACAGATGCTATGTAAAGTAAAAGCCATTCTTATTTAATTATAGTGTTTTGTTTATTGTTTATTGATTTTACTAAACATTTTCATATTCAATAATTTCTCCATGCTTTAGCAAATCAAGAGGGTGTACTGGGCAGCCTTATAGCTTCAGTTTACTCTGATAATATTTTTATTACATGATCATCAATAGGAAAGTAATTAGCGATGTTGATCCATTTTTCCACTTGGTAGAGCAGATGCATTTTCCACTATGATATGGTAAATTATTTTGTATTTTATTAAACTTTTATTTCTTTTTCTTGATTATTTTTCAGATTTTCAGGGAACAAGTCAATCCAGAAGTAGTAGTATCAAGTCTTTTGAACATCTTCCAGAGAGCTGATCTTTCAAAGGATGGAAAGTGGTATGTTTTTGCCTTTTTTCAGTCTGCATTCTTTCTTTAGAAGTTAAATTTCAAAAATGTAACTCTAAAGAATACTTCCACTCAGACACTTTTTGTTATGCTCTACCTAAGCTGAGTTACAAGAGAAGTGTTCAATTATTTGCATACTGTTTCACATGAGTTCCTTACTTGTTCTCTCTGATATTTGGATTCAGAAAATTGCCATGTAAAATTGAAAACAAATCAAAGAAATGTAACTGATATGATTGAGCCATGGGTTTTCAACATCATTTTTTCTTTTTAGGTACAAGGTTCTGGAACGAGCAACAAAAATTTTAGTCAAAGAGAAGATTTTGAAAGAGAAAAAAGAACTGCTAGATGAAGCAGTAATGCGGTTGTTACCTTTTATGGTAATCACTAACACAAATTCAAAATCTTCAGATTGGAAAATGACCATTTGTCTGTCAGAGTCTGATCTCTGCTCCTTACACCCTTTACTGAAAGGTTGGCCAGAAGGTAAAGCATTAATTGTAACTAATTAAGTAAAAGAAAAATTGCAACAATTTAGAATGTCACATTATTGAACTTAAACACCTACTGAAGGAGACTGGCTGTCATTAACAAGCTATCATGCTATGAGTGTCAATAGTGTTCTTTAAAAGCCTCTTGACAAAGAAATTGTCTAGTATATTTCTGACTGTTTCTAAATATTATTGAGCCACAAGATTTTTTATGCGATTTGTATTCTGATTATTTAGAATCAGAATATTTTTGTGTGATTGTGTCTCTTTGTATTTCTGATTTGTATCTGATTATTATTTTTTACCTTGGAACAGATCTTGAAGAGGCAATTAAATCTAGCAAGTCTGCAGAGTTGATTGGAGTGGCCAACAAGAAAATGATTCTGCTGTTTTCCAAAAACATGACTGCAGGGGACTCTTCCTTACTATTGCAAATGGTATGTGTACCGTGTTATCCTTACCTTAAGAGATCTTACTTTCCAGGTGATCACTGTAGTAGAACAAATGTGATATAGAAGAACTACAGAACAGTCTTGGCATTAGTACACCATCCTCAAGCTGCTAGGCAAATGTATGTATATATTGAATAACAAACCCCAATAAAATCTAGTAAAAAAACATAAGAAAAAGAACAAATGAAGCTGTTACTATTTTGACAAATTATTAGTGTAAATAAATTCCAGGAATTTTTCATTTTCTGAAAAAAAAATAATCTAGAGAATAAACAAGTATAGCTGTGGGTGGTTCATAGAAACAGATGTTTGTGTATTCTTAGGGTTTGAAAAGTACCATTACAGCAGACAGTCATTGGAATTTAAGGATTTAATTGGACATGTGAATGAAACACGGTGTAAAGTTATAGTGAAGTCCCACTGTCTCACAGGCTTTTTACTCTTGTTTTTTCTCCACTCCCTTTTTTAAGGTTGATGATCTGATACTCATTGCTGAAACAGAATCTGACAGCGTGAGACAGAAAGTAACTACTCATATAATTGGTTCGGTGCTTGTTCAGTGCTGCTGCAATACACAGATGAAGGAAAGTTATTTTTCAGTGGCTATCAGAGTATTCCGTTTCTTGGATAAAAAAATAAAAAGTCTCAGAGCTTGTGATCCTGCAGAGGTAAGATGTGAACAGTTGGGAGAGGGCATGTTCTTTGTAATGGAGAAATTTTTTTTTACCGGAGAGCAAGAAGTTCAAAAACCTTGAGAAGTACTGAAAATAGTGCCTTCATTTCTTTTCAAAGTGGAAACACCCACTTGGCAGCAGTACTAGAAGCTGCCATTAGGAATTGCTTTTACATTTTACCACTCTAGTGAGTTTGCATTAAAAAATTAAGAACTCCATTGAAATTGTGGCAGTATACATTAAAATGAATTTTCCTTCACAGGAAACTCCCCTGAACTGGTCTGTTGAAACAACAGAGGAGACTTTGGTGCCTAACGACTTGCTGACTGCGTATATAGAAAAGTTGAATAGTGATCAGTCTGCTTATGCAGAGGAGTCAGCTATGTTCCTGTTCTTACTGAAAAACTTCATCAGTGGCCTAAAACCTCCTCTGTCCTTTTCAAAAGGTAGGTTTTAAGGCTTTGACTGTCTTTTATATCAGAGAAGTGAAGAAGGAAGCTTAATTTTTTTTGTCTTCAGAAATTGTTGGAAACAAGCCAGCCTTGCTTCCCCTAACCTTCCTTTGTTGTTAATGAGATCTGTTAAGGATTATTTACTTGTGAACATGAAATCAGCGAAATGTATTGTTTTCTTTTAACTAGAAATGTCAGTTTTCTCTTGGTTTCTGAACTTGTTCACATGCATCCACTGTGTCTCGTTTATAACCTGTATGTACTTTTTAGAGGAAACTTGGTGGAACCCTGAATCTCTGAATCAAGACAGCCAAGATTATCTGCATCTCCTTTTGGGGCTCTTTGACCTACTTGTCTGTGGAGCTAGCGAGGGAAGCGACGCTCTTCAGTACAGAGCACTGATGAACCTCTTACTCAAGGTATTACTTTTGCATTTGTTGCTCTGATTTATTAGTCAACAACTATTACGCAGTTAGACAATTTTAAGGAAAAGTGAGGAAAATGGAGAACTGATCATGTGGCACTGCTTGTGGCATACTAGTACTGTGAACAGATAAAAGTCTAAGCTCCAGCTTATTAGTTAACCCTAGTTAAACGTATTAATAGAAAACTAAAGTGAAAAAAACAGTAAATGGGCCAGTTGAGGCAAAGGTGAAAACATAACACTGATTTGCAGGACAAGGTCAAGAGCTTGAAGTTTGAACTAAAAGTTTTGGTCCTATCTGGGAGCAGAGTTGCTCTGTAAAATGTGTTAGATCTAAATACAAGAATCGAAAGGAAAACTTTTAGAAGACTTTGCGTATTTCCTTAGAACACCATTTCTCACCCACATCAAGTGATACATTTTTGTGAAGGGAATAAGGGATTTTGACAGTCTGGATTTTAGATGACAGAGAGTAATAACTCTACATTCTGAGGAAAAGAGAAGCAAGTAATTGACACAAAGGCACTGTTACTGGAATTTGATGCTATTTCATCAAGAAAGCACATCACAAACGCAAACAGAGGAAGAAAAGAACAGCAATGATTTATTTAATAACCAGACTTGTTTCTGACATTAATTCTTGTATATTACTTTGAGTAATTATCAGTCACTCCAAGTTATAGTGAAATTGTACTCATGAGCTGTTAAAAAGAGATTGATTCGGTGCCTGGCTAGTTAAAGACTGTCAACAGGGAAGGAAGGATGTTATTTTGGTGGGATTTTTGACTGAGCAAACTGGGTGATATTGCAGTGAAGAAGAGAAGAAGGTGGAAGGAGGAACTACAGAAAATTTGTGACATGGGATTAGTAATGTTCCAGGACCTAGTGGAGGCAAGAGCTGCAGTAATAATTTGCTCATTTCACTTATGGAGTACTGCTGATTTTGACGGCGTTTAATTTGAAAGGGACAAGAAAGTTATTTTTGCCCACCTTAGCACATTTAATATAACTAGAACTTAGATCTTGGTTGGCTTGTGGAAAAGAATAGGCAAGAGTATGTCAGAAGCTGTATCGGTTGTTCTGGTAAGCTGTGTTCAGTTTGCAGGGTGTTGAGTGGGCACTCCTGCCTGATGAACAAAGAGCTCTTAGGGTTGCAGAGAGCATCTTGCAGACAGGCAGCGTGCCAGCTCTCGCCAGACTGTGTAGTGAGCCAGAACTTTAAACTGATTTGGGATACTATTAGGAGACAATGTAACTGCGTCAAAATCAGAAGCTGGCCTCATTAAATTTTGACAGAAAGGTCCTAGAACAAAGTTGAGGTAATTGGATGTAGATGTGTGAAAAACTGAATTGAATCTTCTTGGAGCAGCTATTACTATTGAGGGAGGGGGGCAGGGAGGGAGAAGGCACTCTTACCTGTTTCTCACTCTGTAGTTCTCTTTTTGTGTCCTCTTTTGATTTGGGTAGTTTATCAGATGTTGTGAGTAGTAGTTTGCAAAGTAAATTGAAGATATTAAACAAGCGCTTTTCTATTTTTCTTTTTTTTGGTTAAATTTAAGGTACATCTAAAAGATTCAGAGATTCTCTTCAAATTCCTTTCAATTTTGTGGACTCACAGTTATAACCTTTCAAATCATCTGAACTATGAAGTCAGTGCAATGCTACAGACTCAAGCTTTATATATTGGTTATGCACTGCTTGAATCACAGACATACCAAAAAAAGAAACAGCTGCTATCACCATTATCTCCAGGTAAAGTAAAACAGTATCTGTCTGTCGTCTTAAGACTTAATCTCAGTATTTTTTAATTTTGTGTGATTTTACTATGTTTTATACCGTGAAGGATATCTATAGTCATTTATGTTCAACTGCAGTAGGCTGAGACAGTCTTTCTTGCTGATTCACTGCTGCAGTTACTAGTCCAAGCTTGGAAGTAGGTGAAATAACTTTTTTTTTTAATCTTTAAAGCGTTAAACAACATTCTCCTATGCTGAAGGAGTCAGTTACAGCACCTTTCTTTCTGTGCGGTGTGAGGATGTGCAAGTCAGTAGCAATGTAGGAGCTCTCTTGAGCTTAAGCACGAATATAAGGACTGTGGTGAAGATCAGTGCCATGGGTCTGTGAGACTCACGTTGGTTTTGTGTAGTCTAGAAGTTTATAGTGAAAAAAGATTTTTAATTCCAAAGTAATGCTGATGTCTCTTCAGAGACACATACAGTAAAATTCTGACCACTCATGTCTTTTCCTCCTTCCTTCCTTCCCTCTCTGTTTTTGCAGTGGTGATATCTTTGCTCATTAACTTGGGTAGTCCTGTGAGTGAAGTTCGAAGGGGTGCTCTCAACTGCCTCCATTCCTTGAGAGGCATAAAGGAGTCTGTATTTCATCCTGTTCTTCAGCATTTGGAGCAAAAGACAGAAGAGATCATATCTGACCCTACATACATAACACAGGTATTTCTGTTATTAAGATGTACATTAATACAAATTTTGTCTGCTGCTGCAAGCTCCCATCTTTTCCAGAAAAAAAAATCAAGTTAACCAGGATAGTTCATTGTCTTTCCTTACTATAGTATCAGACTAAAGAAATCAGACTGATTCAAGAAAAAAAAGATATTTAAAATACTATAAAAATATTCAAGTGATTTTACTACATACAGAGAATTGAGAATATCAGTCAAGTAAGAGGTATTAACTTGTGGTTTATTTACAGATGAAGAATTCTGTTTGTATCTAGGTTGCATTATTACAAAAGCATTAAATAAATACTGGTTTAAGGTATTTTTATTGCAGGGAAAGACTTTAATTTTAACTTTGTTAATTAATTAGGTTATGGAAGGTCTATTTGAGGAGCTTGAGACACAAACAAAACAGAAATCCCAGAAGAAAAAATTGTCGGAAGCTTTGGAAAGCATACTTGACTGTGTACAGAACCCTATTTTCCCATCATATATTGCAAGACACTTAATGAAAATTCTTCGTGAAGTCCATGGTGAGGTAAGTGCAGCCTTTCTAGCTGTTTTATGGGTTCTGTGCTTGATTGACATGCTGAAATCACATTTCATTTAGTAATAATGCTGTTAAATCAACTTCATAATGTATTAGACTATTAGGCATTGACACCTCTAATAAAATGCAGTAGCTCTGCAAAGTATGATTTAATGAAACATGAAGTATTTGCATGCTCCATCCAGGAATGTAAGGGCTGCAGAATTTTGCACTGGTGTTATTAAAGAAACTCCCTTGATGTTACTTAAAAAGACTGTTTCAGAAGAAGATTCTTCCAGAAAAATGTATTACCTTGGTTAGACGTCAGTGAGTATACAGTTTTCTGTACAGAATTGTAACATAACAGGTAGTACTATCAATTTCATTTGTATGTGTTAACATCATAACTAGTATATTCAGAATTCTCTAAGTGCTGGAAAATAATGAGTTCAGTGTTCAAAAAAAGAATGAAATTATGAATTTTTATGCTCTGGCCAGTTGTATGTTGTCTTGAACAGATTGTGAACTGCATAGAGGATGAGCATTCTTGCCCCACATTTGGGTTTTGTAGGAGGCAGCAGTCGTAAATCGCTGAAAAAAATTGTCTTGTTTCTGTACTTTTAAAAATATAAGAATAGCAAAGTAGAAGATGAGCACGTACTCCTCATAATCTGACAATAGGTTTGTATTTTTCCCCTTGAATAGCTGTTGCATAAGATACTCTATGCAGTTTGTTTCCAGAGAGGGGATGTTGCAGTAAAATTAAGCTGTGCTAGTAGAATTCTGTTGAAATGAGAATGGATAAAAATTCTCATATGAATCTCCTCTGTTTGCAGATGATTCTTTCTCACCTTTTGCCTGCCCTGGACCGCTTGCTAGAAAAGGTCTTTAAGAAACCTGAGGCAATGTTGAAAGATGAAGTTGTTCTCCTGCATCTCATCCTTGGACAGTTTAATGAATATTCAGCAACCCTCTTGTGCAAGAATGAGCAGAGTCTGGATTTATTTATCAAATGTCTGCATGCTGCCAAGAAAATCTATGAAGAAATTCCACCTTTTCAGATCACAGCACTTGGGCAGGTATAGCTTTCTGAAAAATCTTTAATTTATTTCTATGTTTAAAGCAATGATAAGTGTTCGGATTGGTTTTATGAAAGCTCTTCCTGTATTAAGGATTCCGTAGCTTTTGACCTGTCTTACTTTTAGTACAAATTTTCAAGGTCTCCATAGCGTCTTTGAAACATCTCAACAGGCTGCAAAACTTTTTCTGAAAATCACCTGAAGGAGAAATTGCTGCTTGCTTTATTATTGCATTTTGACAAGTACAGAATAGAAATATCATTGTATTAGTGTGCAGGTGAATACCTGTATCAGACACTATTCTAGACATTGTCCTAATTTTTGTCAGACAGGAGCTTTACTTCATGTTTTCCTTCTGAGGAAAAAGTGTCAGAAAAAATACAGTAGGTGAGAAATAGTCTTATTTGAAGGAGGCTACAAATTCAGGTCTTCTATTAGCCAGGTATTAGCATATACTTACCAAAGGCTGGCAACAACAAGTCTTTTCTCCCACCAGGCAAGCTGTGTGAGAAATGTCAGGAATCAGTATGTCCGATGGATATTTCAGAAGTATGTGCATAGTATCTAAGGATTCCTGGATATATATACAAAAAAACATAGTTAATATGCAAATTTTTACAATATATTTTCATACTAACATGCGTGTTAGTATGATTGGCTGTATCATTCGTAATCTAACCTAAGTTTCATTGCTTGTGATTTTGTTACCCTCTTACAGTAACCTGTCTGCATCCTTTCTTTTTTCCCTTTTGTAGATCACTAAGCCATTCTTTGCAGCCGTGTCAGATGGGATGGTGCAACAGAAGCTATTAAAAGTATTGTTTGACTTACTGCTAAACTGTAAGAACCCACTTTGTGCCCAGACAATTAGCAGTGTGTTTAAAGGGGTAAGTGGCAAACTCCAGAACACAGAAATATGTTCAGACCTGTTGTGGTGGTTCTGTGTTGTTTCAATCAGTAACACTTGTTTATATCATTCACAGCATGAAAGGAATCAGAAACTATTTGTCACATAATACAATTGTGTTAATGGAGTGAAAAGTTTGTTAAATGACTGCTTTTAGAAGGTATTTCTTTATAAGCCACGCACCACTCATTTACTATACTATGTGAATGAATTGAGCAGCTGTCACTTCTTTCTGCTGCACTGATTTTCATTTTTTGTAATCTGACTTGGATATGTGGATTATATACCCATATATGCATGAAAGGGGTGTGTTTTTTTAAAAAGGACGGGCATAGATATGCTGTATGACACGTTGTTCATTGGTACTTGCATTATTGTTCTCTTTTTCAGATTTCAGTGTGTGCTGAGCAGATTGTCAGAGAACTGGAGCCTCCTGAGAAAACCAAAGGTCTGGGCACTGTTCAGCAAACTAGAAGGCAGAAAATGCAGCAACAGAGGTAAACTAGCAAAAAACCCAAAAATACTATCTGTACAGTTTAAAAATGCCACTTGTTTTACTACATTACATAATTTGTATTGAAAGCATAAGCATCTGTTTCTTCTTTTCCTCTGCACAGTAAAATAACTCGGATACTTTCGGCAGGAGAAAACCAACTCATGTCATTCTTAGAGAGCTGATGGAATGATAGTCAATATTAAAAAAAAAACAATCCAGTAGTTCTAATGTTGACATTTGCTCTTCTAGAAGCTGGTTGACATGGTTGAACAAGGTGGTGTTTTGTGGGTATTAAACTTAGTAATAAAGAGGTATGGACAAATTGCACACACATGTCTGAAGCCAACAGATGCTCATCAAAATGTTCCTGTTAGTTGACTGAAAAGCAGTATTTTCTTTCAGTTAAAATGTTAACATAATCGTTAATTTTTAGAGCTCTTTGTCTTGTTTGTTCTCTCCATTCTCATGAGGAAGGAGTTGTTTTTCCCACTGTACTTATTCTCTTCTTTAAGCGTGTCAGCCATTTCTGAAACAGGATATTCAGTTGGTTTTCTTGGTTTGACTTAGAATAGCTGTCCTTATTTTCCTTCTCTTGACCTTGTTTAACAATCATCACCCATTAGATTGATCCATCTGTAAACTGTGTCTGCCAGAGTTTATAAACACACAGGCTTGCGCAGACCCCCATTGCCTGCATAGTCAGTGGTTAGACAGCTGGTAGTTCCAAAAGTGCAAGCGCATCAGCATTTTGGGCAGTTATTTGGTAATAGATTTATTTTATTTTTTTCCCCCAGAAATATGCATTATTGTTTAGAATTTTTGTATACACAGAAGGCATGCTATACTTGTTTGGTTTTTTCAAGTTTGGTCTGGATTTTCTGTTGATTGTTTAAAATGTGCTGCTGCTTCAATGGCAAGCCCACACATCATCACCTCTCTCAGGAGAAGCAATAAAAGATATTCCTCTGTGAAAGAAAGCTTGTCTTTCTTAACTTAAGTGTGTGTTTTTTCTCCAAAATACTGTACTATTTTCTTTGCAGACGAAACACTGTATTATTTTTCTTTGCAGATGTACATCCTGATTGTTTGTCTTATCTTTTTAGAAAGCCTCAAGATGCAGAATTGGCACCAGAAACAATCCATTTCAGCTGGCAGAGGGTTATGCTTATTCTGGAGTTACTGCAGCATAAGAAGAAGCTTAGACGTCCACAGGCGTTGGTGCCCACGCTCTTTAACCTGCTGAGCCGGTAATGGTGCCTCCCTGACACACCAGGCCTTGGGCATTCTCTTCTCAGCAGATGCGTTAAAATGGGGCCTGCAAACATGGATGTGTTGCCATGTTTTGTAACTTAGCTTGCCTTTTTTACTTGCACATTTTTAGGTAAATTGGATGAGGGGAATGGGAAGTTGTTACAACTTTTTTGCCCTATGAACAATGTGAAGGGGTTTTTAAGATTTTTACCTGATGCTGACCTTGGTTGTTACAGCGATAAGTCTAAGCAAGGGCCTTTCTGCACACCGTTCCTTGGCGTGTAGCACCAACATTGGTCTTACCGTTCTGAGAACGAGCAGTTCTCTCCACAATACGCTGTTAATTTCAGAGTGTTAGAAGAAGCCTAGCTAAGATGTAAAATTACAGAACAGAAAGTTGGTTCTGTTTTACTTCAAACTGGGACAACTCTAAGCTTTAAAATTCCTCCCAAAACATCATGGAACAGCCTTCATCCCGTGCAACCTAAGAAAACTCACTTTCCCTGCCAGCCCTGTCTCCAGGCACTTAGGAAAGTTTACATATAGGTTGGGTATTTATTATTTTTCCTTATGATGTGCCTTTATACAGACTGGCAATCATGAATGTCTTTTATTATACCAGTTGATGCATTTGAAAACAAAAAAGAAGAAACACTTTTTGGCAAACACTTTTTAGAAGTCTCAATTTAGAACTTTGGTAGAATGAAGATTGCAGTTTCTTATTTGTATCTTAATATGCGGTTTGGTCACTTATTTTTCTGTCTCTGTATAGTTGTCTTGAACCTATGGCATCAGAAGAAGAAAATATGGAATATACAAAGCAGCTAATCCTCAGCTGCCTGCTAAACATCTGTCAGAAATTGTCTTCGGATGGTAGCAAGATCCCAGCAGGTAAGAATTGCCAGACCCGTTTCTTGGTAGTTCTCTCACCAGCACAGCATTAAAGCAATAGCCTCTAACTTTTTTCTTCTCTGAGTCTACACTGTATCGTTAAGGAGAAACAGACTTCTTTATCAGGGATACCAGTTTGCCACCTTAATAATTTTTTTTGTAGATTCCTTAGATATGGTCTGTAGATTGAAACCAGTGCTTGAGTGCACCGTTTTTATTCCCACATCATTGGCTATTATAGTGTTAATCAGTGATTATTTTTTACTTGCAGATATCCTTGACAAAGAAAAATTCAACGTGGAAGTGATAGTTCAGTGCATCAGGATATCTAAAATGCCCCAGACACACCACCATGCACTGCTGCTCCTCGGTGCTGTTGCTGGCATGTTCCCTGTAAGTAGTACCTGAAATTTCTGTGTTGGCTGTTCTGTTCAGGTTCCAAATATTGGGTAGAGTGAAGAACACATAGAGCTGTCTATGGGGAGAAATTTTCTGAAAGAACAAGAGACAAAATTTACTAATTCCCTGGTATTTTTAGGGCTTTCTGTTCCATTGATGGCTCGCAATGAAACCCATTAGAAATGGAAGAAGCTTTCCGACAGCGGCCCTAACTCTTGAACTAGGTGACAAGAGTTAACCAGCCCTCTTAAAATTAATTAATGTGATTACAGTCTCACCCCCCAAAAAAAGCCAAATGACCGTGATTGCTTTCCATTGTATGCCTAGATATTGCGGATGTTTTACAAATATAAAGGGGAGTTGGACTACATGATCTGTATGGTCCCTTCCAACTCTAAAAAAATTCAGTGAAATAAAAAGGGTGAGTGGGCAAGGTGCTGAAAATGACTAGCATCTTTGTGCTACACTCATAATGCTGCTTCTGCACATCTCCCCATAACTATCTTTGCTGGTCAATCTACCATGGCACTGAGCTGAAAAGTACAAGGTGTTACATCAGACAGAACTCTCAATTTCCACTCTTTAATTACTTGCTTAGAAGGGTGTCTTGGTTTCTCCAACAATCGCATAGTAAGTAGCTTTAAGGGACACTATACATTTAAAAATAGTGGAGATTTTGCTAGATGCTGATGATTCTTATTTTCATTTGTACGAATCTAGAGGCATTTGCAGGAAGGAGAAATGCCTTAAGGTATAATATAACCAACACAGTTCAAAAAGCAAACTAATCTCATTGTCTTCTTTTCCAGGATAAAGTTCTCCACAACATTATGCCCATTTTCACATTCATGGGAGCAAATGTCTTGCGTCTGGATGATACTTACACGTTCCAAGTAATAAATAAGACAGTGCAGATGGTTATTCCTGCTCTTATACAGGTAAATTTGTCTACTTCATGGAAAGGAGTAGAAAAAAGTAAACCATAAGATAATTAATTGAGTAAATGGTTTAGAATATCAGTGGTAGAATGAGTAGTAGGCTATCCTAGGGTTATTTCTAGATAGATATTAAATTATATATAACAACTGTATTAACAGACTGCTCCTCATCTGACCACCTCTGAGTCCATCGAACTGCTTCTTCTTTTTAATCTTAAAAGCTTTAAAATGGTTTAGCCAGAACATTATCACAACTTTACCCACAGAGGACCTGAAACATACTTTAAGTTCCTCATCATAAAAATAGCAGGGAAGTTCAGAAGAGAAACCACTGGAAATAAGAAGAAAGCTATTAGTCCTATAATAATATGTCATGGTGATATCAGTAGCAGACATGGTTTGAAGGAAGTGGAAAGGTAAAATATTTGAGAATGGGTTTTATTTTTCCAGCTGGTGTTTGCGTGGGTTTTCTTGGTTTTGTCTGGACATCTTCAATAACTGGTTATAAACCAAAACAAAAACACATAATTGTTTTTCAAAGGGGACATTTTTTCTTCAGTCAGATTTCACTTGCATATAATAAATCTTAATTCAAGATTCAAACATGAAAAATGCCATGTACATTTCCTACATAAAAAGGAATTGGAAAAAAAAATTGTTCTTCCAACAATGGGCTGGGCATTTCCTGGTGTATTTTTCAATGATATGTATACTCATTCTGCATCCTCTTGCAGATCTGTTAGAGAAACCAAGTTGCTGTCTCTTATTTTTTTTTTTTTATATATAAAACTGTTCATAGCAGCCATCACAAGTTTCTGTGACGAACTATTTGTGACACACGCAATGATTACATGTGGGGAGAGCCTAATGTTAATTACCTGAGATCATGTAGCCAACTTCTATCATTTTTGCTAGGCCCTTCAATCTGAGACCCTCACTATCAGGTTTATGAGCAAAGTTTTCAGACGGATGTGGCATTGCTTTCCCTTGCAAATGTCCTACTTGTTTCAGCTGATGCCAACTAACTTTTGGGTTTGCTTAAACACTGATAAAGAACTGCGTGGTTGAAAACTGTTTATTTTGGAGCCCTTTTATTTTCCTTGAAGATTATGCTGCTCTCAGGCATGTAGTGCTTTCTTTCATTTTCTGAATTCACAAGAAAGGACTGGTGATAACCTGTTAGAACTGCTGTGCCTGTTTGTGCATAGGCTGAAGACAGCGATTTGTCAGAGTCTTCGGGCAGTGTGGAAGAGGTGGTGACAAAGATCGTGCGGGTGTTTGTGGATGCCTTGCCCCATGTGCCGGAGCACCGACGCCTGCCGATCCTGGCCCAGCTGATCACTACGGTGGGAGGAGATAAGTTCCTCTGGGTTCTCCTGGTGCTGCTGTTTGAGCAGTACGTGACCAAAACTGTGACTGCGACATCAAGCACAGACAAGGTTAGAAGACCAGCGGGGTCACCTTTTTCCTCGGGAGACTGATCTTTTTCTTTTTGTTCATGGTGCCTTTAAGAAGGTACAAGACAAGCCCCTAAGTTATGCTAAAATAAGTCAAGAGCTCTGAGCTGGTGCTACAGCAGAACCTGGTGGTGATGTCAACTACGATTTCTGTTGCGGGTACAATATTGTTTTGTCCTGCAGCCTGAACAATAAATGAGATCATATTGTACAGCAATCCTTGACCTGAAGCACTGCTAATCTCATTTTGAAGTGCTTCAATATTTTTTAAGTTGTTTTATTTTTCTTTAAGTGTGTTTGTGAAATACAATACTGGTCTTCCTGTGCAGACGAAGATAAACTCTATTATGTTTTTGTGTAGGCAGGCCCTCGGATTAGATGAAAGCATAGTTTATGTAGAAAACTAAAAGAATTATTAAAAGAACATCGGTGATGTTCTTTGCTGTAACAATTTAATCTCTTTTACACCCTCTGAAACTGTGCTTTCCAAGAGCTTCCTGCTCTTACCCTTGGTGTTAATCCTGGCCATATTCAGCTTACTGTGGCATTTTCATGAACTCACTGAGGAATTTTTGAGTCTTTTTATCATTATTAGTACTAGGTTTTTTAAATTATTGAAATAATTTTTTTTATTTTTTATTTCTAAACCATAAACAGGATGCTGTTCTGGAAGCAGACACTGAATTTTGGATTTCCATTTGTTGCGAATTTAATGTGCAATCTCAGTTCCAGAGCATGATGAAAATAATCCAGTACTTGACAGAGCTGCCAGAGAACAAAGAAGGTGAGCATTAAGCAGAGCCAGCAAATGCATGTAAACTTTCCTGTCTCAGCAGACGAGGGGTGTAATGGTCTTAAACTAAAAGAGGGTAGATTTAGACTAGATATAAGGAAGAAATTTTTTACGATGAGGGTGGTGAAACACTGGCCCAGGTTGCCCAGAGAGGTGGTAGAAGCCCCATCCCTGGAACTATTCAAGTTGAGGTTGGACGGGGCTCTGAGCAACCTGATCTAGTTGAAGATGTCCCTGCTTATTGAGGGGGGGTTGGACTAAATGACCTTTAACGGTCCCTTCCAACCCAGACTAATGTGTCATTCTATTACTCCTCTAGACAGAAGACTAAGGGGTACAGAATTAGTCTAATGATTTTTTTTCTTTTTTTAATGAAATGGCTAATATACATGATTACTTTTTTAAAAGTCTTTTAATTATAGATTAATTTGAGCACTTAGAATCATTAGTCCTCATTTTAGTTGAAATAAAAAGCTATTATTCATAGCAGACAAGATCACAGGGACTACCAGTTATTTCTGGTTTTTTCTTAAGGTTTCATTTCTTTTTACTATAATAGAGTGGAGCAATCATTAAACAGTATGTTTTAATACTTTTCCAGTCTGTTACTTCAAAGAGCATTAGGAAAGTGGGGGAGGGTTGTTCGTCTCTTTTTTAGTTAGGACTTGCCCTGTTTGTTGTTTGAATACATTTTTCTCAGCCAGGAAGGACCAGGTAATGATACTGAAAGCAGTTCTCCCAAATACATGACACACAGTGTATGTGGTCCTGCCTCAGAAGTCCTGTGTCTGTAGCCAGTGTATCATAGCTTTAGCACTAACAAAAAAGAAGTTTCGTCACACAAAAATGATTAGATGGAATGGCAGTGAAATAGCACTAGTTCTTTTCAGGTTGTTGAAATGAAAAATTTATCTCCTGTGGTGTTTCGGAGCAGCTTTTTGGAACTTTGACGTGATTTTGGATACTGCAGAATGACTATCCTTGATAGGTATCTGACTGTACTTTTACTTTGTTTCTGTAATCAAAAATCAAATGTCTTTTTTCTTCGCTGCAAATTCGTTTTGTGAATGTTTTCAACAGATGATCCTGGACCAAAAAAGTCAAGAACGTGCAAGACAAAGCTGAAAAATCAGGATGGGCAGCTCTTTAACGTGGAGTCTCACTCAGACAAACAACTTCGGCATTTCAAATTCTTGTCAGTCTCCTTCATGTCACAACTTTTATCATCTCAGAGTTTTGTGAAAAAGGTAATAATGGCAGATTGCTTTCAAACTGATCACATTGTGCCATACCATAATAGCTGAGGTTTAATTTGCTTTTTAATATGGCTTTATATTCAAAGGGGATGAAAGAATGCACTGCCCAGTCTATATTGGTGACACCTTTATTCACACAGTTTTGAAACCTCTCAATAATGTTAATTATTTTTTAATAAGACTTTTCGAGAGAGACTCCATTTGTGTGACTGATGAATAGGTAACAAAGTGAAATTCTAGTCCCAGTGGATTCCCACTGGCATTATGGAGTCTGGGATTTCACTCAGTGTCTGTATCCCAAGTTTGGTGTGGGATTCATACTGTTAACTCTGAAAAGACATAATAAATGTTACAAGTTTTAGGCTGCAGCTCTAGCTGGAAGTAGTTCCCAGTTTTTCAGCTGAACATCCACCAGCTTGAACTGTATTTGCGACTGCGACTGCATTGCTGAAGATTCTCAGATTTTCTTCTACAATGATGACTTAAATGCACATGTGGGGAACTCATAATTAATATGTCAATGGACATTTGATTCAGAAAAAAAAAATTGACCATACTGGGATATTAACTTAATGAGGGGACTTAGCATTTTCATTCTTCCTTTTTAAACCAGATAGTTGAATGTGAAGAAACAGAAGAGCTACAGAAGTTGGAACAGAGGTATGCTTTAAATCTTCTCCACTCATATTTCTAGCTTTTACTGCAACCTGGGAGTATTTTTTAAGTGTATTCCTATTAAGAGTATTTTTCCCCAAGAGTACTTTTAATGTTGTCCTTGACAAAAGCAGTATTTACTATATGCAAGTTATTTGGGTTTTGGTTTGTGGGGTTTTTTTTAGTATGATGTAGAGTTTTTGAAATTTTTGAAAGATTGCTGTACCCAGTATCTGCTCTTTCTGTATTTCTGATAGTGCTTCTTTACATACTTGGCCGTAACTATTATGCTATTGATGATGGAGCCTCTAAAAGAATTCCAGATTTTTAGTAAAACATATCACTTCATTCATAGGAAAAAAAAAAATCATTATTCACAGGTGTCCCTATACTGGTCTTGGAAAATGACCAGTAATCACAGATCACAGTTGTAGTCATCAGGCTGTAACAGCCAATGATGCAAAATTGAGGGTTTCTTTTGTGGAGGCTTAACTTTAATGTTTGTTCTAAGTGAAGAAGTGTGTAGGATTTATTTTAAATGCTGTATTCTTTAAATGTTCATTCTTAAACTTCTGTATCTTCCCAGATTATTTTTGTTTTGAAGGAGAGTTCATAAGTAGAACTACTGTTGTATGCAGATGCTAATTTGGGCATATGAGGTAGACTATAATGTGCACGTGATTGTCCTTATTGCATAGCTTTTTGTTAATATGTTGGTGTTATCTGCTAGTCTCTCCACTAGGTGTTCAAATTTCTTTTATTGTTGCTGTTCTGTGAAATTTTGTGCTCTCCAGTAATAAAATCAACTTCTTTGGTTACTTACTAAAATATGCTTCCTTTCCATCTAGGCTTTTAGAAGAAGTTCTTCACTATATAAACACTGTGGCGTCTTCAGTGGAAGGAAATGTGGACAAGCCAACAGCCAAATTTTGGAGGGTTCTCCTTAACAAGTCCTATGATATGCTGGATAAAGTATGTCTCATTAGCCCTAATGTTAGCAGTGGGGCACTTCTGCTTTTGCTTATTAATATAACTTTGGTAGGATTTCTTGTTGGATAAATAATAATCTTTATTGGATGGTCTGCAACCTGGTGCATCATTGTTTAAATTTATCTAACGACTTTAATAAATACAGCAAACAGCTTAGAACAATGAGGAAAAAAGTCAGGACTACTTATTTCATCTAGTTAGTGTGCTACTGGCTGGAAACAGTCATTTCACTATCTCTCTGATGGCGAAGAATGGCTTTTGGCAGCATTTCTCACTGTTAACTCATAAAAAGATTTAACTAATGCTAATGGAACTGTTGTATATTTCTACATGGAATTTAAATGGAGGGAAAAAAATCCTTATGCTTTTCTTTCTAATATTTTTCTGATCAGAAGTGTCTTTGTAGAATGGGACTCACTATCTCATTGCATGCTGTGGAACATACTTCTCTTCACAGCTTGGGTGGTTGGTTTTTTTTGTATGTGAAGCATATTCCAGTTCTCATGATGTTCATGCACAGGGCACTACCAGGAGTATTTCAGGGTAAAGAGTGATAGCTCAGCTGTTTAGACATGAGGAATTGCTGCGGAGATCTCGGAGCTAGTGGATAATGGCTGGTGAGCGGCCAGTGAACATACAATAAGTACTGTAAATGGAACCTGCTTTGTTCTTTAGCTTGCCTCAGGTACAGCATTGCTGGCCTGTCCTCTCTCCTCTGATCCTGAAACCCACGTGGGAAGCTGAAGAGAGTTTGCCTGTCTTATTTGAAGGCTACTACATCACGGTGCATGGAAGAGTGTTTATGGTATTGTTTGTGTTTTCTTGTAGGTCAATGCCTTATTGCCAACAGAAACCTTCATCCCTGTAATTGGGGGACTAATGACGAATCAGCTCCCATCTGTAAGACGGAAGGCAATGGAACTTTTGAACAATAAGGTGCAGCAACGCACAAAGTGGCAGAAGAGCCAGGTGAGGCAGAGCAAAGTGGTTAAACTTGGTTCCTTTAGCGGAAGTACCCAGAGAGAGACTGATGCAGGAGCGGTTTGCTCCATGTAAAGACATGAAGTAGCAGTGCCAAGTCTGGCAGGCAGCTCTTGAGTAGCAAGCTGTAGGCTGCCTGCCCTTAGAACCTTGCAGGTTCTGAGTTCTAATGTGTGTTTTCTCTTGTCCTCTTAGATCCTGCAGCTCTTGGAGCTAGTTCCTGAGCTCATTGCTATTGTGCAGTGTAAAAGAAAGGAGGAAGAGGAGGAGCAAGCCATCAACAGACAGACTGCTTTGTTCAGCCTCAAGCTACTCTGCAAAGGTTTTGGCACAGAAAATCCACTGCCATTTGTACCTGTTCTGAAAACTGCCATTGATCTAATTTCTTCCGAGAAGGAGGAGAAGAATGTGATGGGAAGTGCTTTACTGTGTATAGCTGAGGTCACCTGCACGCTGAAAGCCCAAGCAATACCTCAGCTTCCAAGGTACCGTTGCATCCTTTTTAACAAAACCAACTGCAGCAGGAATTAGACTAAAACACTTTGCTGAAGGAATGCTGATGAAGGCCACATGGCAGTCTGCCATGTGTGTGATTTGTGTGCATAAGAATAAAGGTATTCGTAGCGCTCCCTGGCTGTAGAACTAAGAAGCTAGTGGGGAAATTGTAAGAGTTCTATAATCGGTAGAATTCCTTATGGAGTCTGCTACTGTGAGCAGAGTGGCAATCTTTATGGCTTTAGAAAAGCCAGACCATATTCTGTATTTTTACTGTAGAACAGATTGCATTTAAAAACACGAGAACCAGCACAGTTGGAAACCCCGCGTGTTATATTACTTTGTTCTCCCTGTTCAAGAATTCAAGCATCTAATTTGTTGCTTTTAAGACTGTTTTATCTAATTAAAAATATATGGTTTTTGTTACTAAATCTTTAAACTAGAGGTGGGGCTTTGAGCAACCTTATCTAGGGAAGGATGTCCCTGCCTGTGGGAGGGGGTTGGACTAGATGATCTTTAAATATCCCTTCTGACCCAAACCATTCAATGATTCTGTGATTCTGAACCTAACTCATTAGCTTAAAAAAAATGAAATACAGATGAAGAGCCTAAAATACTGAGTCTTTTCAAATATACATGTAAAAATTCATGTGAAAATTGTCCCTTCAGGCTTAACAGATGTATTTATGTGATTGGAAACGTGCCTCCATTTTCAGTGATTTCACCTTTGCTGTTTATGCTTGTTTATTCATAGGCTGATGCCGGCACTGTTGAAGACTTTAAAAAATAAGAAGGAGCTGGTCTCCAATGAGATTTACTTGCTGAGCGCCGTCACTGCTCTGCTGAAGGTTGCAGAAACACTGCCCCATTTCCTCAGTCCTTATCTTCTGGATTGCTTGCTGCAGGTGAGCCATCCGACTCCTACAGATAGGTAAAGGGGGACAGCATCTGCCCAGTTCCTAGAAGAAGCTACGGAGATTACTTTTTTCTGTCTGAAACTGAAGTAGGAGTGTGTGCCAACTACAGGGAAGGTTGTAACAAATTACTCTGCTACTCACCTTCGTATGCAGATAACTAAGATTTTGAATATAAGAGCGTCTTTTACTCCTCCCTCTGATAGGTTGTAGGTTTGCATCTTTGGAAAGGGAGATGACTCCTGAAGGATCATTCTGTTATATCCATGATCTCATCAAATGTGTATCTAACAGCTCTAGTCAGGGTAATCTTCACCCCCTGCCGCTGACACGCGCATTTTTTCAGTGTGTCTTCTGAAGACAGCAAAGCTCTGTACACAAATATTCTAATGTAAACTCCTCCAAGGAGTTCTCTTAAGTCTGCCTAACTGTTGTTGGATTTCCTGTTAGGTTGTCCGCTTGGAAAAGATTGTGGTCGAGTTTGGTCCTTCTTCCCAAATAAGTTTACGCGTAACATCATTGAAAACTATTCTTGCTACAAGGCTGGCTCCCCGAATACTCTTGCCTGCAGTTACCAAGTGTTACAGTGAAGTGGCAAATACCCGGAAGGTAAGGAGGTTTCTTCATTCTTTTGCATGTGCAAAATTTGGTTTAACTGTCCCAGCTGTGTTCCCTCCCAGCCTCTTGCCCACCACCAGCTTACTCACTGGGGCAGCAGAGTGAGAAACAAAGCAAGCCATAACATGCAACCAGTGTTAAGCAATAGCTGGAACACCAGGGTGTTAACAGCGTTGTTTTGGTCACAAATCTAAAACACAGCACCCTATGAACTGCTGTGAAGAAACTCCATCCCAGCCAAGCCTAGCACAGTCTTTATATTAAATGTTTTCTTCTGTACCGCAGTGGTGAGTCAGGAAAGTTAGACCTGGGTGAAATGCACCAGTGTAATGTCCTTAGCATGTTCGATGATAAATGCTTGAGAGACCATCCCATTCATAAAGGCCTTGATTTATCTGCTGGGAACACAAGTTGGGTAATAATTTTCATCTGGGATTTGCTCCCGTCTCATAGATGCAAACCTTTCAGACTTAACTGGTGTCTCCACAATTGGAGAGGGGAGACCAAGCTCTTTTCAGGAGTGCTATTAACTTAAGCCCCCAAGAATCACAGAATGATAGGGGGTTGGAAGGGACCTCTGGAGATCATCTAGTCCACCCCCCCCGCCAGAGCAGGTCCACTTAGAGTAGATTGCACAGGAACATGTCCAGGTGGTTTTGAATGTCTCCAGAGAAGGAGACTGAACCACCTCCCTGGGCAGCCTGTTCCATTGCTCTGCCACCCTCACAGGAAAGAAGTTCCTCCTCATGTTTAGATGGAACTTCTTATGTTCAAGTTTGTGCCCGTTTCCTCTTGTCCTGTCAAGTAGTACAGAACAAAGTTTATTTAAATTTAATGAGTAAATGTGTGAAATGCAAAAATCCTTGTTATGTTTCTCAGTTAGTGTCAGTATCACAGCTGCCTGCGCTTTGCTTTGCTTTTGTTTTGGCAGAACTGCCTGGGTCCCCTTATGAACATCCTGAAGGAGCACATTGTTTGTATGGAGAAGGAGCACCTGACCTCCCATCAGTCTGAGCTGACGGCATTTTTCATGAGAGCCCTGGATTTCCGGACAGAGCATGCCGAGGTGGCTTGTTTAGGGGGGTGAACAGCTCAAGCTCTACAGGCTAATTCTATCCGTTGTTTTAAAAATATGAGTAGTTTCCCATTGCATGTGTGCTCTGAAATTCTGGGTATGGAGTATTCTGTTCTTGGGATAGAAAACGTTATGGTTAGGTATTTAGTCTGAAACAGACAAAATGTGCTTTGAAACCTCAATTTTTTGCATTTCTAACTTGGAATTCTGTTTTCTAATTTTTCTAGGATGATTTAGAGGAAGTTGGTAAGACAGAGGCTTACATTATTGATTGTCTAATAAGTATGGTTATGAAACTTTCTGAGGCTTCTTTCAGACCCCTCTTCTTCAAGGTAAAAAAGTTTAAATGTAATCCATTTGCATCAGCGTATTTGTATTTACTGGTGCACAGACACGGGAAAGAGCTAATCTGCCTTTCACTTCCAGCTCTTTGACTGGTCCAAAACAGAGTCTACCCTAAAAGACAGACTGCTGACGTTCCACCGAATAGCAGATTGCATTGCAGACAAGCTCAAGGGGCTCTTCACCCTGTTTGCTGGTCATTTAGTGAAGCCATTTGCTGAGACACTGAACCAGGTCAACATTTCTAAAACCGGTAAGTTTTCAGTTACTAACTACAGAGAGGCATTGGCAGGCTAACTCTAATTGCTGAAGGAGGTTAATTGCTGAAAGTTTAGTCTTACAGAATTTACTTCATAGCATATACCTCTCATTTCTCTCTTTCTTTCTCTCATAAATAAGGCATCTTTCTTACTCTGGTGGAACCAAAGGACATTTTTCATCCATGGGCTCTGGGCTGCCAGTACAAAGTTGAGACTACATGAAAATTTTCAGTGTCAGTCCCAGTGAGTTCCATGAGAATGAAATTGTGTGGAAGGACGGTGTCTTGTTTCTGTTTGGGGTTTTTTTTCTTTTCTTTTTTTTTTTTTTCCTCCCTTCATTGACTTCTATATGCTGCCTGGTGTATTCAGACTCCTCTGTTTTCTTGGCAAAAATAGGTATTACTTTTTTGTATGGGAAACTATTTGCCCATCCCATTTGTAGTGGCCTGAAGAAATTATCCATATCCACAGGCATGGCCAAGCACTGTTCCTATAGCCTGTGGCTGTTCTCTTTTATCCCCAGCTGATTGAATGGCAGTGGCAGACCTGCTAGGGCACTAGCTAAAAAGCCAGATAACATTGCATCCACGTCATTGTTCTGAGTGATGAGTACATAATTGCTATGTAGTACATCCTTTAGCTATATTCACAAACTAACAGTGTTTCTAGCTTGTGAGGAAGTTTTGTATTTTCTCTTTTTTTGATTATTTTTTTCTTTTTCTTGATTGGTACGCAGATGAAGCTTTCTTTGACTCTGAGAACAGCACAGAAAAGAGCTGTCTACTGTTGCAGTTCACCATGGACTGTCTGCACAAGCTCTTCCTGTTTGACACCCAGAAGTTCCTGAGTAAAGAAAGAGCCGAAACCTTGATGATGCCTCTGGTTGATCAGGTATTGATAAACACAAAAAAAATTCAAAGCTGACTTCCCCTTCCTCCCCTGCCCCCAATTCATTTTATTGGGTTTTTTTTATTTATTTTCTTTAACTATCATGCCTCAAGGCTTCAATCTTCTCCCTTAACAAAAAGGGAGGAATTAATTCATTGTCTTTGAGCTACAGTTTAACTACTTTGCCTGAGGCTCTGAATTACTAATCTTTTTCTTTCTAAATGTCTTGATTCCTTAAGGTTCATGCATGTTGTTGAGCTCTTGCAGACCACTGTACTCCCACTCATGTTCTTTAGCGTAACTCTTGAGTACCTGAAAGCCAAAGCTGGAAGTGCTTTTTGGCTGGATTTATCTGAGCCTGGATTTGCTTGACAAGCTTTTTACTTCCACAGCTAGAAAATATGCTTGGAGGAGATGAGAAGTTCCAGGAAAGGGTGACGGCACACCTGATCCCCTGCATAGCTCAGTTTTCAGTGGCAATGGCAGACGATTCTCTTTGGAAACCACTGAACTACCAAATCCTACTGAAAATGAGACACACTTCGGCTAAGGTAGAAGCAATCAGAATTTGGTTTTCTTTGTTGCGTTAGAAAATGGGAACAAGTGCCCCAAAAAACAGAAGTGGATTAACCAATTTGTTGCTAAATTAAAATACTGATATTGTGCTATGCTACTCCCAAGTTCTAGAGAGATGTATACAACATGGCTGCCCACTCTTACTGTAAGCAGTCAATATTCCACCTGTGGATGTCTTCCACACTTGTGTTAAACTTGGTTGTTTTTTTTTTAAGATGTGGTAGCTGTTGGAATAAGAGGTGACCTGTCTGTGTATGAAGAAAGGGGCACTTTAGAGTGGGAACTGGAAGACAGTTATTTATCAACCTTCAAACCTGTTTAGCGTATAGTTTTGTCAACACTCTCTATTTGTCAGTTTATTCAGGGGAAGTACTTGGTTTTTCATTGTACTGAGTGAAGTTCTTCTGATACAATGGAACAGAGTTGCATTGTAACAGGAAGCTAAAGTCTGTTGTAGCAAATAACTTCCAACATACCTGCTTCTTGCAACCTTTATTCCTTTGACATTATCTTAACCCAGATGTTGAGATTTAAATTAGCTTAAAACTAGTTCCCTTCAGTAGGGAAAGCTATTTCACAAACTTTAATGAAAAGAAGGTGTGAGGGGGAGAAACAGGGAACTGTACTGTAATGTTTCCTTACAAAGATTATTGTTTTGTTTTAGGTCAGATTTGCTGCTCTGCTTGCTTTGGTAGAAGTTGCACAAAAACTGAAGGAAAACTACCTGGTCCTGCTACCAGAATCTATTCCGTTCTTAGCTGAGCTAATGGAAGGTAATGTTCTACAGTGGCATTAGTGAAGGCAGACAACTGGCCTATAACTAAAAAATAGGGCCACTTATTTCAAAGTCTCAGACAGGAAGATTGCTGTAATTGCTATAAACCTTAAGAATTGGTATACAGGAGCTTAAGCTGTGCAGGATGCAAACTGAAATGGATTTCATCTACCACATTCCTAAAGTTCATTAAATTACGGCAGTTTCTTCAGTGTAACAGCTTGTGCACATCTCCTCAGTTGCATCATTTAAATCAGTGTTACAGCAGAAATAATTTGCTTAAGTCCTGAGTCAGTGCCAAAATCTTTTTGAATAATTATTTCATACCTGGTGTTTGAAGACAGTTCCAGCCTTGACAAATGATGAAGCCTTGCTAGGGTAGCTTTGCAGTCAGTGTTCTGTTAATTCCTGTTTTATTTCTTTTTCTAGATGAATGTGAAGAAGTTGAACAGCAGTGTCAGAAGACAATTCACCAACTAGAAGTCATTTTGGGAGAACCACTCCAAAGCTACTTCTAAGTGGATCCCCTTTGTTTTCAAATTTTGTCTGAATCATGTTAGCTTCACACGTGCCAGTATTACAGGCAAACTGTCATACTAATTTTTATCAGAGCTAAGATCTTAACTTTTTAATAAAATATTGTAAGAATCTGGCTTTATAATTTCTGGATGATCTGGGGACTTGTCATATTATTTTTCTGTAACTGGTTGTTTCTTAACAGTGGAAAACTGTAGCAAGCTATAAGCAAATTCTGATAGCTGGGCACAGAGTGACAATTCCACTGTGCTTGGGCTGTGTGCAGTTACTGTCCCTGTGGAGGGGCTGTCATACTGCAATGTAAGCATGGTGCTCACTGCACTCGGGCACTGCAAGCCTGAGAAGCTTCTTTTCTGTCATTTTTAGGGAAGTAAAAATGGACAGAGGAGCTAAAGCTGCTTTGTAGTCTTTAAAGACTGCTACTGATCAGCTTCTTATTCACCTGAAGATAAGAATAAATTGCTTGCTATGGTAATTAATTGACCAAAAATCTCACCACCTGTTTTGCATCAGGACTCGGGCACTCAGACTCCATAAAGTATGGTTTAAAATGCAGCTAACGCTACAAAGAGGATAATCTTACATCCCACTGGGTACTGGGAATGAGTCGCTGTTCAGAGTGCAGCATGGCATGCAGATCCTGCCTCTGGCACAGTTACCCCATCATGGTCATTCATGCTCATACAGGATTTTCTTAAAAGAAAATTAATCATATCTGCTGTCAAACATAAAGGATGTTCGCATGAGAACTTCCCGCTGACCTTTTAGATGAAGGCAAGGTCACACAAGTAGTGCAATTGCCATCAGGGAGTGGGAGCTGCCTACCTCCTCCTCTGCTACAACTGGCCTCCAGCTAAGTTTATCCTGCAGCCAGGGGGTGTGCAGAGCACAACTCTTGTTCTGACAGCCACACCAGCACAGCCGAGCCAAGTCCTACTCAGGTTAACTAGTCTGGGAATCATTAACTCCTCAGCATGGAAACAGCCCTCCAGTCAGCACTCCTATGCCACCTTGGAGATACTGGAGACAGTAAGCAAAACAAGACAAAACACAGACCAAAAAGGGATCATAGCTACATAGCTACACTTGGAGAAAAGTAGAGATCACAAATGTTTTTATTTATGCTTTTTATACATTAAATCTGGTCATTTATCTTAAACACTGTTAGGGTACTTCTTATTCTTGAAATTGCTTCACTCTTTCAGCATCTGTTCAGATAAATAGGAACATCCCTCAGGCATGTACTGACAGCCAGTAGCAACTTATTTTTTAAAAGAATATAAAAATTAAGACTGACTTTTGTATGGAAAACTGATCAAAGAGGAAACATTTGTTTCAAATACATAGTATTTCAATACAAGACTGAAAAAGGGTTGATTCTCTATTCCACTGATAAGTATCCAAGTCTCATCTCAGCTGAAACCCTGCCTGGATACATGGGTTCACACATTTTTTAAAAAAGAAATACACAAACATCTAGTTCAGTCCCTGAGCAATCTCAAGTTGGCTAGTTAGGAGCCATTTCAGATCAAACAAGCTTTCAAAAGTTCACGCAATTGAAATCAGCTAAATCATTTTCATTTGTTTCACTTTGGAAAACTAAAAGCTAGAAATGCTGCTGTACATTTGATTTAAGCCACTTAAAAGCTGGAGGTGACTTAACCATGACTGTCAGAGAAGGTTCTACTTCAGCAGCAGACTAAGAAGTAAGGTCAAATTCCTTCTTCACTTTTGCTAGAACTGATGAGCCAACTGTTTGCTTAATCCAGCCTCAGTAAAAAGGTTATAATTGCCAATATAAACTAAGACGCAGAAGAGTATATTTCATAATTGTATTTTAAATGAATTACCATTGTCCCTTCTGGGATGGACAACCATATATTTAGATCCTGTTTCAGTCTTGTTTCTGCTTCACAATATCATATGTATGCTATCAAGGAATGGCAAGTAGTAGTTTAACTTAAACATACTGAGTGCATCTGTTAGACACAGTAGGATGCAGCATTTTCACATCGTTAGGCTCAGTAATACAGGAGATTTATTTGAGCAAAAGTTAGCTTGCCAGGATAGTGTGCACTAGAGGAGGATTTAATCTCGCCGTTAGGAGTTCTGGTACTCACCTATCTCAAGAGAGCAGGCGCAGAAGCCTAGATAGATAAAGGCAGGCTCAGCAGAAGTCAGCGCCTGACTGTACTTGACAAGGAGGCACTGTTATTAGAAGAGGTTTAATTCTTTTAGTACTGAATGAAAAGAACTACCACCTCCTCACATCTAACAGCTGAATATCTCCTGTGACCTCTACTACGTTGATCTTTTCAAGTTGTTTAAAACGATGCTTGTACTCCAGAGTGTGAACACCATTAACAGCAACTTTGAACTGGTGGGCATCACAGAAAATGATCAGCTGAAAAGCAAGAAGAGAAACACTTAAAAGTTTTAAGCTCAGGTGAGACATGAAAAAAAACCTCATGATCTAGCCTAGACTTGGGCAAGACCTTCTTCTGTTACAAAGCATACAAAAGAAATATTTAAAAAGTGAAACTTCAATAAAATTCATGGAATCAGAGTATCTCAAGTTGGAAGGGACCCATAAGGATCGCTGAGTCCAACTCAATTCAATTAAAATTTCTTCTGAGCACAGGCTGAATTCTTGCAACTATTTAAAAAGAAAACTGTCATTAAAACCAAGTCAAATCTCTGCTCCTTATGCTCCCATTTAATCCTAAATACTCTCAGGACACCGAAATGCAGAAGTTACAGTTTTATTTAAATCTGTGTTAGTGACATGATATTTTAGCACCACTGCTCATCCTTTTGGCAGAATTACTAGCTTGATGCCATGTTTCAGTTACTCTTACCTCAAAGTACATTCCTGGACTGAAAGGGAAATTGGCCACTTCCTTTTCTTCTTCTCCCCAGCTGTCATAGAGGTATGAGTTCCTTACAAAAACTTTATTTTTCATTCTGGGATTCAGATGTAATGCAATGTCCTTTGAGTCACTTGATCTCAGATTTATCGTAAAGCTGGAAGATATTTAAAAGTTTACTATACCAAGGGTTTACAAACATGATGCAGTATCCATGCTATGTACCAGTCTCCTAGCCAATACTGAGGACTGTTCTGGAGCCAGGGCTGTTGATTCAGCTGAAGAACCAAGTAAGCAGTTAACGTGGATTTGTCTCCTTCACACAGACACCTTTGCTGGCAGCAGCAAATATAGGACATGACCCTGATAGATCTGCTTCATCACTCACAGCTTTTTGTTCGTGTCTCAGCAAGGAGGTATTGAGCTGAGTGGACAAAGTGTTGCTCCCCTACAGCACTAGGGAGCAGCATTCTCATGGAAGGACACAGTGCTACCTGTTCACCATCTCTTTCTTTTCACTCGTGGAGTGAGAAGCTTTGTTTTACCTAAAGATATATTCTTTTTCCCAACAAACTGCTTAGACTCTAAGGAAAGTTTGAGGATTCTGTCTACATTTAAGATTGGTGGGACACCAGGCATACAAAGCATTACTTTGTAGGCAAGCACAGCTCTGCCCAGGCTGAATGAATACTTTGACACCGATACAACAAAGGGCTTCTAAAGGAGACCTCTGGAGAAGAGTGATCAGGTGGAAGAGTCATTCAGATTCAACCTGTGGCAAAGACGTCACTGCAGTTAAAGAAGAAATGTGATGCACAATTAGCTCCAGGTGTCAGGTTATTTCCCTCCTTTGAGGAGCCTAGAATTGCTTCGTCCAGATATGAAATATGGCAACTGCCACACTTGCAAGTTGCAAAGTCCTCTTTCACCAGGAAAAAGAAACATCAACTGCGTGAACTGAGTAAAAGGCATTAAGTGACTTAGAAACTCTATAAAAAACTGTACATTTAAAAGCACAAACACAAAGAGCAGACAACCTGCAATGCTTTAACCAATACCCAAAAGCCTCTTCACACTTATCAATAGTACATTCGGCACTTGAAATATGCTAATAAGCTTTTAATAAGCCAAAAGCTACTATGTAAGTAGTAATTGTCCTGTCCAATTTAAAGTCCATTCAGGCTTTGCTGCTAAGATTTCTAGACCTTGGGTTCCATTATTAATATGAACTCTGAGTGCTGCTCAGCTGCAGGGAAGTTGAGGAAGCAGGAGTGCAATGCATACACACAGCATAAACAGCATGCTTCTCAGCATTTGCACTAATTGCTTCATTTTTAGGCCTACTTCTGCAGAGCCAAAACCACCCTTCAAGCAAAGGGCATGCTTAAGCACAAACATTTCCTCAGCTCCATTTCGACTGTTGTGCTCCCCTTCCCTCTCCCCTCCCCTGGCCTCTAGATTATGTTGGAAAAATGTCATCTTTGCAACTCCTAATTTGCTATCAAAATTATAGCTCATACTCCCCTACCAGCATTCATGACTCATTTGTCAGTTATGGACCTTCATGCTCCTGCACAGTCCATGAGGAAGCTATCTGAGAAATATTCAGAAATGTAACATGCAGCACTGAGCACAACAGCAACTCATCCACCTCACTCATTTGCCATCGACTTCTGCCAGTTTCCTTGCTCTTGTTATCTCTTTAGAATAAACACTGTCTTTGTACAATATGTATGCTCACATGCCTCGCACAATGGAAACCGTTAACAGACACACAGTCTTGTGAAAGATGCAGATTTAGTAGGTAAGACACTCAGGTTTTACTTTCACCTTCAAAACGGAGCTGCTCTTTAAGTCCTCTCTAAAGCAGTGTCTGCAGGTTCCTGAGAAAACTGTGCCGGGGTTTCAGATGATTCCAGATGCAAAGTTGCAAGTGAGTAAGGATATACTTATGCAACTGAAAAGCCTACTCGTACTCAAGAGTAGCTCAGTTAAACAGCAGAAAAATTTAGTAATGCTTACCTCTTTGGGTTTTTATTCACTTCTCCTTTAATAGCAACTGTGCATCCTGGAGAAAGTGCAGCATCAAGTTTCCCAACGTAAGGAACTCCCTGAAAGTACACCACCAGTAAAAATTTTGACTGTGACTTACTTTTTTCAATAGACAAGCTGAGCTTTACTATGGCAGGAATAAATTTATGAATCTGCCCTTATAACTAAAATTAATCCTAACAACTCCTTCTGGGGTCCTAATACTTTAGTGGAAAAGTTACACTGAGATAAACATAAGAATGTGTTGGGTTTTTTCTTTAGACTACCACCTTGGGTTCAAAATAAACATTATTTACAACTACTTCTACCACCAATAATGGCAGAAGGAAGGGAAGGAGGAGAAAAAAAAAAAGCAAGCATGAAACTCCCTACACTAGTTTAAATTTCTATCACATAAATATTCAGATACAGACATCCCAACCTCTCCTCTCTGAAAGCTTCAGTTATACTTTAAACAAACGAACAAACAGATTCATGCTAGGTGTGTAGTCCACAACTGAATAAGTTCTAGATGTAGGGTCACTGAGTATTCCATCCTCCTGGCACCAGTTCATAACGATAGATAGCGTAAGTATTTTATGTGCCTTTTTTTTTATTCTGCTAAAAGTCAATTTAATCCAGGAAAAGCAGTGAATGGATAAATACTTTGTCTTTATGTTTTTGTTTAAGTCCATCACATGCAAATGACAATATTGCATGTTATTTGGTTTTGAGAAGAAGACTGAAGAAGGCAGACTGTCAAGTGACAAGGCAACTAAATCATGGCACTCACTGCAACTTCACCTTCTCCACAAATTCTATTTGTATATATTCCTGGCACCCAACTCCTTTTCAGATGGAGCATGGTCCTTACTCCAGTGTGGACACTGCCCACCTGTACAGCTTTTTGCAAACAGATGAGCGCTGGCTCTGTCTCTGCTCCCTGCTGAGCCGGGGGCAAGTTGCAGCCCTGAGGTGCACTGTTTGCATCCAGCCACCCCAAGCGTACGTGGAGTCAGCACGGATCTGCCAGCAAGAGGTGGACGTAGCCAGACAGGATCCAAGATACACGCATTAACATATGGCCATTTGGCCTAGTATGACTGCTGAATGCTTTTGTTTTGCAGGTATACCCCTAAAGCAGAGAAAACTGAGCATGTTTACTTGAAAAAAGTTTTTAATGTGATTTGGTCCTTTAAAACTGCAGGTACCTCACTTTTTTTCTGTTTATGGCTATGGATGATGCATTTATCTTTTGGGGTTTCTACATGACTTAACAAATAGCCTCACTTCTATTAGCAGCAGCAAAGAGGATTTCTCTCTACAAAACCTCATTGATCATCTCCCATTGGATTCTCGATTCCCTTGTTTTGTGCATGTGTTTTCATGAATAACTGAAATGTTTTTATTTCAATTTTTTCTACTCTTCACATTTCCCACAAGTCTACACAAGACACTTACAAATTGTGAACCATCTGGCATTTCCCCCTGCAAAAGAAAACAAGAACATTAACTAGCTTATCACATAACAGGGAAATTCATTCAACCTTTTACAAACATACGTACATTTTCTGTCTTTATCTTTGTTACTCCTAGACATGATGGCTGAGAGCCTTGAAAAGCCTGCAGAATATTTAGAATATATTTAATATTATTGCTAACATCATAGAACTGTACATAGATCTGTGCTGCTTTGAAGGGCAAACTGTTAACATGAAAATCTAGGGCTACAGTGGAGGAAAAGACAGCCAAACCCCGACAAACCAAAGAAAAGTCCTGAAGATCAACTGCCGAAGCCAAATTGAGATTTCTAAAGACCACCCCATGAGAGTTTTAATCCTTACTTAACAGTCAGAGGGATGTTAACCCCTTAGCATCCGAGGGTACCCACTGAGCTTTTCCTACTGGTATGAATAGCAGCAGGGCAGGTCCATGCAGGGGACCTTGGGATTCTAAGCAGCCCCTGAATCCCCACCTCTTCCCAAGGGAAGGGCATATGAGCAACATGGCCATGCTGAGATACAGTTCCAGCCTAGCCCTGGCAGACTGTATCTTCAACTTGTTTATTTCAATACAAGCCTCCCTCTTCCTCCTCAGAGGAGTATATTAGAAGCAACAGGAAGGAAACAATTGCCATTCTCCATTCCTTTCTTCCCCAAAAGATACAGCATCAGCAACCACAGACTAAAGGAACTCTGCTTTGTTTCGTTCTTGGGACAGAAACCAACCCATAACACCTGCTTGCCCCCAAGCTTCTCTCAGAGTCAGTCTTCCAAAAACAGCTTTGAAGTAACGTGGCCAAGTGATGGGGCCTGTGCATAGGCTTTGCAAACAATAAGCAAGTAGACCTATCTTTAAAGTTTAGATCCCATTTCATTCAGGCCCAAATCTCCACCTTCCATCAATACAGTTATTACTGTGCTGATCCAAGTTAAACCTGACGTTTGGCAGCAAGAGACCCAAGCTTTTCGTACAATGTAGTGAGGACAGGGCAGAAGAGAGCCAGAATATTACAAAGGAGTACATAGGCTGCCTTAGCGAGTGGCAGGAAGAAAAGGAAAAGATATTTACTTTCCGTATCTCCCTGGATTCTGTTCTAAAAATCTCACCCTTCCAGAGCAGAAGGACCTTTCCTTCTGCATAGGGGAAAACATCTTGTTCAACTCCCTGTTGGTTTACCTTCTGGCAGTTGAGGGGAAGTACAGTGCTACCTGCACTTTACAGTCACTGCAGTTTGGTCCAAGTGCAAGTCAAGCCACAAGGCCTTCTTCAAGAAAGGGCATTTCGTCTCCCCCCAAGAAATAAACATACACTCCCACTTATCACTTCATTCAATAATTCAGTCATTTAGGAAAAACAGGGTTATGTGTACAAGCAGTTCCAGCGTGGCTGAACTTGTCACTTAGAAGCACTGAATACTGAGAGTTCATTTTGGAGCTTCTGCAATATTTGAAAAGTCTAATCCATTCCCAGATTCAGTATCTGTCCTGTTAACTTTGTAAGCTGTAAACTTTGTCACCCTTTTGTCTCTAACCTCACGACTGAAAAGGGAAGACTGAGATCCTCACATGAGACTCACATGTTGAACATGTTGAAACAAAGCCTTGTTACTGATGTTAGACTGTGTAGCTTCTTTTCTTTACTTCCTTTTCACCATAAATCCTACTCTAGTTTAGCAAGACAGAAAAGGAATCTAACAAGTCAGCTGTCTGTATAACTTACCTTAGAAACAAAATCTATAGTTTTGATCTGCACTTTGCCATATATTCCAAGAGTATCTATTCTTTCAAGGCTAATTCTGTGGTTGTAGAGCAGCAAGTGCTTCTTATTTACCGACACCTAAAAAGATAGGAAACAAAACAGGAAAATTGTATTAAACATACATCACAACAGCCTCACATCAAATGACATGCATCTCTGTTTTACACCGTTTTGGTACAGAAGCAGGGAGTGTTCTAGAAATTTCAGAGCAACTAAGTTCACCTCATGCATGATTCAGTCTCTCTCTCCATTACTACGAGGGGGATTTATGTGACTACAGTAAAATTTGCATTTCACACCTTTTGTTTCTGTCTCCTGATCATTTACCAATGCCACATTGCAATCTAACAGTCTAACAGAGCAAGACAAATACATTTCACACCTTTCCTCCAAGAGGACTGTCCTACACTAGTCTGCAAAACAGGTTTCCCCTAAGGTCAGTCCTTTGCACTAAGAACGGAAGGGTGGAGTAGCCATTAGCCATAGCAGGAAGTTCCTTGCCTATTCATCCAACTTAGAGGGAAACAATACAAAATTAAAGGCCTGCTTTACTTAGCACCTCTTTAAAATAAGCTTCTAAACTTTTCTGTAGTTATACTATATCTAGGTAACACAGAAACCAAGGCTTCCAACTTTTTATTGGAAGCATAAAAAATAGCTCTCTTATTGGCCTGAGAACTGGCTATGGATAAAGAATCAACCCAAACTCACCTGGAATTTATTCTTTAAAATCATGATGATAATCTCAAATGACTTTCCTTTTTGAAAGGGCATCTCGTAAGTGATCTCCTCCCAGCCCCATTTTTCCCCCTCTAGTGTGTTGCAAACAACACAGCCAGACCTTTTGAAGCGAGGGTTGAAATGAAACGCCACATCAGCTCGAGGCTTTATGCTACTGCCACACTGCAAATCCACTTGGAACCTAATCATAAAAATAAGACAAACCACATTCAGGTCAGTCTATCAAGAAATCACCTAGAAGTTCCATACACTTGCGTTTTACTGTGGAGCCTCAAAACAGGCAAACACAAGGAGTGTTGTTGAGTAATGGAAAAAACCCAAACATACATTTGTCCAACTCGTACGCATTTGCGAAAGGTTCTCCCATCATTTATCGCAATGAATTAAAATATTTAAGTATTTATTTAATGGTCATCATTCACATCATGTAAGTCCCTCACTGTGTTCACCACCTTCCCCCCCATCATATTCAGTAGAATAACGACATGAACCTTGGACAAGGTCAGGAAACAGAAGCCCCACACTGGGCACACGCACTAGTTCATACCTCCTTATCCCAGTTAAAGTTAATTACCTCATGCAACACATTCATTATCAATTTCATTAGTCTCAGCTAACCTCTACAGACGAGCACGCGTATGTATGACAAGGAAAAAAAACATTGTCAAAGCAGGCAAAGCAAAAAGAGAGAAGAGAGGATCAGCAGAAAGCAAAAAATCAGTCAATCCCTCACTTCTCATCACAAGGCTTTCATTAACCGCTTAAGCCTGTGTTTGCTCTGACACCACCAAAGGGATTTAGATCAAGCCTTTGTGTGCCATCATAAAGTAGAACCCTGTAAACATTTTATCCATAACATACTTGTTCATGCAGTGACACTGCAAAAAGTGACACCATAGCCACTACCTGTCTGCATCATCAGGAACAGTCCCATGTATCACAATCAGCTCTCCAGGAGAAAGGCCACCAAGTATTGTCCCAACATATGGAATGATCTAGAAGAGGGGAAGAAGGGGAAAGGAGATTAAAAAAGATTCAAGTAACATTTTATGATGAAGGCAAAAAAAAAAGCCACAACAGTTTTAAAAATAATATTCTAATACTTAATTATGTGGGGTTTTAGCACATTAAAGGAAACACAACTAGCATTTTGTTTAAAAGACACAGCAGAAAAGCACTAAATACCCACCAAAACAGGAAGGAAAAACCCAGTAGAGTTTTACCCATGAAAACCAAGCTTCTCAGCCAAAATTAAAACTAACATTTCCAGCCTTCATTGCTAGCTCTCAAACGAAGAGTGGTAGTATTTTATTGCCTCATTTTTAATAAAGAAAATTCACTTCAAATTAGGTCATTGCAAATGGCTACTAATACTCAAGCCCTTTGCTGGTATCAGGAGGCCCTTTCCACAACCCTTCTGACCCCAGACTACAGCAGCTGCCTTTTTGCTTGTTCTTGTTCCATTTTGGAAAGCAGCAATAGGAAAAGAAGAGAGTATATCACAGTGTCTTCTTAGTGAAAACTACACAACACACACAATAAAATAACTCATCCTAATGAGCTAAAAACCGCAAGATGCACTGAAATAACTTTGGCCAGGGATCTCAGTTTTCACAGTATCTATGGTATGCAATCTGGCTCAAAGCCTGCCTATTTTTCCTTCTGCATCAATAGCTGCAGAAGGTAACAAATTCACCTTACATGAAATGGCAACATGGTAGGAGTTGTTAAGCCATGTGAGGAAATATGTCAGTTAAAATAAAAGCCCCAAACTCCCCAGCGGAGCTCTCTGGCAAAGGCTCAGACCTGCTGACAGAAACCCTACCCTGATGATCAGATGGTGCACCCAGAATTTCAGTGAGGGTAGGGGAGCACCTCAACAGAAACCTGTGGAAGTTCACAGGACACTGATCTGAAAGTAAAGCCATAAGTTTGCATCTCATCACATGTGCTTGAGATTGAAAAATTAAGTAAACGGTAGCAAATTTTGCATTTGCTCTGGTTAACAGACAAAAATTTCTGCCAAGGCTGTTTTCAGGGTTTTTTTACCCTCCAAATCTCTGATCTACAAAACACTGTATAAGATTTCAGGACATCTTTCAAACTAAACATCAATTGCAAACAAGAGTTCCAGTAATTTAACAACAAAAAATGAACAGACTGGAAATACTATTCTTGAATGGAATACTAGACAATAAAAGGACAAGTTGAGATTTTTTTATATGTATATAATCATGCAAAATAGGAAGATATGAAAAGTGTTTGCTGACATTTATTCTTATGAATTTGTGAGGGGCAAGAGGGGAATTACAGCAAAAATTGTCTAAATCCAGACTGTTGATAATTTCTGCCAGTAGATACACATCCTTTTCCACCCTCTCTTCATTTCCCTTCTCAGCTACCTACATGTTGCACAAAACCTAATTTGTAGTTATCTTCTACATCAGCAAAACAGACTTAAAGAACTTGCTTCTCAAGCATAAACTCACAAATGGTCCAGTTGGTTTAAGTCTCATGGTTTTTTATTAACTTAAGTGCAGTAGAGGAGGACCAAAATGTGAAATTAAGTGTTAAAAGTGAAAGAATAAATATGCTGAAATCCTTTCACTTACTGGCAGTAGCTTCACTCCTTAATATACAAACTATACACAAGAGGCTCGTTTTTATTCAAAGAATAATAATAATAAATAGGAAAAAACATATCTTGATTATTTTAGTTCTCACAGACTACTCCTGAGCGATAGTAGCCCTGAGCAATGCAGTATAGTAATAAATTACTGGTTGAATCTCCAAAGATGACCCAGAGAAACACACAGACCCAGGCCAGGAATACTGGGACTCTAGTGTATCAAAGTTATTTATCCCTGGAAGAGAAAGCTATAGCAGAAAAACTCCTTCTTTATATTTAAAAGGATGAATTTATTTCAGAGAAAAGAAGCTTGGCCCATCAACTCTTCAGAAGCTCAGACATGGAATCTGCAAGGCCATAATAGAGCATTTCCTGGGTGCAATACTAAAGACTTAATGAGGGTTTATCATCACAGAATGTCCTTATAATTTCCACACGTCTCAAGATGTTCTTCTACTAATTTTTCCTCATTCATTAAAAGTAACACTTGTGATATCATATGATCCAACAGCATACTGGCTTTCTTTCAGACCTCCAAAAATTACCTCTGAATTCAATTGGTCAATGTCAGCCAAACAATTCACTGAAACAGTGAAATCTTCATAGCCTGCCCTTCTCCATTCCTAGTAAACTCATCTTGTGATATTACACAGGTGGTGGAATCACACAAAGGCTGAGATTGGAAGACACCTCTGGTGTCAATGCCTTGCTCAAAGAAAGGTCAGAAAGAGCAGGTTGCATATGGCCTTGTCTGGAGGCTGCCCTGAGATCATCGGCAATGTCTTTCCCAACTTTGCTTCCATATTCCAATCCCAAATACTCCCAATATACTATTGATATTTTTTAAGAGTTCTACAACAGAATGTTAAAATATTATTTCCTGAAGGCTCAAAGGAACTACCTTTTTAAAGATATAATGAAAAGCGCAGCTCCAGCCCCGCCCTTTAGCTACATGCCAGTGTAAGATCACTGTCCCAGATCCTCAGATCATGAGAATACCAGAGCTTTTCAGAGAAAGTCTCCAGATGCTAAGCCACACAAACAACATTCCATCAGATCCACTCTCTGCAATGGCTGAATGGTGTTAGCTCAAGTCTTCCTTACAAAGTAGGATTTATCGCAAGGTAAGACACCAACTATCAAAAAAAATTCCAAGTTTAACTGCTGAGACCGAAGTTACAAGCACCACACGCAAAAAAAATATTTCATGAGGGCTGCTAGGCACCACCCATGTTTACAGAGAATTAGAAGTGAAACTACTGCTTATCATATTTTCACTTTTAATCCAGCACATTCCGCCAGACATCCAATAAAATGAAAAGGAATCGCCCTCCAAGGCCGAGAGAACTTCCTGTTTTGCAAGTCCTCTGTATTAACTGTTCATTTGCTTACAGCACAATTTTTAAACACCATCAGCTCCTAGTGTCACCTGCGACATTCTTCCTCAAATGTCTGAGCAATGCAAAGAGTTCTCAGTAACACCGCACACTGTGCAGAACAGTGTGAGTACTAACTATTGACATAAAACAGCAAAGTCCCATTTCCCAAGGGAGGAGTTGTTGACGTGACAGAGGAGTTACCGGGTTACTGATTGTCTTCGGTCCATCCAAGGACATCATGGTCCCTCCTCCAGTTTAAGTTTGTCGGTTCTGTATGACCACTGCTGGAGCGTATTTGAAGGACTCACTGGTCAGGCAGCAGCAAAGCAGAGGTGCCTTCAAAAAAACAAAACTTAATTAGAAAGAAATAAAATGACACTACATGAAACAAAACCTTCCAAGGTATAACTTTAAACAGCACAAGAAATGATGCAAACATCTTTCCAATTAATTTTGCTGAGGTTTTGAAATACCAAAATTAAAGGCTTGCTTACAGAAATAAGGTGCCACCCTAACAAGGGACAGTGCACACAGTTACACAATGTCATCAGCAGCTTCCTGAGATTAAGTATACTGAGACCGCATCCCACGAAAAAGTCATTGCACAGAGGAAAACCGGTAACTCCGTGCCCCCCTGCTGCGCCTTGATAGCATTCTCCTGACTGCAGATGGGGAAAAGATACATAATACAAAGCAAACAACCATTTCCGTCTCCTTTAAGCTTTCTGACCTGTCCCCAGATTTCCCAAGGCAGACAAGTCCCAGGAGCTGAGCTTGCTTTTTTCCAGCTTTATCTTACATGAAGTTAAGAGATACTATGCAAAGACACAGGAGAAAGCAAAGGGTGTTTCATATGTTTCTTCCTCCAACACATACAATCCGGAACTCTACAAATAACTACAGGGGTTTGTAAAACTCACATTAAAGCATAGAATTAAAAAGAACTGAAACAACAGCTTGTCAGTATATCCAGCTACAATGTAATTGCTTTAGCAAATCTTCTAATGAAGCGACCAAAATTCAGGGCCCAACTGAAACTACTAAGCAATTATTCCTTGCGCATTCTGGAGAATTTACTTAAGGTAGCATGCAGACTGTGTAGTGATGACAGGCAGCCAGGGAAAAAAATCAAAGATGAGGGTTATAGCACCATTAGTGTGTGACAACTGCTAGCAATACTAAAAAAAAAAAAGCCACCACCAAGCCATCACCACACAAAAATCCAACAGATGTGACGTGTACCACAGGGCCCTGTGGTTAATCTTCTGCAATGATTCAACAACAGAGTGGACCATTGCAACATCTGGCTTACCTTGTGGGAGATTTGGGCCAGAAGAGTATTCTTTCTCCCTTTAGGGACCAGTATCTAGACTGCAATTCAGAGAACACAAGGTGCTTATGCTGCATAACTGTTTTGTTACTTTTGATCTTCTCATGGGATATGACCATCAATTCACAACAGCAATGTGCAAAGGCAGTCAAGTTTCATTATTTTAATTTTTAAAAGGAGAAAATCAAAACCAAAGCAAACAATAACTCTGACTCCAGCAGCCCACTAACTGGACTTCCCTGGCTGTGCAACAGCAATCTAGATCCTGCTGAACGAGGATCCTGGAACAGATGGACTGTCAGCCTTGGCAGACCAGGTGGCACGATGGCATAGTGACGGGTTCAGGGTTTTTTGTTTATTTTTCAATTTTTATTAAAAAGGCCACAATAATGAGGGAAAGCTGCAATTCAGGCTTTGTTTGACAAACCAAGAGACAGGCATTTAACTGCAAGGTTCTCCTGTAACCTTCTCTCAGAGGAACCATTGCCAGTACACGCTACACCGAATCTTAAGTCTGCAACACTGTAAGTTAAGGTTCTTGACGATACGTTTAGAACTGAGAAAGGTATGTATGCTTTCCTATGCTTTCCTGTTATCTCCCACATTGCAAAGCAGCTGAAAACCAATTCAATAAAAAAAACAAAACAAAACACCACAAAACAAGAGAACAGGAAGGCCAACAACCAGCTATTATGCTGTCCCTCTATGACATGCAGAAAGTATCTTTCATGAGAGTAACTCAGGACAGACTTTAGAATGAACGCCAGATTTTTACACCAAGGGAAACAAGACCTCTGCAAAGAGAAGAAGCGAGTTACTCTGCGGGTATTTGCAAGCAATTAAAGTGCAAAAGACCAGCGGCGTCCCCCCGCCCCGCGTTACAGCCGCCACACCACAGCACGCTGGAAGGGCACAGGAACAGCTTCACCCAGAAACCTCGGCCGCTTCACCCCAAAGGCGTCCCGAGGAAGCCCCGGCTCCACAGAGCTCCTCCTTCAGCCGGGCCCGCCTCGGCCCCGCCGGGGAGCGGCCCCTTCTCCCCACAGACAGACACAGACACGCGGGGGGCGGTTATCGCTACTTCTACCCTCCGGTTCCCCGCTCAGGGGAAGCTCCTTCTTTACCTGCGCGACTCACCTCCGTGACTAGCACGGTGCTGCCGTGGCCCCCGACACCTGCCCCCTCTCCGTCCCGGCCCCTCCCAACGGCTTCCGGCCGCCTCAACGTCAGGGCGGACGCCGGTTCCGCCCCGGGCCTGGCCGCCGCGGCCCCGCCCTGCCCGGCGACGCGACGGGGGTACTCTACCGCCCCGGGAGGCGGCCGGGCTGTGTTTGCCGTGAGCCGGGGAGGAAGGGGCCGCGGGGACCGCCGCGTTTCTCGGCCTGCGTCCAGAGCGCTGCGGGGCCCGAGCCGAGCCGCCCCGCGGGCCCCCGGCGGTACGAGCGCCACAGCAACAAACAGCCCGGTCGCTAAGTTAATTCTGCTCCTTAGGGCTACCACAAGCTTCCCCCGCAAACCTACGGCTGCTTCCGTGCTTCGCGTTTCCTCGGTAGGTCCCCTGTCGCAGCCTGACCCCCTTCTCCTCTGAGCGAGACACCGAGACCTCTGCGGCCGGTAACTCTGTTTCTGGGTCAGTCATCTGGGTAACTCGAGTCACCTGGGTAAATGGTTCTTGACAAGACAGTGGGATAGAAGGAACAAACGGACCTAAAAACAGGTAGCAGAAACTCCAATGGGCTGATTGCCCAAGAAACTTGGCTATACCGCATGAAACGTGTCCTTAAGGTTAACTGGACTAATTGTAACATGAAAACCACTCCTCTAGAAGTTAAGATACCTGCCTCCCCTTGAAGACCCTCACCCACTCAGCCTGTGCAGTAAAATTAAGAAACTGTGCTCTTAATTGAAGATGAGGACATTTTTACACCAATCAGCTTCCAGATAAGGAATTATGACCACCAATAAGACGTTGATAAACAATGAATATGTTGATTATGCTAATCTCCAATGCCTAAATGCATGACTGTTTCAATGTTGGGTGTGCTAGCTTTGCAGCAATACCCCCTACCACACTTCACGGCACAGAACCGCTAATAAATAGCTAATACCTCCACTCTGTGTGCAAGCACACTGGCTTGCACATGGGTTAAGCAGTCCCATGACTTCTGGGACAACATTCTGACTTGTTGCCCCAGGACTGTGGAGTTTTTGAAACCTGGAAATCCTATACCTACCTCCAGTCTTATACCCTCCGCACCAAGGTTGTGCTTTTTATCGTCCTGCTCCCTTCACAGGCTTCCCTAAGGTGCTTTTGGTGGTTTTGGTCTAGTAAGCAGGTAGTTTTACAGCTTGTGTAGCAACAAGCTGCTCAGAGAAGCGCTATTTAAAGCTCTCCCTGTTCATATGCCGGATGTGGGAAAGATAAGGACAAAAATAAAGGTTGCAATAGAAGAGGCTACAAAACTAAATCACCATATACTATTCAATCGCAGACATTCAGCTTTTCTTTGCCTTGCAGAGGGTAGTGCATATGGATATATAGCAAAGTTAGAATGGCATTCGGCCACTCCTGTCACAAAGACCATTTCCATATTTTAGCTAGATAATATCCCATCTTCTATTCTCAATTAACCAGCACCAAAAAAACCCCATACCAAATCATATCTACCCACTAGAGTTCTGCTAATGGTTGTAGGATTGCTGCTTTAAAGGGTACATCAGCTTAGCTGTATCTCATTTGAAGGATTGAAAGGTATGACAACGTTTCTGAGGAAAAAGGCAGAAATGAGCGATTCAGATTAAAGAGCTGCAAAGCAGATCACTTTGGGGAAGATACCTTAGAATCATGCATGGTTTTGAGAGAGGACCGAGAGCTATTTTCTGTAGTTGGATGATAGCAAAAAGCCTGCTATTTAATTGTTCTAAAAAATTCCAATGCAGTTTTTTAAAAGAGAATAAAGAAAAGGTCCTAGAGCCTGAACTGCCACTTAGTTTTCCTTTGAAGCCATTGTTCCAGGCATTTTGGTTTAAAGAGTAAAAAATGTTGATAAAACCAGACTGACAGAAGTACCTGAAATGTGTTCACTTCTCAGTATTAGGAAGCAACCTCAAAGCAGGTTTGCAAGTTCGGGTCAAACAACGGGGACAGAAACAATGCTGAAGGGCTGGAATAAAAATGTAGTCATACTGAAAGGAAGAGCACTTTCTTCTATTAAGTGTTTCTAGAAGCAGCACAGAAAATTAAGTTTTACTACTTTACTACTACTTCTGGCTCAGAGCTCTTCTACTTTCAGGAAGAAACAATCCAAAGGAAATAAAGTGATTTAAAGCATGCACCAGATTTTACTGAAGCAGAACAGCTATTTCATTAACATGCTGATCACCTCTTTGAAGGCTGAGTCATAGGCAGTTTGTGAAATTTACAGGAAAATCCCTATTTCACTTCTCAAACCTAATGCAGCATTGACAGTGAGTCAGTTGGATTACAGCTTGTGAAGCCTTGCACTGCACTGCTGTTGTTTTGTTCACAGACTGTCATTTTCCTGCTGATTTCTTGTGACTGCTATTTTATAGCAGCATTTACTAATGGCAGTCATGACAGCAAATAACAAAGTCTTCCCTTATTTCCACTGTCAAAGTCCTAACTCAGGCTTTTGCTTTTAAAGTTACAGTTCAACTTGCACACAACAATCTCTGTTATCCTGCCAGGATACTCTGACTTCCCATGTTTCAGCAGAATTTTGCTTGCTAGAGAAACAGAAGTGCGTTGTCAAGACAGAGGCAGGCAACTTCAAGCTGAAGCTCATGTAGCAGCTACTCTTGGCCAAAAGGTAGCATTTAAGGGAGGGGCCTGTTAACCTTAAGAAATTTTACCTGCCTTTCCTGCCCCAACCACAGGAACTGGGAGAAGAATATCATCGCAAAACACCAGCAGTGCAGGAGCTGCTACTGCAGGTCAGCTGTACCATACCCAACCAGCACTACTGTGTACAGCCTTAATGAAGTTCCTGCCCTTTTTCAGTGATAATTAGCTGATCTCCAAATCTTACACGTTCCCTCTTGGGTACCAAGAACTGCTTTGACTTAGTCTTATTAAAAACTGAAAAGTGATCTTTTACAGATTTAGCTTTCCATTCTGTTTTCCCTTTCCACTTTGCAGAAGAGATGGACTTAACACTTGAGAGCAGTGTCAGACCACAGCCTGGTCAATTAGATCACGATTAGGACAGACTGATGGTATCTAGCACCGTTTATACTCAGAGCTTTTGGACCTATGTGACTAAGTCTAATAGTGACATCAAATTTTTAGTTTATATAAATAGTGCTCACTGAATCTGTTGTCAGCAAAACTGAATTTGATACAGTTTGATACATAAACTGATGTCCGGGCACTTTTTTTAGCCCCATCTCACATATTCAGTCAGGTGGCCTAATACACAGCACTTTACTGGATAGAAAAAGAGTGCAACAATCCCAGCTGCCCCAGACCCAGCAGCATTACAAGCTGCTCTGTCCTTTGAGAGTCACTCTGGCTCTGCTCACTGCCTGGGCTGCCTACTGCCTTTTGGCTCTCTGCTCCTGCTCTCTGGTTTCTCCCACTTTTCCACAGAGTGCCACAAAGTACACAATTACATGCTATCCTACTTCCTCAAAGGAGACTTCTTAAGCAGACCCCCTGTCCTTGCTTCCCAGCCTATAACCCGTACCTCTCAGGGCAGCAAGTCATTGTCCAAAGTTAAGCTAACAGCATACGTAGTCATACTTACTTGGCCAAATATTTTACACACAGTTCCAATTATAACATTTCCACTAATTAACGGTGAGCTACTTAAAAAAGAGGTGTCCCTAGACTTGACACAAACAAACAAACACATTTCAAAACGTCTCACAGGTCCCTTTTTGTTCAACTCTTTTCCTCGCCATGATCCAAACCACCATTCTTCCATGCTTTTCCTTTTTAGGCCTATCCAGCACTTCCTATAATAGCTTACTTGCAATTTCTTAATCTTCAAATACATTTATATACTTTTCTTCCTAGCCTAGATACAAAAGCCCAAAGTTATGCTGACTTTAGTCTAGGGGTAGGGTTGGCAGCTCCACTGGCCACATTTGTCCTTTTTCTGACACATACAGTACCATAACAACTTCCTAAGTAGTGCTGTTCTTTTGCAGTTGGTACAAAACATCTGTGGTTTGGTAGAGGCAAAACTGGCTGTACCACATCAAGTCCAAGGGTTACGTACCCACAACCATTACAGAGAGTGGCCATCATGAGCTGCCTGGAGGAGCAGAGTGAGAACCGAGGGAAGCACACAGTACACCACATTCAGCTTCTGACCATCAGCCCTTTAGCACTTTCTGAGCCAAAGGTTACAATTGCACCATCTCACTGAGTAAACAGACCATGAACTAGCCCAATTCATTTTTAGGTCAATGACACCACTTTTTGGCCTCCACAACACAATCCATGGCAGCATGTAGTATATTTCAATGAACCACTGTGAATATCCTGCAAGAAAAATCCTGTCCAGAACCAGAAGCTTCTGCCCACTCTACGTACCACTTACATGGTAATGCTATGACCATTCAGTATCAATGACCTCAATGGCTCTCTGCAGGTTTTATGAAGAGTCATTAACAGGCTGGTAAGAGATCAAAAATATGGGTTATGACAAGTTTGTTTGTGCTCACCCAAAGCTAATGGATAAACACATTATCCGGCTTTGCAGTGAGGCAATCAAAGTAGCCTATGAGTTCCCATTAAGAAATGTGCCCAGTGGAAATTCCTCAGCTAAACTTTTTTATATTGTTGCATTGTATCAGAATAACTAATTTCTTCCCCTAGTTAATACAGTACTAGTACACTGTACTGCTCAGCAAAAATTTTATGTGTAAGGACTTCATGTCATCTCAAAAGCCTGATGTTTTCTGATGGAAATTATTCCCCTAAATTCTTTGAAAGGCCTTTTATTCAAAGTGGACGTGAATCACCACTTCTTGGTACACTAACATTAAAATTTCAGTTGACAGCCCAGCTCGTTCAGCTGTTATTTAGCAACAAATTAATCAGCGGCCTTCCATAACTCTTTCTTGATATGTCAATACTTAGCTCCAGCGATCATTCAGATCTTCCAGTTTCCAGTTTAAAGCCTAAATGCACAAATCTTACAAATCACCTGGAACAAAATAAGAAGTTGTCTTTGGGTTTTGGTTGGTTTTTTTTTAAATGGGCTTACCCATTCAAAATCCTAAATGCTACTGTTACTTCCAAAACTAGTAAGTAGTCTATTTTTTTTGCTGTTGCAAGGCCAACTTTTTAAAGCAAAAGGTTGAAAAGAATCATAGGAGCAAACGAGATACAGATTAGATATGAGGGCCAAAAGACAAATGAGTTGCAGAGAAGCCACTTGCTTTCTGAAAGCCAATTATAGGCCATATAACCCCTAAAACATACTTGCCCCTTCTTTTTTAAAATCAGTGAGACAACACTCTAGGATTGGATTCTGAAAGTAGTCAGGATCACTTCTTCATTTGCGTTGCAACAGGTACCAGAGCAACCCTGTGCCTATGCCTGCCCTGTCTGCTCCCTCCTAAAAGATGCTCATGACGTGGTCTACAAAAATATAGTTCCTTGGTCCCTACCTACCCAGGAACGTTAAAAAAACCAAAACCCACACATCTGTGCAAATCAAAAAACTGTATGATGTTCTCCAAAATAGAGACTGTGACAAAACCCAAGAACCTTTGGACTACACCTTCATGCCTTAGTTACACCATCATTCTCCTTGCAGTTGCCATTGGATCTCCCAGTTGGGTCTCCACAGTTACAGATGGGCTCACTTGCCCTCAGCGTTGCTGCATTTTCAAGGGAGAAACAACAGGGCCTCTCCCCACCAAAAGATGAGTGTTTTCTGATGGCTACAGCAGAATAGGCTTATAATAATTGGTGAATTCCTCAGCTTCAGATAAAGTAGAGACAAAAGGAAATAGGACCAAAAAAAAATATCCAATAAGCTATTTATGGGATTGTGAATGAACTGAGGCTTGGGAGAAGTGAGGGAAACTCACATATATTGGGCAGAAACATGAAAAAAGCCCCTCATCTTAGACTCAAGATTATTGCTAGTGTAAGGATTTGGGTGCCCTTTTCTCATTCTTATCCTGGCTCTTCCTGTTAAGAAACTTTTTAGTTGTTTTAAATGTGGTTTATGTCATCAACAACATGAAACTTCAGTTATTTTTGGAGACAAAAAGCATTCCCAAACTAAATACTGGGTAATTTTTAAGCAAACCCATAATAAAATAAAAAGTACCTTTATGTGGATACGTAAAGTTGCATGCCTGTCTGTACACAGATACAGAGAACATTTATTCGCCAAGTTACTAACACATTTGACCTTGTTTCTGGAATTTTATCAAAAAAAAAAGTTGAAAGGTACAGCTGTAAATAAAATTTTCAGTCAAGGAAACTATTTCTGCACGTATATCAGAGGAAAGAGAAAGCTAGTGCCATTGACATTACTTCTCACTAATTTTTTCTGAGAGAAGCTACTTCTTTCTCATCTCTTCTCCAGTTTTAATCCTCATCTTCATAGCACTGTGAAGACCAGTAAACAAAACCTGAGCAAACCCAACACACCAATACTCTTTTGTGATGGAGTTCAAAGCCAACCTTGCCGATCCCATCCTAACAAGACTTGCACTGCTTCATCTTTCTCCCATTTAAGATTCTCATGCGACTCTCATTACCACAGTAAAAAATACACATTTACCCCAATGACCTGCCTTTAAAAATCAAGAATCATCTTTCTACAAAGGTAAAATACAGAGATCAAACCAACTACTAAGTCTGCCCAGCTGTTTAATTGGCCCAGCCCCAACAGAGAGCACAGGCAAGCCTTTCCCAGGTCTGTCAACTCCTCTTTGCATCAGTTTCTTCTAAGATGGAGTCAGTCCCAGTTGTTGGCCAAGGTACAGATTTACAAGTACTACAGACTCCTCCTTTCCAAATAAATTCTTCTTAGTGTTGTTTGCATTCAGCCTGTCTGACCAGCAGATCCCTACCTTCCCTACCCAGCTGAGGCTAACAACTGACTATAGCCATGCAATTAGGACTAGCTGGGCTCAAGGGAACGAAAAAGCACTTTTCTGTCAAAAAAAAAACAAGCCCAAGTCCTCATTTAATGGTGCTCTGCCCTACTCTCCAAAACCAAACCAAAACTTAAGACTTATAAAATATATTGGAATTAGTTATGAATAATTAATTGCTTTTCTTTCATGGACAGAGAACATTATATGCTGCAAAAGCCGAAGAGGCCTGCTCTTCAAATTACTATAAATGCCATGCACTTTCTTTAACCTCGTTTCAACAATTCTGCTCTCCGACAATATCCCACTATGTCTGGCCATAAGTCAACACTGTTACCTTAACTTAAACCACCATAAGGCAGAGTTTACACTGTTTTCTACTTGCTAGCAGCTTGACTCGGAAATGTGGGAGGTACTCAGTTTGAGACCATGAAAAATATGCAGTCTCTTGCACGAAGCATTGCCCAGACTGAGCTGCAGCCCTCCATTATTCTGCGGTGATTCAGTAAAAAGTATGTTTTACAGTTTCTGTGCAACTTCAGTCCAAGCAAGCACCTGGGGCCATGCTGACTACCCTATCCTTTATTGTAGGCTTCCAAAGGGCAGCCCTACACTCACCCCACATTCCTCTCCACAGATCAAAGGGAACTGCATGCAGCGAGTAAGGCAACTGCACACTGTCCCTGTTTTGAGGATGCTACAGGCTCCTGGAGCACAGGATTGTACTTTTGCTGTTGAAGAACAGTTATCAGGCTCACCATGTCTTACACAAAGCTGCAGGAATTAAAGAACATAGTGGTTTGGACATCTTCATAGAAGCTAAAGTGGGTGGGAAGGGCCACTGATTATCCTGCAGGCATGGAGATGGCAGCCAAAAAACTGGAAATCCTTGAAGGGAGTGCAGGTCTTGTACAGGAATAGGACAAAGACGTAATGCAACAAAACTGATAGTCTACTAGAGCCCTTAGTAGCATCCATGTGATTTTCTAACCTTCATTATCAGATTGCTTATTAATTCTGGAATAGGTCACCCAGTGTAGGTTTCATACCTCTCTACAGTTAATAACTCCACTGCAACCTTCTAGATAAACATCTTTGTTCATCATCTTCTCCATATGAAAAATGGGTTACTTTTGAGAAAAGAGTGCCATCATCTTCTCTTCAACAGCAGTATCTGTTGCAAACATAGATGCTTTAAGATGCCATGAATCTTGTATATAAGATGTTTTTTTTACACAGCACAACTAGATGATAGTTCAGTGGTTCCAAGATAACTGGTAAGAAGGAAAACAGCTGTTTTCCTAGCTGTAATAAAAACAAATACAATAAAGTCAAACAGTGACAATCTATATTTCTTCTAAAAATAGTATGCATTATAACAGAAGATATAAGAATAAGCTTAACACTCAGACCCAGTATCTTGTAAACAGATATAAAACTAAAAAAAGTGTGTACATCTCAATTCATGCCATACAAAGAGGAAAAAAATATTTCAAGTATACTAATGAGTAATCCAGTGTTTGTTTAAGACTAACATTTTCAATCTTCAGTGCTGAATTTATGCAGAATCCACATATGAACTCTCAGAAGCAGCTTTATTTCCATCAGACATGAATCCTTGCAGCTGACATTGACTTTTCAAGAGCTTCAACGGATCAGAACTCATTTCCACAAGACAACAGTGTTCCTTCAAAATTTCACACGTTTTAGCCAGAAAACAGGAAAAGGGGTAGATTTCAATTGAACATCTTGATTCAGAAATGCTGCTGCATCAGCATCGTTTCATGTACACATTGTGAGTCTTAGGTGAGAGGCCCAGTTCCTTGCTGGACTGGATATACAAATCAGAACACATTATAATAACACACAGATAGAACAGTGGTATGTTATGGGGAAGAAAAAACTGTTTGGCCTATGTGCCAGCACTCATAACCCTGAAGAACAACGTGACACATGATCCTAAACCATGCATATCATAGGCCCAAGGTACAGGGAGTACATTGGACAAGTTGTATTACGAGCTATTTGCCCATATGCAGTGGATGCCTGGTGTAGGAACTGAAAATAGCAGGCAGCCCAGCCACAGCAATAGTTCTCAAAGCTGATTCTAGAGCTCCAAACTAAAGACAGAAGATTACTTGCAAAAGTTAGGGTTGACAGATATCTATTGGGAAATCCCTGTTCCTAGAAGAGGGTCGTGAAACATTTGAACTGCAGCCCCAACAAAATAGAGCAGTACAATTTCCTCTTTAAAATATGGCTAGAAAACTTACTGTTCTGAAGAGCAGCAGCTTTTTTGAGGAATAGTTAAAAAAAAGTTATTAAAAATTCCAGTCTTCCAAAAGCATTTTAAAAAAGATAAAAAAAAAAAAAAATCAAGCCTCAAATTTAGGTCAGTCTTTTACCTTGAAACTAGATTTTCAGCTTCTTGAAGCCACTAAAATAAAGCTAATTTATGTCACCCCAGAACTAGTGCCTGACATTGAAAATGTTAGTCTTTACTTCCAGCTCCTCTGTAACCGTATCACTCAGTATCTATAGAATAGTATCACTAGAGGTCCCTTTTCATTCTGTTACAGTTAAGAAACTCAGTATACAGCATTAGACTTCCCTCAGCTTTGCTACTAATTCTTAGTCATTTCTAGTCGAGAAAAGTAAACAGTGCATCAACCTGTGCCCCATTCTAGTTTTGCCCCACATCTTGACATACTGTTCACCAGTGCTTCAATATATACACCTATGTACATATTAGTATTGTCTGAGATGCTTTTAGCAAGGGTAATAACTAGTAGATGTTTAAATCACAATATTTCTGTGTGTGGCATTATTGCCACAAGTACTTTATACCTTGTATTATATAACTGATTTTTCAGGAGTTTTTTCAAAACATTAGAACACAGAAGAATGCTAGGAAAAAGACCAATTTCTAAAATAGTGACAATGTAAACAGCGTAATTCAGAGTATCAAAATTATTTGAGAAACATAAGTCTAAACCACCATAAGTGCTTTAATAACCATCCACCTGGACTGTGGATTAATTGACCTGTTAATTTCCCATTAGAGTGGCTTTCATCAATACGTAAACTTGTGCTAGTTTCACATGTACAATTACTTTGGTGTGAGACAAAGTTGGCTAACCCACAGGACTGTGAAGAAAACCACAGCCCATGAAAAGGGAAGTTATACTCAATACTAAGGATATACTGTGGGTGAGGCATTAGCCGTCGTCTCACACTGCAAAGGGAGAGAGGCATTTGAGATAAACAGGTAAGTACACTCAGTGTATGTATTTTCTTCAAAACTTTGGAAACTAATTTTAAATATAAAGCATTTTAATTGTTGTGGGTTTTTTTGGTCCCTAGTGGTTATGGGCTGAAAAGTGTCTTTGAATTGCATGATTTTTCTATAGCAAATATATGCCCTATGATGTAGAAGTACACAAATAATTATTTTGTTTAACATCTATTCTTGTTTATACAAGAGAATTAAAGCTTAATTTGCCTGAATGTGATGTTGAAATGTTGAATGAATTGTAACATGCAAATCCAAACTGCTGGTTGGAACACTAAGGTGTTCCTGTGCCAAAACCAGCGTCATAAAGCTTAAAAAAATAAAAAACAAAAGAGGAAAAAAAAAAAACCACACAAAACAAAACCTTATCATCTTCTACTAGGTAGAACATAAAAGATTGTGGAAGGGCTGCCGGAAAGGCCAAGAGACTTGCCTTCTAATTGTAGCTTTCCCAATAGCAACAGCAGACAATTGACATGGTTCATAGCTGCTGCAGTAAAACCAGTGGCCTGGCTTTTTCACTCCTCTTCTGCTTAGGAAGCCTAAGAACAGCAGCAAAGAAACTAAAGGCATTTGTAGACTCAAGAACACAGCCTGCATTATTCCATCCACTTTGGCAGGTTATCTTTGCAACCCTGAGGGCACAGAACATATGTATGTGTATACAGTACATAAAGCTTACACAGTATACAAACCATCAATACAGGCTCTCTCTCTCTTGCAAGGGAAACTTCCCATGTACTAGTGGCAGCTTGTCCCAGTGCTTAACACGTACAAACTAACAACTTTCTTTGACCTAGAAGTCATTCTGGTAAGTTCTGTTCCCTCTCTTGGGCCATTCCTCCTCCACCCATTTCAGCAGCACTTTCACAACATCAATTCTCTTATAAAATTTACAGAGATCAATCAGCTGCTCCACAGTCCTGTCACTGTTCCGTAGCAAGAACTCCAAGGTGGGACTTTGAGGCTTCTGTTCAAGGAAACACAATTCATCATAAGTCATCCCCCACTTGCTTGCTAAATTTCTCCAGTTTTTCACTGTTGGGTGGCAGGGATCCAGCTTTAGCCTCACTGTGTACAACAAGTCCTCATCATTGAGCATGTCACTGATGGTCGGCGCGCGGAATAAGCACAAGGAGCAGGTGCCATTTTCCTTGCAGGTTTTCTTGAGATCTGCAGTGAAAACCATTACATGGGAAGAAGTTAGGATCTATTGCTGTGGTTTCATCAGGAACAAAAAATTAAAACCACAAAGGGTTGAGGAGTATCGTGTTCCTATGAATCGTTTCTGAAATAGTCAGAATAGTGACATGTTAATGCCTTTCTATATAAAGTACTCATGAAATGAACTAAGACTTCTCTCTTCACTACACTCAGTAGCTATAATCAAAAGGCAGTAATTTTGAAAGCACCATATTTATGCTGTTACAGAAAAGGCATGCAATTCCATCCAGTATGTGAGCTGGCATATTCCCCTTTTTTGGTTTTGGGAACTACGTCACTTCCTCTAATCTGCCATAATCCTGGTTTACATCACTAACAGGATCATGTGAACATTATGTGCATTTTATATACTTATGTTGTAGGATGAAGGAAGAGGTTTTGCACTTCTGAGCTGCTGCTTTCACAACAACATGAAGTATTTGCAGCAGGAGAATCTCTGCTGACAGCTGCAAACACAACTATCATCTAGTACATTAACACAACAAGAAAGTGCAAATGTTCCGTGGCTTTTTAAGGGCTCTTACAATAAAAGCTGTCCCTGTTCTACCAAGCAAGCCTACTTTAAATGTACATTATGCAAAGGAATAAAGTGCATGCTCCTCTATGTGTGAGAAAAATAAAAATACCAAGTTGCTCAAAGTAGGTGGCGATATGTTCTAAAATCTGCATCAAATACTGAAAAGTGCCATTTAGAGGTCTCCCACACACAACAGTCGGTATCCCCCCATCATTGTGAACAATGTGGTGCTATGGGACTATCTTATGTATTAATAACCTGTAAGAGCACATACCAATCACTTTTAGTCATGCTTCCAGTTAAAGACTAATACTAAGACCTTTGACATTGCAGTGGTGTAGGGCATCGTTTGAGCATCTTTGCTGCAGATACAACCTTAACTCTCCCTGCTCCTTTTTGAAGGCAGAGAGAGTTTTGTATGCCAAAGAGCAGTAGATAACGGACACAGCCTAAAAACACTTTCTAAAGCTTCTGCTCTACAGCCTCACTGCACAGCTTGAAATAGGGAAGTAAATGGTCCTACCTGGGATAAATTTCTTTGGGAAAGGAACACTACAATAAGAAAACTGATATTGATCAAAAGAGTGATGAAAAACAACAGAAAACAGTGACACAGTTTACAAATGCTGGATCAGTGTTGGTCTAAGAGACATGAACTGTGTCTCTGGCAAAGGGCAAATCTGGTACTCAGTGCCACCCCCTTATAGAGGTTTTCTGTTTGGTTTTTTTTATTTTATTTGCAGTAATTGTCAAATTGTGTGAAAATTCCAGAAAGACGTTCAAATTGCGATTTTTTAAAATTTTGAATATTAGTGCTGATAAAAGCTGAACGTAGCTTCTGCATGCACTTTGGTGGGGTTTTTTTTAAGGGAAGAACAGACTATTGTTATTTTTGTAACGTTTCTCATTGGCTTGCTTTTTTAGCAGGCCAAAGACAACTTCTGAAGTTTTCAACAAGTTAGGACGTGCAGCAACAACACTGCTGCAGACACATAACTTCATACAAATGCTTAGATTCCCTGTTAAGGGGAAACATGTTCTGGTGACATCTTTGCTCATGGGTATTTCACAGGCCTTGCAGCTGTTTTCTACAGAAATACGTATGTGAACTATTCTGTTCTTCTTGCAAACCCTAATCTCTAGCTGAAGTGAGACAAAATTTCCTTGCTTCATTCATACCAAGATTTAGTTATACAAACAAGGCAAAATGAATGTAATCCAATCAAAGTTCTGGCTGAGCTCAAAGGGCAGGAGAGCACCCTATCTGAATTTCATCTTATTTTGCTTTGCAAGGATGCCAGAGTAAGTTTTATCCTCCAATAGAAGCACGGAAGAATGGGCATAGACAACACAGGGCACAGTTATAGGTAAACAAAACTAAACCAACCTGCTTCTTGTGCTATACCATGTGCAGACTACCAAAAGCATTATAAAGAATTCTGCTTTTCTAAGATGCCCTGTGTTAGATACTGTTAAGTAAACGATGACCTACCCACTTAATTGTGTGATCCTAATGCTACATGACAGGAGAAACTTCTTTACTAACAGGAAATTCTCTGTTGTTCACTGTTTGTTAGATTAACGGGGCTGTATATCGGCTACACACACCCCAGCCTCAGCTGAGCTCATGCATGGGGATAAGCCCCTACAGCCCACCACCAGCTTCTGCTCTCTCCAAGTAGTTGTTTATAGATGTCTTCCAAAGGTGGATTTACTAGATTTATTTGGAGAGTCCAACTGACACCTTTTGTATGGTCTGCATTATTGTTCACCACCCCCTCTAGAGCAAAGAGGGGGCTGTAAATGGCACTAATAATGAAATGAGCTCCACAAACCTTGATTACCCAGGCAGTTCTTGGTTACAACAAATAGCAGTTCCACAGAAAAATCTAGGAATAAAATATGTAGAACAGTAAAGCTGACATACTACCTGAAAGTGATTCATCAGTATGGCTTTGCGTGTCTTTGTCTTCTGGCTACAAAGCAGAAAATAAGTATAAATCAGAACAATGTTTTTGAATACAGGAATAACTAGATTTTTTAAAATAAGACTTTTTAATCAGATTTTTTTAAATGCTTTGTAATGAAAAAATGAGAATTTTGCCTGTAACAGAAAGCAGTAAGGCATTGTTTCATTGATCTAGGAAAAGTGGAGGAGGTTTTGTACAAATTTCTTTACATACATAGGAAGCTTTTCTAGACAACAGGTGGATTTGAACATTTCTGCCGGTTCACATCTAACTCTCCTCCTGTTTGAAGTAAACATTCCTTCAGTGGCTTTTTGCCTGCTAATTAAATATAATCAAATTACTTAGCAGCTTGAGATTGCAACAGACATTGTAACATTTCAATTCTACTATTTAGAGAGCAACATCTAAAATCTGGAAGCACAGCACCTTAATACTAAGCCTGTGGTAAACTGCAGCTGCCCTTACTTTAACTACACGGGTGTGGAGCCAGGTGAAATAGCTTTCTTCTGTTGAGGATTTAAAGATGAAAGCAGAAGGGGATTTTCCCCTTAGATAGCTCCAATAAAGCATTGTTGGTTTTTTCATATTGCGTAATTTTTCCAAAACTACCACAGCAGCCTTCTTAACATTTTGCAGGCTGTGCATGCAAACACAAGTCAACTGTAGTGTAATAAGATACGCTATTCTTTACTGCTACACTTTCTTTACGAAGAAATCCACTAAAAATAGAATATAGGCATTTCAGTTGATGTGGTGAACATGCATACATTCACAGTCCAATTATAAAGAAGGTAAATTATCTCAAAAGTATTTAAAGACTGTTAGGAAAGGAGAAATTTGCATGCTGTTTTCAGCATTTCTTTATTCCCTGAAAACTACAAGATCACACACGCAACGTCAATTCACCCCACAAAATGTCTGGTCTCTGCTTAAGACAGATCTAACACTGTAGATACCACTTGCAAGAAATAATCGTTGCCATTATCTCCTAGCAGGTTAATTTTTGCAAGGCCATCACATAAACTTTCTCTGGACAGAAGGTTTTAAACATGAACTTGGCCTTTATGGCAACATTTAAATACCCAAAGTTTAAGAAAAATTAAATATGGAAACCCTGATTATAGTCATTGTCTCCATTCCCACAAATTTCTTAAAAAGGTAGAACATTATTAGCGAGCCCTGAGCAGCAAATCCCCAGAAGGGAACTCACTGGGAAAACGAGGAGCTGCCCATCACAGCTCAGCCTCCCCAGAGGTCAGTTTCCAAAGAAACAAGCAAATAAAAGCAAAAGAGAAAAATAAAATAATAAAAAAAAGAAAAGTAGCTATTGCAAACTAAGTGAACAGTATCTATGTTGCTGTCCTGAGCTTCAGTAACATTTCCCAGCCTTCATGAATTCATGAAAGTTTAAATTGTATTGTGGAAGTTAATACCTAAATGACTTTAAGAAATGTCATTATACTCATGTTTCCTGATAAAAAAATAATAGTGGCTAGTACTGTAAAAAGTACAAAGACAAACAGGGATACTTACCTGTGCCATACATCTGTTTTCAAAAAATGTAATTTTACTTATCAGTTATTATCCACTTTTATCAAGTCAGATTCGCTCAGGTTTACTCAAGATCATTTTCTTGTAGTGTAATTGCAATAAGACAATGCAGTGTTACTGCCCATTAAACGAAGGTATTAGGCAAGAGTATTTTTGCCCACAACTAAAATCCAAACAACCTCTACAGGTCTAAAATCTATACCAAATATGAAGCCATAAACCTATGCAAAATCTGAAGATAAGTGGAAAGTTTTCCAGCTCTGTAGAACCATTAACACCCTAATACACTGAAATATCTTTGTAGTGATTCTAAGATGGCAATACGTGCCCTCTTCTTGATGATGGGCATGAGATGGTTACCTCCATCACCTGTGAAATGCATACCAAACCCATGTTTGTTTCTGATGAATTTCTGCTGGGACTCTGGCATAAGGAATTCCTTTTAATTCTTCATCTCGCTGGAAAATGCTCATTCATTTCTCTTCTCCAAGTTTTCTTTTTGAAATTTGAAATTCAACAAATTTGAAATTCAACAAATAACATTTACTTTCAAAGATGGTAACCATGGAGCATGGGAACCACTCAGAATTGCCCACCCTACGGCAGGAAAGATTTCACAGACAGTGGAGAGGTTTCCACTAGGGGAAGAGCAGTCCCAAATTCAAAACAAAACAGTCAAATGCCTCCCTAAGGACAAAACAGAGTCCAAAACCTAGGATTCCTCTTCACTTACTCTCTGCCCTGGCTCTATTTTCAGCAGGAAAGAGGGAGAGCATGCGTGACAAAGCCTTAATGCATTGTCGGCTCTTCTGCAGAGCATCTACACACTAATCAAAACCTATTTAAACTACAAAGTACACATTAATGATTAAATAACGATTTTTTTGCTTTTATCCACAAAAGCTCGCTTCGTTGAACTCTTTTCAAAAGAGAGCCCATTTCTGGTCTGTTTTACTGAGTAATTCCATGGTCTCCAGATATGGTCTGAAAACATATTTATTTGGTAACATACTTATTTAATCAACAGCAATAACTTAGTTCACATTCAGGTATCGTTTTTCTTACCTGTTGGATTAGGCCAGAATCTGATGTAAGGGTCTTGATGTTCACAGATGCAATTTCCAATGTAACTTGATCTGTTAGGTATTCCTCATCTAAAACAAAGACTGTGAAACAGTAGCCTTCCTCCCAAATACAGATTTAAATAGTAAAACTATCAAACAAAATTTACAGATGTTTAGCATACAAAATTTAACTCCATATCATGACCAGTTACTTGGAAATGCTGTATTAAAAGCCCATAATATTAAATTAGCAGAGACTGCAATCATCATGCAGACTGTGACTGAGCAAAGAAAAATAATCCTTGCAGAGATCAGATACTAGTTTTTTAAACAACCACCACACGATTTTTGAAGCAAGAGTTACGTTCTTCTTTCAGAAAGCTGACCAGAGAATATTAACTGAACCAATACATCAAAGTAGGCTGATGACAACTCTTGCAAGTCAGTATAATCCTTTATGCTTTGCTTTTCTCATTACACTTACAATGTTAGTTGTTGAAATATGTACTACACTACTATTTATCTTTTATTCTGCCACTTTATGAATTAGGCTCATCCTACTTATCTCCACACTACACAGGAGTTTTCTGAAGCACTGAAATAATCTGTTTTCAAAGCGTGTTTATCATCTGTCCTGGGAGTCCACTGAAAAGCACAGGAGTCGCCAGCATAGCACAAACTCTATTTACCTTTCAAGCTTTACTTCAGCCTTCAGCATGGGGTACAAGGGGTGCACCTTGTGCAAACAGATAAATTTCACTCTGCATGATTAGTAAGGTCCTCATCATCAAACCACCTGCATAATTCCCCTGGGTCAGGTAATGACCAATCAATAACATGAACTTAGAAGAGGTTATATTCTACACTTCCCCACCCCCCCCCCCC
>NW_015090922.1:24469289-24477946 GCF_001431845.1 Calidris pugnax
CCCCCCCCCCCAAGGACTCTCCATGGTGGTGACTACATTTGTAGTGCTGGTACCTTTCAATCTGCTGTTTATTGGTAAAACATCATTAAAGAACAGCTATTATCTTTATGAATTGTCAGATAACAGAAAGAAGACATATTTCCCTGTCTCACTCAAGAAATGTTTTATTCTTTTTCTGGTTTTATAAGACTGTTGAAACTTAAAGCCAAAGAGTATTCTACCCGCAGTAGGATAAATGTTTAATAAGGATCATCTTTACTCTTTATGATTGTTGGTCCAGAGACAACAACAACAAAAAATATCCAAAAAATTCTGTCTGAAAATGCAGAGTATGGTCATCAAAAGTCCACTTCATTTGTGCAGAAACATTATGTGTGAAATTTGTTCTGTATCTAAGTGAAGGTAGAATTATAATCAGAACACAATAAAAACATTAAGCCTAGCCCTGTAAGTTCCCTCAACTCATCTTTAATTCAAAAATCAGTAGAAGGTGCTAAGAACTTTAATCAGCTATGGCCCCAAAACGGTCCACAACTGACCTATAAGAGCAACAAAACAGCCCCCACCCCAGCCAATGTACTGTTTATTCGTTTGTCTGAAGCAAAGATAATTTTGTGTTACACAGAATCAGACCTGCACATCTGTGACACTTTTAGATCACATTTCTAAGTCTGATTTTTTCATAACTCTGTAAAAATTCATTCTCAGAAAAAATTTAAATCACAGAAATTAACTGAATATTAATAATGTATTATATATTAATACATACATATTAATAATATTGTATCACTTTCAACCCCAAAGGGGCAATGTCAAGCTATATTAGCACTTACATATTTTTACACTTAGCAAGAGGAAGCAGGAACTAAAATTAAAAATAAACCAAGTTAATTTCCTTTCTACAGAAATTTCCACTTCCTCTCAGCTTTCCTTTTTAAATTAAATGCATTTAAAACATGCAATCTCAGATTTCAAACAACTTTGACAAATTTGAAACACAGGAATTCATCTAATTAATTTTGTGGGGGACCTGATGTCACAAGGGAAATTAAAAACAGGACATAGAAGTAGTTTATGATTTCAAATTAGGTTTTGTCGCACGTTCTCCTTCCCTACTGAACATCACTTTTGAGAAGATGCTTGTTTCTTCTGGCTGGCCCCCAAAATATTCTTTAACCTTACTGGTATATTGGTCACGCTCCTCAGCAAAAGTTTCCACTGTGACTAGCTTATGCATAGTTTCCTTTGTCTCTCCCTGCTGCAGACCTGCTGTGCAACACAGGATGGAGGTTACACTACCTGCAGAGTGCTCCTCAACTGAGCCCCTGCCAGTGCATTCCCTGGACTAAAGCCAACCATGAAGCCTGGGGTGACAAAAAAAAAAAGCGCCACCCCATATGTCAAGGAAACCATATTCACACTGTGTAATCCATGCATTTGACTTCAGTGCAACACAGTGCAACACTTTACTCCATTTTCAGTGAGGAAAAGCAGAAACCTGTGCAGAGTGGACCTATACTAGGTTCCCAAGTAGACGGTATTAATACTTACTGAAGGTAAAAGATGGCAGAAATAGTTAACTGGTTATAGGGCTGAGAATGCAATCAGGTATTTCTAAATTACGTTTCTGATAACCTGAAGGCACTGGTAATCTCTTCAAAGCCACCTTCTAACATTATCATGTCTCTAACCTCTGTTCTCTGAATCCTGTTTTTTGATAGCACCACTGTGTTTTCCTTCCAGATTGAGAACCAAGATCTTCTGATAATAGTTTAAGACTGACTTTTAGATCAAATCTAAACTTTGGAAGGAAATTTCAAAAGTTATACATGTATATTTACATCAAATTGGCCTTAAAAATACAGAAGACAACACTACATTTAAAATATAAATATCTAGGAAAATTAAGATTATTTCAATCCATTGGATAACACCAATGGTTTTACCACACATAACAAACACAGATCTATAACACATGAATAGAAAGAACTCATAATACTTACCTTTAGGTACTCCCGTGTCTTGGACAGGATATTTTTCAGTCTGTCACAAAAAGGCAAGAGACACAAGTGTTCGTTATTTTGAGTGTAATCGTACTGGAGAAAGAGTATAGAAAACTGTATAATTATAGTTGCATTTCTTAAATTACTACTAGTTGATCTGTTTACAATCACAGTAATACTATTCTTATGCAGGAATTGAGATGCTACTAACACTACTGATTATCACATGCAAGTAATAGAGATTGCTGCTTTCCTGCAGTATTTTTAGTAAAAAAGCAGAGATTGGGAAAGAAATTTTGCATTTAAGTAGCAAGATAATTTAGAAAAGGTAATGCATACCAAGAGAAATAGAGATGACTTCAAAAGCTTTTAGCAGATATAAGCTTTTAGTAAAATGTTACTGTACTGAAAGAAAAAATATTTTTCCCTTCTGCTTTAAAATTAAAAAGCTGACTAAGATGCAATAGAAAACTATTATTACCAAGTTTAAGGGGATAGCTGCTGATATCCAGGCGTGTTATAACTTACCATTATACCTGAAACATCCCTCCCCCCTATGACCTCTACCCTTATGTAAAAGTAGGTGTGGCTTTTATAGAATCTCATAACCAAGCAAACAGATTAAAGACATCTTAATTTAAGGGAGTGAGGGGGATAAACAAGCTTTCATTTGTCTCAAACCTAGCAACTCTTCCCCACCTTTTAAAAACTCCCCTTGGCAAAACGCAGCATCTAATTCAGCCAGTCCACATCTTTTATTAAAACCTGCTGACACAAACGCATACACACAGACCGCAATAATGGATCCCAATCAGCATCTGAAGTACTACCGAAATTTTCCAAGTTTCTTGATAACTCCCTGTTGCAAAGCTTCAAAATGGGAAGAAAACACCAAGGCAAAGCAATAGCTTGCTCACTTGCCATCTATAAAATAATGCATTTCAATCTGTTTACATAACTACATTAGACAACAGTCTTCTCTGGGCCACACAGCACTGTAACTTTTCTCCAGAGAAAACAATCCAAAGAACATTAAAAAGAAAAGCTCTTAAAAGACTTCACCGAATTTCATATTACTTTTACCTGATAAACTCCTTGTCTCAGCATAAGATTGGCATGTTTAATATCCTAAGACATAAAAACTTGTCATAAAGGGTGTTACTGTGTTTGCCAGCAAGCACTAGAGAGCGCTGCTTGGTCTCTCCCTGGCTTCACTCCTGCTCGGTTTTACCTTGCCATGACAAACTCACCAGACAAAACAGGTACAGGAAGGAGTAACTTAGTACAATTGAAATTTTAAGCCTTAGATGAGTTTTCTTATCCCTCCAACACATGCAGACAGAAGAATGTCTGCACCAATCCTTCTTGGTTGGTTGTTGGGGTTTTTTTAAATAATAATAAAAAAAAAGGTACTGTCATAGCCTCTAGAGGCTATCCCATGGACATGGACAGCTCAGCTGATAACATCCAATTCAGCTTAAGTACCTATCGGTATTTTTATTCACACTTGAACTGCAAAGGGTTAGTAAATTAAAATATGTTTACATAATTATATGGCTAAGCAAACTCCTAGATATATGCATGGTTTAAATTAACATTCTTGAATGTTTTACCTCACTTCTGCATGACATAACTGTAGAGAACTATAGTGATTTTAACTGTGTTAGACCAGAAACACCTACCATTGTTAAGGAAAGAGTGCTTGGATCTGTATCCTCCACCGGCTCTCTTGCCCCATGATCTGCTGGAAATAAGAAAGCTTTATCACTGCATAATGCTCAAAATATTTCTGTCCAGCAATTCATATTCTGCTTCTTTGTCTGACCAAGATAAAGCACAACTCTGCAGCCATTCCACGCATTATGTCAAAATACATTTCCATAAGAATATATGACAAACTAGAAAGTGTCAGAGCTACTAGCACATAGATGAGAAACTACATGCAACAAGGAAACCCAACTCTAAGCTAAAGCTAACAAAAGATACGCTTAAATTAAAATTGTAAATCATTTTTAGTAAAACAACAACAAGAACAACAAAAAACCTCAACAGAAAACAATTCCAAAATAAAGAGTAAAACCCAGCAGATCTGCTGAAAGCTGTTTTGTTCTCCAAGTGACAGCACTCCATTTTTTCCTCAAAGCAATAATTCAAACAGTAAACATACCCATTACAACAAAAATTAATACTATAATAAATAGCAGATTGTACTACAAAACCTAATAAAAACATATTTGAGGTAAACATTAATTATTTGTATACAACAGAATCATAAACTTCAATTATATTAACATCAAAAGGATACAAAAATAAATCTTCAAAGTACTTGCAGGTGAATAATTAAATGTCAACCCCTGTGCATCTATGGCTAAACTGACAAATAATAATGGGGTACTGAACAAAAGTGCAGACTCTGAAATAAATCTCACACAAAAGTCACAATTCACAAAACCACTCCTATAATTTAACATCATCCTGCCATTTTCTTGAGGAATCTCTTCTGTTGATAAGGATCACATTTGCAAAAACTGAAAAGCATTTTAAATTATGTAGAAGGATTTTCACTCTTTTCTTGCCACTCTCATTCTAAAAGTCCTTACAAGTACACACGAAACGCTTTCAAGCACAACCAGTAAGGGGCAGTTGGAATCAATATTTGGTGATCACCTTCTCCCAAATATAGAAATCAGTGTACTTTGAATACAGTCCCACAAATTAATTAAAAAATGCACAATATAAACAATAAACACTGAGCCCCAAAACAGCACAGAAGTTACACAGACACTATTCTAACCAACTCAAATTCAGCATAATTGTCTATTTTGGGACCTACTCCTACTCGATACAACACAACAACAAGCTAAAGCATAAGACAATGCAACGCAGTACAATCAACAGGCCTGAAAATACAAAAGGTGGCAGCAGTGGGACAGAAGCAGCCCCAGGGATCTGGACAGAGCCCTTCTCCCCCCTGCTTCTGTGAGGCAGCCCCATCAGCAGCAGTTCCCGGGTGTCCAGTATGGTGCCCAGGCCTTCTCTGCAATGGTAGGATAAGCCTTTCTCTGTGCTAGTGCCCACAGAAGACCACATACGTTCTCCAGGCAGGTGGCACATGAACAGAGGGGTGAGATCTACAAGGCTTAAGCACAGCCTTTGCACACAGACACACTGAATATTTTTAAAAGGCAGAAGTCTATGAAATTTCAGGTGACCATGTTCACCCTGCATCATAAAGTTAGGAAGACATATGCAGAAGAGCAAAAAAACCCAAACCAAACCCACATATTCTTGTCATGTGTGCCCATATTTACCTTTTTGGTAAATATGAAATCTCTGCTCCAGAAATATGGCATTAACAGAATGAACAGGCAGATAAAGCCTGCCCTGATGGAGAGGGCCAGCACAAATCACCATAAGCTTTCCCAACTCAAATGCAGAGAGGTTGAGTCAGACTGGGATATGGGAAAATACAGTAAGCTGGCATAAGACGTTGCATGAGAGAAGGGCCAAAAATGGACAATTCAAGTGGGAAGTGTAGTGGAGAACTGTCAAGGAACTGGAAAGGGAGCTGGGGCGAAGAAAGAAGCCCGCCTGTAAAGGAAAGCTGAACAAGGAGGTGATACTGGGAGCCAAAGAAAAGCTCCAGGGAATAAGGCCATCCCTAGCCTCACTGTTTCTCTGCTGCCAGCAAAATCCAACAGACCCAGTGGCAAAGCATGCAGCTCATCGTCAGTTTATTCTAGAGGCCTTACATCTCCTCCTTACGGATTCTTAGACGCATTGAAAAAAAAAAAAAAAAATTTCGCTTTCTTTTGCCCTTGTAATATGAGAAGCCTTGAAGTAGATGAAAGCAGACCCCACAAAAGCTCCATGCCCTGGTGAACCTTGGTGCCTACTATAGCTACAGTAAGGGCTTCATTCCCTGCCATATCTCCAAGATGCTACACTCTGTTACATCTCCAAGATGCAGCCAAGGTACATTGCCACACTGGCAGTTTCCTTTCCACATTCCAGAGGGAAGCACTGAAAAAATGGGAGGAGCTCCAAGAATACAGGCAATTGAAATAAGGACTAGACAGACCCCCAGGTGACTCTACATGAGGTGATAAGAGTACAGGGTGGTACCTTTCATTAGCTCCTGCTTCCTAAGTCTCACACAGAAACAGTCACTGTGAATCTGTGACTCCACACCTTTCTTCCAGAATCACAGAACAATTTGGGGTTGGAACCGACCTCTGGAGATCATCTTGTCCAACCCCTCTTCCTTAGTATATATCCTGAAAAACATTTTTAAAATTTCTTTTCCTGTACCTCAGTTTCTTCTCTTTTATTTTTCAAGTTCTTTATGAAGAACAGCAATTTCCATGGTTTTTAGGTTGTAGAGCACTCCCAAGTCCCAACATTTTCTATAAGTGGCATGTATATCTATGAATATTTGTACCTAAAAATAAAGGCTCCGTATACTGTCTGCAGACGATTCACTATGGCCTTATTGACCACTGATAGTAGGCAGATAATTTTAAAAACACAGACTTAATATTTAATTGTGAATAAGGCAATTAAAATGCCATGTCCTCTCTCTCTTCCCACACTTATCTCCTACAGCACTCTGCAGCTCATCTCATACAGCTGGATGCAGGTGCAGAAACAGCAGAAAGTTCTCTGTTTATCTCAAATGTAAAATATCCACCGTTTTGCATGTTGAAAGGCCAACAGGAAATACATGTATCATCTGACTGACTATTCAGTGCAGACCATCTGATTTCACAGTTACTGTCACAGAGAGCTTGACAACGACATTATCTGGGATCCCTCAAAAAAGTCCCTATCACCATCCTCGCCACTGACAGCATACAGCCACTGCCCTACACCTACTTCCCCACACTTCTGCCAGGAACCACACGTGACTTGACTCAGATGGACATAAATCAGCATGTGCAAATTGACTCAGACAGACAAAAGGCAGGTTCAACCGTTGCTCCAAAGGTTCCAGCACCTGCACACTGACTGCTCAGCAGCAGCTATGGCTCTTCTGCCTGAGCCTGTCCAGTATAACCAGTCTGCAACAGGCATAGCAGACTTGTACCCACCACCACCATTTCCCTCTGTTCAATATTGCTAGTCTAACAGGGATGCAATGTTGTGCACTAAACAGTGTGAACAATTTGCCAATTTTATGTATGCACAACGGTATATATGTGTCTACACATAAATGTTCAAACTTCTAATCCTGTGCTGGCTCTTCATCCTTGCATTAGAACAAAGTCTGAAGGCGAGTTTTGGAGACCTCGGCATTTTGGCCTTTAAGCAGGAGGGGGTTCACAAAGCACCATTTGTTCTCCTCCGTTAGAGTTTTTTTCCTGCAACATAGCCTTGGCACCACCAGTAGTAGGTGAAGAATATAAGGTCTACCAATGTAGTTCAACCATACGCATATAAGATCTCTTTCATGCCAAGGCAGGGCATAAACATTAAGAGCACAACTTAGTACAACTCAAAGCCATCACCCTAGTATTAGTGTTGTTCATTGAGATGGACCCTTTAATTAAACTCAAGCCAACAATGGTGCTTTAAACTGAGGCACACAAATTTCAGATTTAAATAAGGAAATACAGCAAATTATATTAGAATATTTAGTTCTTTGAAAAAATCAAAGTCCATCAGCACTTGTGCACTTTACTGTTAACTACTCAAAACTTTGTCACTGTCTGAGCAGCCAGGTAGGGAAAAATGGATGCTGGCACACCTGAGATGAGGTAGCTAAAAGTCATTTGCACCATTAGCCATGCAAGTTGAAGAGTGTGGGCTCCCCTAACCACCATGAGTCTGGGATTTTAAGAAAATGTTTTTTTTAATGTGCTGCTAGCAAGCACATTAAACTTATACGCTAAGCATCGGAGCAGGCTTGACAGGACAAGTTGCACTCAATCACATCAGCAGATAAATTACTACTATTCTTAATTAGCTGTGCGGAGGGGGAAGGGAGCAAGTAACAGACGCTTTTAATGTCGGCCGGCGCTAGGCTCCTCACCTGGCTCCCGTGAGCCACGGCCGCGGGTCACCCCGACCCGGGCGGGGAACGGGGGAGGCCGGACGCCGCGGGTGGCAATCCGCGCGGGGCCTGCCCAGCACCGGCGCGCCGGGCGGGGGGCCGGGGGGGAACCGGGGAGCCGCCACCGCCTACCCCTCCCGTCGCCCGCCCAGCTCCCCGCAGCGGCGTCCTTACCTGGGGGCAGCGGGTCCTGCGGGGCGGCCATGGGGCGGGCGGCAGCGGGGTCCCGAGGCGAGGAACGAGCGGCGCCCGCCGACGTGCCCGGAACCGCCGCCCCACCGCGCCGCCCCCTTCCTGCTGCCGCCCCGCCCGGAGCCCCGCCGCAGGTAGGGCCGGCTGTGGGGCCGCGCCTCGCCCTGCGCGGGGAGGGAGGGGCAGGGGCAGGGTCCCGGTCCCGGTCCCGGTCCCGGTCCCGGTCCCGGCCGAGGAGACAGGCGCGGTAAGAAGCGCGTCCGCCAGGAGCCCGCCTTTCCCAGCGGGAAGCAGCCGCGCTCCCGCCGCTGCGCCGGGATAACTCCTCCGGGCGGGGGGCACTCCGCTACGGGAACGCTCCGCCTGCCATTAACAACACCCACGTAGGGTGCATATTACGGCTCCCCCAC
>NW_015090922.1:24477956-24518773 GCF_001431845.1 Calidris pugnax
TAGTTGGGAGCTAAAGTGAGTTACTGCAGCAGCATCAACGCAACCGCTCGCTCTCCTGCCCCTACAGGTTTCTACGCGCCCAAATAACCGCCTCCGGACAGAGAGGGGTGGTCTCGGTGAGGATATAAGGTGCACCTGCAGATGGCTCACAGTGCAGGGACGCAGTTTAGGAACACAAATATCGCAGAGCAGCAATCATCAAATTTTTCGTAAATATTTAAAATTCATCCTCTTGTGCTACAGACACTTCCAATGCCATGACGATTGTCAAATCTTTGCAATGTAATTGCTTTGGCTCCCCACTGTCATCTCTGGCAAGTTCTCTCACTTAAGGTTTCAACACACTCAGAGTAATTCAGTTTTCTTAAATGAGGACCGTGCATGAAATCAGTTTCTAAAGAAGAAATATCACAGAATCACAGAATCTTCTAGGTTGGAAGGGACCTTAAAGATCATCTTGTCCAACTGTCAACCTAACTTTGACAAAAATAAAAACCCGCACAACAAACAAAAAGCAACACCATCACTGAACCATACCTCCCAGCACTACATCAACCCGTCTTTTGAACACCTCCAGGGGTGGTGCCTCAACCACCTCCCTGGGCAGCCCATTCATCACGTATTGCTATTTATTGTACAATGCAAACAAAAGAAACCTGCATAACTGAATTTGCCTTTATGAAGACCATATTTGTGTGTTAGCCACCTGGCTTGTTTATTAACAAGATTACCGTACAGCCAAATTCTCCTCTGTTACACTGGGAGAGATCCAATTCAGTTAACTGGTTTTCACTGGAGTAACTAAAAGCAGCCTTTGGTCCATAAAGCATTAAAAATTGAGTGCTTTTCCATAGATTATTTTCCATCTTTCGTGCATGTTACAGACAAACAAAAAAAGTGTTAAATACTAAATTGCTCTTTATAGAATTTAGGCTGAATACAGTGGGGTCATGCTGCTATTTTTTTTATCATTAGTATCAATAATATCAATGTTTTTCAATGATTCTGTTACTGAATTTATGAATTCTTGTAAAAGAGCAAGTCTTTGTGGGGGCAGTGTACACCTAAATCATCCTACCAGTGAGAGTACTGACATGGTACTTAGACAATTCAGAGCAAGAGCATCACCCTTATTTCGCCTGGTTTTGCCATTGGGTTATAGACACACACAAACACATACATATATCTCTATGCACCTTAATCTCCAAGGTAAGGCTAATAGATCACTAACATTTCTTTAATTCATGATGTGTAAAAAAACAAAGTACTTTTTTAGGCATACCATTGGAGTCCAGCTTTTCATGGTATGGGTTAACTCTGATTGTTTCCACATCAATACTGAAACTCAATCACAGAATCACAGAGTGGTATGGGGTTGGAAGGGACCTCTGGAGACCTAGTCCAACACCCCTGTCAAAGCAGGTCCACCTATACCAGGTTGCACAGGAGCGTGTCCAGGAGGGTTTTGAATGTGTCCAGAGAAGGAGACTCCACCACCTCCCTGGGCAGCCTGTTCCAGTGCTCTGCCACCCTCAAGCTAAAAAAGTTCCTCCTCATGTTTAGGTGGAACTTCTTACATTCAAGTTTGTTTGTCATTTCCTCTTGTCCTGTCACTGGGCACCACTGAAAAAAAGACTGGCACCTTCCTCTTGACACCCTCCCTTTACTTATTTATAGGCATTGATCAGATCCCCCCTCAGTCTCTTCTTCTCTAGACTAAAAAGACCCAAGTCCCTCAGCCTTTCCTTGTAAGACAGATGCTTGAGGCCCCTAATCATCTTTGTAGCCCTCTCTGTACCCTCTCCAGCAGCTCCCTGTCCTTCTTGAACTGGGGAGCCCAGGACTGGACACAGTACTCCAGATGGGGCCTCACCAGGGCAGAATACAGGGGGAATCACTGCTGGTCACACTCTTCCTGATGCACCCCAGGATGCCACTGGCCTTCTTGGCCTCAAGGGCACATTGTTGGCTCATGTTCATCCTACTGTCCACCAGGACTCCCAGGTCTTTCTCCTCAGAGCTGCTCTCCAGCAGGTCAGCCCCCAACCTGTACTGGTGCAGGGGGTTATTTCTCCCCAGGTGCAGCACCCTACACTTGCCTTTGTTGAAGTTCATCAGGTTCCTAAAGAATGGAGGCATTGCTTAGTTTAAAAGAGTAATATCAAGTCTAATGAGAAATAAGATTGCTGATTCTGTAAGTTCCCCTAGATTTCCTTAGAGATTTGCCTAGAGGCACAATGGTTTTGGTGATGGATGATCACGCTGAGAGTTAGAGGGTGGAGAAAATGCATTCTTACCAACACAGATCCATGCAAATGCTAGAGTAGTAATTGGTGCCTCTCCTATACCTGTAAGGAGTGGCAAAGCCACAGGAGAAATAAGGATTTTCTGGATTTTAAACCTGCCAAATATATGCTTCCATTAAACAAATGCCATATCTGCCCTGAGGACCTGCATATGTGTATTGCCTCTGTCTGCTGTTTGAGGACTACTGGTTTTAACCCCGGAATTAAATATAGTCTGTTACTACAAAAATTTTGGATTATTACATGTATAGCCTATATAAAAATGCATCTATTAACATCTTTCAAAATATCCCTAGGTTATTATCCTTACACAGGTGGTTGTAAACTACAGAAACATACTCCATAAGCATTGGTGTTGGTGGCTGAGCCAGATTTTACCATCAATGTGGCATTTACTCTTCTGATAACTTACGCCCTGAAATCTTCCTACATTAGGATTCAAAAAGTATTTTAGTAAGCAAAACCAAAATAATTTTAGCAGAACACTTGTGCTAGTAACCAATACTGGTTAATGTTAAAAATCATGTATTTTTAAAAGCTGATCTGTAAATTGCATTGGCTTTTCAATTTGAAACAGATTTTTAAAAACAAATTCTTCATAAAGAACTGTTTAAAATAATGGAGTTTAATAATAGAAGTCTAGATAGCATTACTGCCTCAAAACTTAGGTTAGTCATAAAAATTTAACAATTTTTCCCTAGTACTGAAGGAGAAGCCTGCAATTACATATAAATATCTCTAGAGCACTGTCAACAGTACATACTAATTTGGTGTTGCATGCCTATTCTTGTACCATTCTTTAATGAGTGCTATAGAAATCTTTGTCTGTTACTTAACTAACTGACCAGTTCAGAAAGTCAGCAATTACTTTAGCAAAACTAAATATACATTTATCATCAAAATTAGTCCAGAATAAGATAACATTAAACAATGGCGTTCTTTAAAACAGTGGATTAACTTTCTAACGAAATGTCCATACTTAAGTACTATCTATATCTTATCTTGCTATAACCTTGCAAACTGCTAAATTCAGTGTAACTAATGATAATGTGAAAAACTTCAGGATTTTGTAAATTTCCACTCAAATACAGAATTAATCTTTTCAAGTAGATTTTACAAATTAAGTTTACCCATGCCTCTTTTCACCCCTTTTCTGGCCTCATCAAAAAGCCAGCCATCTATGATGAGGACAAAGACTTTTCCAAAGATCTACAAACAATGTGGTAATACATAGCCAGTTAGTTTATTGTTTGAAATAGCCATTAACCCACAGTCTCAAGGGGTTTCTCGCCTTCTGAGCATAAGGCTGCAGATGAAACCTTTTTTCTCCCATGGACAATATTTTCCTGTCCAGCAAAATACTATTGCTATCTCCCCACAAAAAGAAAAGAAGAAAAAAAAAACCACCTAAAAAACAAACCCAAACTTCTGTTCCAGACCATACATGCCACTAACACAGGGGAACAGTACTCTTTTCCCTGATGGAGGTAACTGTGGGCTTGTTCATGGCAACTTTGTTTATTATTCCTCATTCATTTGCTTTATACATTTCAAATATCTCTATTTAAAGAGATTCATATTGAGTAAAATACTTCTGTTTCAACATAAGCTCTTCAACACTAATGTATTTCAGTAGAGTTAGGAAGTACTTCCTGCATTTTCTTTTTCAGCTATCCTATAGATAGATTTCAACTGTTGGCAGCTTCAGCTTGTTGCTAGGACAGTTCTTTAGAATTCTGAAACTATTCTGGAGTAGGAATGATTAAACACCAGCTAAGAAGTTAAAACTACTTTCTTTGCCAATAATTATCTTGGTCCATTCTTTTACAGTTGTACAGGAATGTCACAATTTTGATATAAACAACATTGTATGGAGAAAGTATAAGAAATTATGCACACCTAGACCATCTTACGTAAGCCTGGGGATAATTTGTTTGTCTTACAGCACCGCATGATATGGGAATGTTCCCACCACTCCGGGGAGCTGTGCTACGTCCAAGTCAAACATGCGCCACAGAAACAGCGGAACCTTGCTTTCTCTAGATTGACACATGGAAACTGAGCCTAATATGTTTGGTTTCAGGCTGCAGATTATCCCTCTGCAGGGACATCAGCAGAGTCCCCCTGCCTGGCTGCTTCTTTCCATAAAATGTATAATAATCATGATCTCTACCTCATGATTAGATTTGTTGACAGATTTTTGTTTGACACACAAAGTGCAAGTGCTTGGGTGTTTGTTTTAAATAAGCTTACTTATGTTCATCTGCACCTGCTATATGCAGCAGTTTGACAGAGTTAGGAGACTCATATTTTTGTTAGCATTCCTTTGTCAAAAATGATAGGTACTACAGGAACGACAGTAAAACTCTAAAGATTACTTTAGTTCTGTGCTCTTGATTCAGACAACACAGCCATACCCTACACACTGCAGTTTGTGACAGTCAACTGTAATACACACACACGAAACACAACAAGGACACAGGTGTACAGCTAAGATTTGTAGGTAATTTTTCACCACCTACAGAAACTTTTTTAAAAACATACTTTCTACTTTGCTGTTCTTTATTTTTACAGCATTCTTCTTTCTTTCTCCTCTTTTACCTCATATTCATTGGGAAGATATTTCTGTATTAAATTCTTATATTAATTTTTTTTCTTTTTTCACTATATTGAATTTCACCTGTTGTTTTGTGATTTACAGGCCATTGTCCTGGCATCTGTTTGTCTAGACATCCATGGGTACTTTTCAAAAGTTATTTGCAACACTTGCCTCAGTCTTGAGCACACATTGTGGTTTTAAGGCAGCTATCAGTAGGTGAGAACTGGATGTCAGTGAAGCATGACTTGCAAAGAAACATAATAACGTATATTGGCCCAAGTGACAGCTGGTTAAAACACAGGTTTGAGTGGACACGTTCTCCAGTTGCAGCAGGCCTGAAAGACCACAGAACTCATGTGCCGCACTACTTTTCTGCTTTTTGTACTTACATGATGTGGTTTGCTAAAAGTTCTTACCCACAGCTTTGCCTTGCTCTATCGTCAAAACTTCATAACTAACTAGGCTACTACCACGAGATGTTCCATGGCTCTACAGGCACTGCACTCCCACCGCTGCTGTTTGCCAGACTTAAACAGAAGTTTGTGGCTTATTGATTCCTCTGGTTTACTCTCCTAAGTTTAGAAAGGGCTCATTCAAATGTTAATTTGGAAAAATAAATAAAGGCCAATGTTTCAAGGGCAAAAAGTTTCCAGAAATCCACATTTCAGATTACTGAAATCTGGTTCATGAACTTGGCAAAGCAGCTGGGATTTACCAAGCTTCTCCTAAGCGAAATGTGAAGCCATCCTGTTTTGCCTGTTTGTTCACTTAAATTGGTCCATAATAATTTCTAAGATACGTTTTTACACGCTTGATTCGCACAGATCATTATTTCTTTGTACAATCAGACTGCAGAAGCTCAATTCTGGCAAATACAAGCTGGCTAAAAAGCACTGATGGAGCTCATACAAGAAAAGTAGCAGGGCTTTGTATCAGTTTCAGTTCCCACTGTGTCCTCTCTGCAGAGGGAAGTTTGGAAGTTGCAGATTTGCTGTACCCACTAAAAGACCATCTGCCACTTGCCAGTGCACCCAGATCTCTGTCCACTCTAAAGAACAACGTTGTGATGGGGCAGAGGTGACTCTGATTGTTTAACTTTTATTTACTAATACAGAATTTTTACTTCCCATGGTCAACACTTTCTTTGCTCGCACATAGAAAACATTAGAGCTTGCAAATAAAACTGTCAACATTTTTAACAGCAATGCATATTATGAAATCAGAGAAGATTGTTGTTCTTATGCCAAGCATGTACATTGTACCATGTAAGCGTATGTTGAAAAATTAAATAAATATGCTAGACTCTTTTCATGAGCCCAGCAAGCTGTAAACTATGATTATCCCTCTCTCCAGTAAAGGCTCGACCATAGCCCCTGCTAAAATATTATATCATGATGGCAAATTTCTTTAAAAGAAACAGGCTTCGTAGGTACTGCCAGCTTTGTAACATGCTGTCAGGTTTCATTTGCAATTCTAAGACACTTTCTTCCACAGCTCTTTCCTGAAATTGATTTCACAAAGAAATCCTATATTAGGATATTTAAATTTTTTAAAACACTTTTATACCACTACCAAAGTAGCATTCATAGGTTAAAATCAGCACTAAAATATAAAATAAGATTGAAAATGCCCTAGAGTTTAGAAAACTGCATTAAGCTAAATTCAGCTCTGGAACAGCAGATAATATTTATATATACACAAGGAATTAATTTCTTTTTTTTTTCCTCTTAAAATTACTCATACACTTCTACAGCCAATTCCCTATGCTTCTAACATGGCAGTGAAAAACTAAATTGCTACTGACTTTTGCTACAAGCAAGATAAGAGACTGTCAGAGGTGAAGAAATAAAGTACTTCCTGTAACTAACATAAAATACTTAGAACTGACAATTAAGTAAACACTATGACTTAGAAAATATGACAGTTTGCACCTAATTTGCATAGTCCTTTATGAAGTGCAAGTGTGTGACAGTGCAAGTGCTTGATTATTCCAAGGTTTTGGGGCTTTTTTAAATACTCATGACAGAAAATTTACTGCAGAATCAAAGCTATAAAAGGTAAACAAATACAATGAAATCACCTGAACTTGTTAAACAGAAACAGTTCCTTTGTGAGAAGTACAAACCACTGGTGATAAAGTATGGAGTACTGATAGCGAGAGCAAACCAAGGCAATGTAAACATTAGCATTAGCTGTTCTGCCATTTCTTCTCAGATATCTAGAAAATGTATTGGTCCACTGATGCTGAAAGTAAGAACAGTTTCTCATTTAATCCTTCCCAAACAATAGGTCTACTGCCTGTACTCTACAGGTCCCATCATCTCTCTGGGACCAAACTATAAAACTACCGCCTACTCCATTTCACCGTCTCTGTAATTCATAGCTATCAATCCTTCATCTTTTCAAGCCATTTTCAGCAATTCAAAATCTGTGACATACTGGCACTTAAGGACAAATATAATGGAAAACTAATTTGAATTAATTTGTAAATAAGAATGACCAATCTAAAAACTTTTAAGCTCTCTAAAATAGTTTCCTCAGCCTTATAACTTGTTTCTATACTCCAGTAAAGCAGCATTCTCCTATAACTGAAAGAGTGTAAGAAGAACCTGGGTCAGCCAATTAATTGAAAATAAAATCCTAATTCCATCAACCCTGCACGTGAAATCAGTGCAACACCCATGTTTTCCTACAGAAATATGATTTTTTTGCAATTCTGGAAGTGAATTACAGATATATGTTTAACTATTAGGAGCAAAAGGTTGTTTCTGAGCTGGGGTTTTTTGTTAGTGTTTTTTTTTTCTTGTTTGGTTTTTTAAAGATTTTTGAAAGGAACTGAAAAGAGGCAACAGTAATAATCATAGATCAGTTCCAATCTAACAGCAAGCAGCCACTGGAAGGGATGGTCCTACCCTTTCTTCTTCCCATCAGGATGTGTACCCTTGCCTCTTTCCGTGGACCTGGTTGAGTGATGGAGCAGACATACAGCGAGTCAGATCAGCTGGCTGCTCTGGCAGAAAATTGTCCCTAGGAGGGAAAAAAAAATTAAAAAAATCGCTCAAGTAGCTGAATTACTTTAACATGCAACTTCAGGGCTGCTAGCTCAGATACATGGGATGGGAAACCTGGAAGAGGAGGGAAAAGAGAAATAGGACTGCCTCTTTCCATAACTCAGTGTTTCATTATGTTAGCTGTAATGTGAAACCTCATCTGAAGGCACCTTCTTCTGCTCTTGGAGGTTTCAATTTGCCACATAGTAGCCTGTGCCCCACTGAAAAAAAAAAAAAAAAATGTGCGGGGGGTTACAACTGAAAAAACGAATTAAAAAAAAAAAGGGGGGATTTCCATTAATTTCCAGCCTTGCTCTCAAAGGGAACAAGAGAATCAGCCAAAGCAAAGCCGTACTTCCTATCTTCCTATAGGTCTTGCTGCTAAAAATATAATAAATAATTAGGTGCGCCCATCTTTATGTAAATAGCTTCTGTAAGAGCAGCTGCACTGAGAGAAAAGGGCAGTCTAACCCTGAAAGAAAAAAACACTTCTAAACGCTCAACACAATTCACCTCCGGGACACTTCTCAGCGCTCCGCAGCAGGAAGACCAGGAGCCTCGAATGGGAATTTTTGTCTCCGTGAGACGCCCCCCGAAGGCCGCAGGCGGGCGCCGGCAAACACCGGGCATTTCCCCTTCCCGCCGGTGGCGGCCTCCTCCCGTCCGACGGCGGGAAGGGGGGACCCGGGGCGCTGCCTAACGCAACCACGTAGCGCAGGGATAGCGCAGCCCCACCCCGTGTCGCCGCACGTTACCGGCGGCGGCACGAACGGCCCCCCTGAGGGACGGCGCCGTTCGCCGCCATCGCCCCGCTCGTGCCTCCCCTCACGCGTCTGCCAACAGCCCCGCGCGCGCGCCCGGCAGCCCCTCCCTCGCCGCTTGTTTTGGAGGCGCGCGTGGTCCTCTCCCATTGGTCGGCGCGCCCCTCCCGGCCCCGCCCCCGCGGACTACAGTTCCCGGGATGCCGCGCGCCCGCCGGAGGAGCGGGCGGTTGGGTACAGCCGTGGCGGTGGTTGCGCGAGAGGTGCGTGTGCGCGCGCGCCGGTGCTGTGGCGATCGCGGCAGCGGCTGCGCGCGGGCAGGTTGAGGTGAGCGCGGCGCCCCCCGTCACCCCCGACGGCTCCTGCCGGGAGGAGACGTTGCCACCGCTACCCAGCCTCGGTTATCCCGCCCGTCGGTCTCCTTCCTGTGGCCGCGGCCGCTGCTGTTGCGCGACAGGGTGAGGGCCGCCCTCCCCCGTCAGCCGCGGCGGGCGGAGCGGCGGCGGGCGGCAGCAGCAGCATGAGAGGCGGCGGTGCCGCCGTCCGGAGCAGAGCGGTGAGGGCAGGGTTGGCAACGCGGTTGCTGGCGGCGCTCAGCTGCGTCCTGACAGTGGAGGCCCAGGTAGGAACCCAGCGGCGGGTGGGACGGTGCAGTAGGGTCCCCTCATGGTGGGGAGGGGGGGAGCCAGGGTGCCCCGCTGGCTGCGGGTAGGGCTGTGGAGCCCTCCCTGGGGAGAAGGGGAGCGGAGGGTCCTCCCTGTCGCGGGTGGTTCGGGGGTCGTGGGGGCAGAGGGCAGCTTCGGGCTGTGTCTTGTGCAGCCTCCCCGGCGGGGAAGTCTGGGGGTCCTTCGGTGAAGCGGGTAGCCCCGCGTCTTTCCTCTTCCATACCCGGCGGTTGCTGCTCGCTGGGAGCGCGCCCGGGGCCTCCGGGCTGTGGGGCCCTGCTGCCACAGCCGGGGGAGAAGTTGGTTGACTTGTGAACCACCGGTAGCGCCCTTAAATAGCGGTCCAGCTACACCGAGGAGTTGTTTAATGTTGGTAATAGTGCTCGCTGCCTGTGGGGTGTTGGATTGAGGAGCTCTGGGTTGGAGCATACTCTTACCTTTTAGGTAGAAACTTCAGTGTCCTTAAATAGTCGATGAGAAGCCATATGTTCCAATGGTAATATCAGTGCCCGGGCTTAGCTTGTGTTTAGATCGTGTCTGTTTGCCCGTATTACAAAGCAGGTTGAGAGTGCCCCTTCTTGCGAAATGCCTTCACAGCCTCAGAAGGACAAGTGTCTGTAGTTGGGAGCTTGCTATTCATCAGCAGCATCACTGTGACTGAAGTAATAGACGGTGTCAAGTAGGGAAGGATTTCAGCTGGGCTAAAGACATCAGAGTTGATACAGAAGTACTATGTCCACATAAAGCAACATTTTTCTTCTGTATCTGATTATTATTTTTCTTATATTTTCTAAATTTCTGCTTTGTATGGCATGCTATATTGTGAGCGTCCAAGGCAGTGAGTAGAATAGTCAAGCATAGACAGCTTTTATTGCAGATATTTTTTTTTTGTTGTAAGTTGAGTTTTTCTCAGGTTTAAAAATCTCTTATTTTAATGGCTATTTTAGTGTAACTAAATGCTAATTGAATTGGGATTCATAAAGAAGGCATTAACAAACTGGCATGGTTTTCTTATGGCGCTTGGCAGAGAGATCAGTTGCTATTTCATAAAATTGTTAGCATATTGTACTCAGAGTTTAAGTTCCTAAAGTTTGACTTGTACAAGGAAAAGATAAGCTACCCATTAGTTCTTGGACTCATGTTACCTGTAACTTTTCTTTCATTGTGTAGCTATGGCAAAGTAAAACATCAAGAAACAAAACAAGGTGTCCCAGGTGGTCTTTTAATTGTTGAAGCAATTAAACTACAACAACCTGATAACACTAATAAGGTTGTTTGTGTGAGTGCCTGTTAGTATATGCATTTATTCTGGTATTTCTTAATGTTGAAGTGCTGAATACATTTCTCTTTCCAGATTTCATATGGAGAAATTGATGCAGGTTGGAGATTGACCTTTTCTTCTGAAAGGTTGATTTATCTTGGAGAAGATAAGTTAGAAGTTTAACATCTCCAGGACAGCTCTGATATCTGTACAAGAACTAAACTAGGTTTGACAATACATAGAAATATTTTGATAAGCATACTTAAAATATAGAAGAAATAGCAGCTATTGAATGTCAGATAACTTCTTGGACACAAACTATAGTAGGCTACTGCTTTTAGAGTTTATTGTAGAGTTCAAAGTAATTAGCAGATGAAAAGAAAGCTTGTTACTTGGCCATTATAATCCAAGTTCTGATAAGTTGCAGTACAGTTTAACTCTATATTTGTGGACAAAATTAACTAGTATAATTCAATTAAAAAAAGGCAAATACCAATTGTGTGAATAGCAAAGTAGGTATTGCAATATGTAATTTTAACTGTGTAGTACGCTATTCTTATTTTGAGGTCTCTAGTTTGAAAAAGAATTCACTGGAAAATCCAGGTGTTGACAAAAAAGAAAAAAATTTCAGCATGTTCTTAGAGTGTTCCATCATTACACAAGTGAGAGCACTTAAGGCTATACCTCGACTAATAAAAAACTTCTAACTGGAGTACTTGAAGCCTGTGTTGCTGTTGTATTAGTGTGCTATAAACCAGCTCCACCAGCAGGGTTGGTGTTTCATATGTGCTGTCAAACCATTTTGCAAATTGTGGTTTGGTACAGATATAGCATAGTTTAATTTTAGAGCATGCCTTCCAAGGAAACATTGATTTTGCTATTTTTTGTATACAGGGAGCTAACTGTTCCAGTTCTGAAAAAGTTGTGAAAAAGAAATTGAGAATTTCATGTGCTTGCTTTTGCTATACTAAATTATTTTTTCTCTTAATTTCTTAGACCCGTTCTAGTTTGGGGGGAGGGTTTATTTCTGAAACTTCATAATGTTCTAAATAAACTGTACTGCATTTTGAAAGATGTTCTTAGAACTGAGATTTTTATCAGAGACATGTGGCAAATGGAGGTGTGACCTCCATTAGTTTGCCATCTTAGCTGAATATAAAGACTGCAGCTTTTTGTTTTTCCATGGGAATTTGACACTGAGTGTAATTATTGCATGTTTATTTGGAATATTTTCCCCTGAAAAAGCACTTTCAGTTTTGCATAGACAGTAAAAATATTTTTGTAAGCAGTGGATAGTGTCATGAGGTCGTCATCTAAATAGTTTCCTACTCTTTATCTTCTGAGTCCAAAGAAAATTTCTCAGGTCTTTCCTACTGCTTTCAGCTTAGTAAGTGATTGCTTTTCACACAAGATTTATCCTGTTTATTATTTAATAATATTTGAACAGAATGTTCAGTTGTCTTTTTGACTTTTTATATTATAATGAAATGTACTGCTGTTTGTTTTGTGATATGGTATTACCTGTGAAGACTGTAAAATTAATTTCTGCCTATGTATAACTGATAAGAAAACTTGAAATTTTTAATGAAATCATTATAGATTAAAATGCATGGGGTTTTTATTTCTGTACCTATCAATAATAACGAGTTTTGTCTTCTGACTTTGAAGTTGGCAGTCACATGGACTGTAAGCTTTCTTGGCTTTGTGAAAAACCTGTAATTGCACATATTGTGTTTCATAGCTGTTTGCCCAGGTTTGAAGTTAGATAACATTAACAAATGCAAGCATAACAGCATTGGAAGACTTCGGATAAAGTAACTTTCTCTTAAATGATTTTTACTTCATTGCCCTATCTACTCTGCAGAATTGTGACAGCTTATTTAGTGCTTCAGGAAAAGTAGGTTCTACATAAGGTGAATTTTCTACTTAAATGTGTTGTTGCCATACTCTCACCTCTTTATTCTCGTGGGAGTTTGGGGAAAATCCATTTTCCAGGCCTTCTTTATGCTTCATAAAAGAGCAGAAGCTTACAATTTGGTTTGTAGTGTCTCTCTTACATCAAGCTTGGTTATATAAGGGTATCTGTTCCGTAAAGTAGTGAAGTGATTTATCATGCATGAAACAGATTAGATGATTTCATAATCTCATCTATGTGAAATCTGTGGAGAAAAAAAGAGCCACAGAATATTTTCTGACTCTTTTGCACATAACCTTTTAATAGTTAGTTCTTCTAAGCCTGTGCAAGATATGTTTAGGCTTTCCTATTTTATATGCTGTCTAGGCCATCCTGTGTGTCAGTGAATTTCTTGTCTGGCTGAAGAGTAATAGTATCAGTGCTGTTTGCTTCCATTCCTTTAGATATGGTCTAAAGCTTTCAAGCATAATGTTTGAAAGGCCTTTCAAACATGTTTGTAGTTGTTTAAGAAACTATGCTTAGGAGTAGCTAGTATCATAAAAAATTCATAGAATCACACTTCCAGTGTTTCCACATTTCACTAAGACACTGTCAGGGTCTCGGCAGAAGTGTTGGTGTAGCTTAGTCTATTAGGTCAGTTGTGTGACTTGCACAGTCCTGCCTTCCTCTCCTGTGCTGACAGTAGCACTTGTGTGTGCTCCTTTTCATAGAGCTGGTCTTAAGCTAGTGTAATGCCTTGGACCAGCTTGCTATCCTAGCACAGGAAGAGGGAATGGTCAGACTTAGTTTCATAGTAGATTTATAGCTTTACAACATAGGTGCCTGCACCTGTTTTTCCTATTTGTAGAATTTAACTGTTACTAACTTCTTGGGCACAGAAGTACATATTCCCCTTTCTACCATGCCTATAAAGAAACTAGGTGGAGTGTTCTTACACTTTGAGAAGAATTATAAGATGACAGATGCATTTTTTAGGCAATTCAACTAATCAGTGTTTGCTAGGAGAATACTTGGTATGCTGCTCTGATGTTCTAACGTGTGTCCGTAGTTTGGAAAATCTTGCTGCTCATTCGGCAGAAAGTTCTATGTGCTGAATCTGTCAACAAATTTCAGGCCTGAAATTATTAATCTGGCTAACATTGATTCAACATTCCATTTGGACTGAAGCTCACATGTGCTAAGGTCTGTTATTTTCTAATTCTGAGTATGTAAGGTATGTTCCAGAGTATTTTAATGGTGAGAAATAAATTATATGCTGTGGAGCTGCATTTAACTAGCATTTATTTTGACTGCGATTTTTTTTTCTCTTTACAGGATTTTTCTGTAGTTAATATTGCATTACTAAAAATAAATTTTAATGTATTTTTTTTAATAGCTCACAGGAGTCCTAGACGATTGTTTATGTGATATAGAAAGCATCGATGACTTCAATACTTTCAAGATCTTCCCCAAAATACAAAAACTGCAAGAGCGTGATTACTTCAGATATTACAAGGTACAATTAGAATGGTATTTTCCTGAATAATTTAAATCCAGAAAATATAGGGAGGATTACATATCAAACCAACTTGTCTGCATTAAGCTGTCTTTTAGAAGCCCACAACTCTTTAATTTGTTTGTAGCAGGTTTTTAGTCCCTGACAGTTACGTTGGTAATACGTCATGTTTGCTGTGTTAATCCTGGAGTCCGTGACAGTAATTCATGACTGCTTTCATTCAACTGATAAGTGGTAATTTTAAAGGTAGTATCTTTGTACTGCTGCATCTAGAAGAGGATTGCATATTAGCAACTTTCTGACAGCACGCAGTACTTGTCTTCTAAGAAATGTACGTAATGTGAAATGGAAATGTTGCAATGATTTCTTTTCCTGTAAGTTGCTCTCTTAGTTTTGATTTTAGTGTTTGCCATCTAGAGAACTGTTGCTTCTTTGAAAAATAGGTAGAAATATTCAACTTTCAGGCAGTATTTAATATCACTTTTTTATGACTTCCTAATACAGGGGGAAAAAATGTTTAATCTGATGAGCAAAATAAGACTTTGTAGCCTGATTTACTTCTGTTTTCGGGTATGCTTAACTTGAAAATGAGGTTGCATTTTGCCTGAGCTAATGAGATGGTTGCCTGCCACTGGAAAAAGGAGGTTTTACTCCTTTAGAGTAGACCATCCTGCCTTTTCTGCTTGTCCCTACTTCTAGCTCTTGGGCTTGTCTGACTGCATTAGACCAATGCATCACTCTTTAACCTGGTAGATTTTTAGTTTAGATGTTTGGTTTGGGGTTTTTTGGGGGGGTTTTGTTGTTGTTCTTTTTTTTTCTTTCCAGGATGTAGCAAGTTATCTAGCTGATCTGGAATCAGACAAGTATTAAACTCATGCAAGATGCAGTTATGAATGTGAGGAAGGAGAGAAAAAAAGTGTTAGAATCTTCCCTTTCTAGTGTGAACAAGCAGTACTGTGTAACATCATCCTGAATCTCCTCCTGCTACGTGATACAGTTTTAACTTCACTCTTCAGGAGAAACAAGATATGTACAACTTCAGTGATAATGCATCACATAGTAGTGGTAATATAGATTCTCCAAAGGCTACAGATATAAACCAAAGTATTTGACGAAGAGGAGCAACAGGTATACAAGGTTTTCTACAACAGTAATTTCATCTTGCAAATTTAGAGCTAATCTTCCTTTCAACAGCAGTTCTGCAGATCATACTTGAATGGTGTGTTGTAATCCTACCTCATCTTTCATACTGATCTTCCTAATAGACGTGCAATTGCAAGGGCCAACGTGCAGTCCACCCATCACCAGACATTTAGTACTTCTGTTTGTGACAGGGAAGAATTTGTGTTGAACAAGGAAACTGAGCAAGTCAGAATGTTTTTCACCCTTTCCCCTCTAAATAACAACAGAGGTTTTTCTTATATCCCTGCACAGAATCACAGAAGTGCACATAGATGGATGTGGAAATTGTGAGGATAGGCAATTCTAGGATCATCTAGGTCAACTACAGTGTAGCTAAATACTGAATAAGCGTGGGGGAGTATACTTGTTTTGGGAGTGAAAGCACTCCTCCTCTGAAGTAATTTAATTTGTAAGAAGAATTTGGATCGTGAACTTTTGTAGCTACAGTCACAATCATCCCATTATGTTACTAGTTCAACAGCCATAAAAGAACTCTAACCTATAATACTGAATGGACTAACTAGTTTTTATTTAAAGGCCAAAGAAAACTTTCTATTTAAAGCATTGCTGAAATTGTGGTAGGTGGTTTCTAGGTAGTGGAACACTTCTCAATGAAAGAAATTAATAAAAAAATGTTGTCTCTATAGTTTTATACATCAAAACACAAACTATGGAAGCCTCGTGATAAGGAAGCTAACTTGTAATCTGTGACAAGTATTGAATAATACTTTAAGCGGTAATAATGAAATCTAGTACTTTAGACCCTGAGAAAAGTAGAAGGGTGATTAAAGTGCAAGTGCTATGCAACCTCAGGTTGTCTCCCAAGTGTGTGCGTTTGGTTTTTAGTGCTCTTGAATCATTCTGGGACTAGTATATCTTGATTTGCAGGTGTTCTTTCTGAATTAATCTGCAGGTTAGACAGCAGTATTCCTTTATTTATAGTGTTCCTCTCTGTAAGAACAGTGACTGCCTAGTTACTTGTATCTTCCAAAGTGTGCTAGCATTTTTTTTTTTGTTGACTTTGAAGAAGGCTGTAGTCTGTGTTAGCTGGTTTGAGGGTTTTTTGGTAGAAATTGGGAGGGGCATGTTTTATATAATAGCACTTATTGTGAAAGTGATATAAAATATAACACTTTTTTGTGCTTTATTTAAGAAGATGACTGAACAAGTACAAAAGATTCTAAAATTTAAATTCTCTAGCGATGGAGTTTGTGGATTGAATAGAGGAAATGGGGTGGGAAAAGCAACCTACAATCTCTGTGTAGCTGTGCTAGCATGGCTTGAACTGTAACTAGAAGACAGTTGTCATCACTCCTAAGAAGTTGCACCATCTGCTTAATGTCTGGTTAGGTTTTTTTGACTGAGGAATCTCTTTAACATTTTAAAGCTGAATTTATAATTCCTAGTCAGGCTGAATAAGTACATCAAAATGGAAACCTGGAAAACAGTCTTTCCTTCGGATGTTATACAGCGGTTAATTTTGTATGCGTATTTTAAAAATACAGAAGGAACTTACTTGGTGAAAGGTTTGGTAGAGGAATTTATTATAATCATAGGCAGTTGGGAGAGTAAAACATTAAGTTTTGCACTTTGGGGATCTTTTGTGGTATTGATAGAACATTTGAAGAGGGAGTTCCTTTTGTTTTGCCCTAGTTTGGGTATGTAGTACCACAGAACAATTTATTCCTCAAGTGTTAAAGGTTGTTTATCTATTTCTGGTACATAGTTTTGATTTTTCTTAGCTGTCAAAATTACGAGAATAGACTGGAGGGAGAGTAAAATCTGGCTATAATTCATCTCAGATCCTTCATATTGTGCCTGCTTTGTATCAGAGACATATTGATCTAGTTTTCCTTATGCTTAGTATACTATGTATGATGCTGGGGGAAAAAAATTCATTTTATTTCTTTTTTTTTTATTGCTGGGGTTCTGGTTTGTCAGTTCAGCGAGTGTAGCCATTGGGCTTCCATTACTGTATTTCCCCCCCGACCCTGAAACAGGCCACTTAGAGCAAATCACTGATCCAGTATAAATGTACTCTGCCAGTTAAACGTGTTCAAAACATAGTGGTTTTTTTAATGGAATAATTGTTCAAGATGGCTCAGTGATTTCAGTTTTTCTCCAAATTAAAAGATTGAATGGTTTGTTTGTTTTATCATAGGAGGAACCCTTCACTACCACATGCAGTGGGCTCCAAAGTTCATCAGAGCATAGCATTTATAGTTCAGTTGCAAATTTTTTGCTTAAGGGACTGTTCCCTTAAAGCATTTAAGCTTTGTTTTCTGTCTATGTTTCTTCTTATGTAAAGTGAAAGTATAGGATATAAATTACATTAATTAGAAAAATATCCCTATATATAAAGGGAAAACATGTCTTTCTGAAAACTAAATTGATGAAGCGTTTAGTCTCAATCTTTTAACATGCTAGGTATAGCAAGAATGTTGTTCTTTGTAGTGTGTCACTATGAATTAACTGTAGAGCTTGTAAGTATTGTTTTCTATAAGCTAGCATAAGGATTAGTTTTCTGACTTCAGATTTATAGATTTAAATAATTTATATAAGCATATTTATAATTCTTAAATTTTTCTGTTGAAACTGCTCTAGGACTTGATGCCATGCTTGGGGTATCAGGCTAAATTCTGCAGTGCTTTTTATAGAACTCTTGCTGTGTCTGACTGCAGAATAAAATTCAACGTCTTCAACAGTTTCAAACAAGAAGTAATATATCAAATTATTCAAGGTGTAGGTTCTTGCCTATAAGTAGTGACTTCAGTTGAATATCTTCATGAATAGTACTTATCAACTGAAGAAAACTAATATGATGTGCTAAAGGAAAAAGTAATTTTTGTAATGGTTGTTTTTTATTGCTTTGAAAGTTTGAGAACTGACTTTTTATCTGGAAAATAGTGGTTGCTACTGAGGATAAAGACTTTGTATTTTATTTGTAATGTTATAGTTCAAAGATGGTGTACTTCTGCAGTGTTTCTGAGGTCTATAGTCTTCAGTTTAGGAGTGATGAGGTCAAAGGGTGGTATTTTTATCACTGCTGTTTGTTAGTATATATAGGGTTAATGTAAAGGAAAACTGCGATTTTATTTACTTTGGTTTTTTCCTCACTGACTTTCACATTGACAATGCAAGTGAAATATAGTAAAGTGTTTGAAACTTTTGCTGTGTATTGGATACTAATATATGTGGTATTCCCTACCTTTATTGTGCCATTTGATGACAAATAGGAACACTAATCGTCACAGTTTGCTGGTAATGTTTCTGAAGTGGTTTCTCTTCATTATTTATATTTGTACCATATCAGCTCTCTAATTTGAGGCCATTATCATACTCATTCTTCCTTGACTAGCTATGATGTGCAGTAACGATTTCCTGTTTTTATTGCTTGAAATCTGAAATCATTCAAGCACTTACTTCGATCAGTATACTTGTGCACTAGTCTGTCCTCCATCAAATGTATTTTATTGATCAGTATAGTAAGAACGCAACGGATTGTAAAGACAGCCATTTAAGAGCTGCATGTGTCTGATCTACCTTTTTTTTTAACAGTTTATTTACTGCTTTGAAGCTATATTAGTGGTGAGAGATTTAATTTGTGCTTTAACATACTATGTGTTTGTGTACGCTGGAGACCATGATCACTAATAATTCCACTGCAACAAGCTTCAGCTTATACTCAGAGGGAAAGCAGTTATAAAACCAACCAACCAGACCCCTACAAACCCCTTTCCAGACTTAAAGTACTAAATTTAACCCTTTTTCTGTGTATCCTTTAATTTGAAATTTTTTACTGAGAGCCCTTTTTTTTAAAATTGCCTTATGTAAATGTTGATTGCAAACTTTTGGTTTTGTATGTTTAGGTGAACCTGAAGAGACCATGCCCATTTTGGGCTGATGATGGCCATTGTTCTATCAAAGATTGTCATGTAGAGCCTTGTCCTGAGGTATGGATCAAATAATATGAACTAGAAAATGGTTGTTTGGTTAGAAAGTGTGCTAATTTGCAGTGACTAATACTATGCCAATAATATTTATTAATGAGAAGTTAAATTTGAATCAGAGTGACAATAAAATTGTTTTCCCTTTCAAAAGAAGAAATACAACCAAAATATTTTAACATCTTAGCCAATTTATCAATAAAACAACTTTAAGAGTAAGTCTCTTCTAAGCTCTAGCACTGTTTCAGATATAACATGTTGAAAAGGTAAAGGAGCAAGCTAATTATTTAAAAACAAATTTGTTTTGACCTCTGCAGGAATGATATTTAATTTGTATTAAAAAAATAATTAAAAATTAAGTTGATATTTAATTTTAATCTAGCATAATAATTTCTATGAAAAATGTAAAATATGTGATTTATTTTTTGTTTTTAGAGCAAAATACCTGTTGGAATTAAAGCTGGGAGCTCTAATAAAGTAAGTATTTATTTACTTTCTAAGTTCTTTCTAATTTTATTTTTAATTGAACATTACAATAGCTGTGTGGCTCTTTATTATAAACCTCCAGTCTTGGCATAGTGATGAAATTGTTAACTGATCAGTTTCTATATGTGGCTTCTATGTTTTTACTTTTATGCATAATAGAGTATTTCTTATATGGCAGGTACAGTCGTGTCATTCTGAGTCTGTCACAGCTTGAGGGCTGCTGCAGACTGAGTCTAGTGAATGAGCAAGGACAGCAGTACAGGGCTGCAGAATGCCTGATGAAAAATTCTTTGTTCATTTCTGAGTACAGTGAACAAACTTTGCTTCTGTATTAATCTTTGAGGCAAGGAACAGGATGCAGTACCTCAAGATGACAACATCTAACTTAATATTTTGCTTCCTGCCCACCACTTTTGTTATCTGCTAGAAAGTGCTCTTAGGAGATCCTGCCTTGGCAGGAGCAGATACTTTGTCTGTAGTCAGTGGTTGCAGAGCACTGATCCAATAGCTGTTGCTGTTCAACAGTGAAGAATAATGAAGTCCGGAAACATGTTTTGAGACTTGAATGTTGGTTCTGTTTGAAACCTTAAATTTAGGATGATATTCTTGGCAGTTACTTTCTCACTTCAGGGTAGGGTTTGGTTTGCAGTTCTAGACATGCAGAATGTTTACTTCAGCATCTCAGTATGTTATTTCATCAGCAGTGACTGTTTCATTCTAGGTCAGATCCATTCCTTGTTAGATTTTTCCATTTAACATCTATATGATGCTAAAGAATGAGCTCCACACCTGGCAAGTCCAAGAAAATTGAGTGAGAAGTTCCTTATTGAGTAATTATTTGTTATGGGCAAGGCCCCTAACAAGGTTTAAATGATTTGTGTTTTTTAATCTCCTTCACTTTTTTTGGCCTTCATTAGGTTCTGCAGTTTTTCCTTGTATTGGTGCAGGCAAATGTATCTTTAAAGCAAGTCACATTGCTTACTCGTCTGAACGGTTCTAATTAAATCTTTTTTTTTTGACAATTTTTGTGATATGTGTTGTGGTGGTACTTTGCCTCTGTCTTTACCAGCACAGCTGGATCCCAGATCGCAGGATCAAGTAGTTACAACAAAACATGGATCAACCCACCAATAGTAGAGGAAGGGGTGGTCTGCAGCCTCTTGCAAGGGCTCAACCCACGTGAGTCTCTGGGCCTGAATGGAATCCACCCCAGGGTGTTAAGAGAAGTGGCTGGCATTATTGCAAGGCCGCTGTTTATAATCTTGGAAAAAGTGTGGACATCAGGGCATATCCATGATGACTGGAAGAGGGCAAATGTCACACCCATCTACGAGGGCCCAAAAGAGGAGCCAGGAAACTATGGGCCCATTCATCTTACGTCAGTCCCTGGGAAACTAATGGAACGAGTCCTCCTAGAAACTATTACAAACTAAATAAAGCAGATGACTAGAAAGAAACAACAGGGATTTGCCAAAGGCAAGTCCTGCCATACTAACCTGATTGCCTTCTATAACAAAATAACATCTTCTGTCAATGTGGGGAGAGCGGTGGATATAATTTCCCTGGACTTCAGCAAAGTGTTTGATGCTGTTTCCCAAAGCCTTCTCCTGAACAAATTGGCAAGATAAAGATTGGATGGATGGTCTGCAACATGGGTAGGAAACTGGCTAACAGGTAGCACTCAGAAGGTGCTAATCTATGGTTTTTGCTCAGACTGGAAGCCTGTCACATATGGGGTCCCTGAAGGATTAATACAGAGCCCCGTGCTGTTCAACATGTTCATAAATGATCTTGATGATGGGATTGAAAGCACCCTCACCAAGTTTGCTGATGACACCAAATTGGCTGATGAGGTGGACATGTCAGATGGGAGAGCCATCTTAGAGAAAAACTTGAACAGGCTAGAAGAGCTGGCTAGCCAGAACAGTATGAAGTTTAACAAAGATGAATGCTATGTCCTGTACCTGGGACAACATAACTAGAGAGCCCAGTACAGGCTAGGATCTGTGTGGCTGGGGAACAGCGTGGCTGAAAGGGACTTGGGGGTCCTGGTGGATATCAGACTGAATGAGTCAGCAGTGTACTACTGCAGCAACAAAGTCACATTTGGTCCTGGGCTGCATCTCTAGGGGCATTACTAGCAGAGATAGGCATGGGATAATCCCATACTTGTCAAGCTGCACTTGGAGTACTGCGTCTGGTTCTCGTCCCCACAATGCAAAAAAGATGTGGACAGACTAGAGGGAGTCCAAAGTGGGGCCATGAAGATGATCAAAGGGCTAGACAACCTGCCCTGTGAGGGAAGACTGAGGGAGTTAGGTCTTTTCTTTCTGGATACCCCATCACAGTGTTCCACTACTTAAAGGGCAGCTGCAAAGAGAGCAGAGACTCTCTCTTCAAGAAATCACATGGAGAAGACATGGGGCAATGGGTAAAAGTTGTACCAAAAGAGGCTTCATCTTGATATAAGAAATATTTTACAATACAATCAATCAGATCTGGAATAATCTCCACAAGGATGTGGTAGAGTCCCCATCACTGGGGGTTTTCAAGATGTGACTGGACAGGGTGCTAGTTAATCTCACCGAGGCTCCCTTTCCCACAAAAGATTGGACCAGATGATCTTTCCAGGTCTCTTACAACCTGGGCTGTTCTGTGATTCTGGGATGCGCATGCACTGCGGATAAGAAACCATGCAACTTTCCTAAATTCATGCAGGAAATAACAGGAGTTTTGCATCTTGACCACAAGTCTGTCCTCAGAAATGAACTAGTCTCTTCCTTTTAAAATGTATCAAATTATTACTGTTGTTTGCAATTTTTAAAGGGTTGACAAAAGCCTTTAGCTTATGTTTTTATTTTGAGCTGATCTTAGATATTAATCCTTCATGTCAGTATGTATGTGGCCTGGAATGAAGGGAAGCAACCAGTTTAGCTTTATAAAAGCTATCAGTTGCTTAATGTTAAATCATTTTCTGTATTTCTTAAGGACTGTGATAAGGTAGAAGTCTGTGTAAACCTAAGGCTCAGTCTGCAAAAGAAAAGACACACATACACACAAAAAACCCAACCAAAACAGAGGAAATTGGGTTTGTTTATCTTTTAAGTGAGCACTGATGCTATCTATTATGTTCCAAAACCATTAGAAGGATTTTTTGAGGTTTAAGCTTACTGACTTAACAAATTCCCTGCTGACATAACCGTATCATTGAAGAATAGTGCAATTTAATCTTTAATTCTTCAACTGTTTTCCTTAGAAGTATTCTAATAGTAGGAGTCTACTTTAGTGGATTACTTTTTTTAAAAATACTGTAGAATCAGAATTCAGCTCAAATACTTCAATTCAGGCTTTAAAATAATAAAAATTTGAGGTCAGCTTGAAAAGCCTGACTTCCAGATCTGTGTGTGTCTGAAGTGTGCTAATGAATAGGATTAAATGAAATGTGAGGGGAAAATGGCAAAAACTGATATGTTTTCTTACTGAAGTGACCAAGAAACTTGGGCTGTAATTATGCTTGAGAAATACAAGGTATCTTTATAGCTGTGACACTGCTTGTCTTCAAGTGTTCTTTTACAATAATGCATCTAGCTATCTGAAACACTTTGGAACTCCATTTAATTAAAAAAAAAAAGGGCAAAACAAAACAATTTTTGATATTTTTAGCTGAACTTTTTGTGGTAGTTAAATCCACAGAGTGAAATTAACCTGATGAAATTAAGTGAAGAACAATGGAAATAAGTGGTCCTCAGGATTTTCCCTGATACTAGCCAATTTCTGCTAAACCTAGGACTACCTTTCATGGCACCTGTTCTCAGAGGATTTCATGTAATCAATTTGCATATTAAATATGAACTTTATTACAGTATTCAAAAGCGGCAAATAATTCCAAAGAATTGGAAGACTGTGAGCAAGCTAACAAACTGGGAGCAATTAACAGTACCTTAAGGTATGTTGTGATTTACAACAGTACAAAAATAGTAACAAAGGAGCGTTCCATTTTGTCTGTCTTGTTTTTGCAATGTGCTGGTTTTTGTTCTCCATTCTTTCCATAGCCCATTAGAAAGTAAATGTGAAATGATACAAGAACATGTGAAGGTAAAGGTGTTAAATGATATTATTTTTGGTCTAAAAAAGTACACTTTGATATGATTTGAAAGAGGTACTTTACAGCATCAAGAGTTGGAGGAAACTTGCAAACAAACCTGCCTTTTTCTGCTTTTTACCAGTATCAGTCTTTGTTTTCGATTACTGTGCTGGATTAAGGGATTCTGTCCTGCTCTGTCCCTCTGTTACACTGATTTGCCTGTTTGTGATCATTCAGTGAACCAGATCAGGGAGCTTATGAGTTACTTCTATTGCTGGCAAAGTTATTTTTAGCTTGGATCAATTCCCTGATCTTGCTTATTGCATGGCACAGTCAAGGTTGCTTGGGAGGAATTCTGCAGGATGTTGTTGACCCCAAGTAGGAAAGTATGTGGGACACCACTTAAAAAAAGCTTGCATTCTACCAGATTCCTCTCCTCTAAAAAGCAGAAATAGAAAAATCAATTCTTTACTTTTGATGGAGAGGTCTTAGCCATAGGTTTCAGCAGTTCTAGCTGATGGAGATGTTGAAACTCTTTCCTGTTGTCTGACAGAATGAGACTGTCTGGTGTGTGGTGTTTTAAACCCAACTGGGTAGAGCCCTCATCTAAGGCTTTTTAGGGAAAATAAGAAGCTATGAACTCTCTTTTATTCCTATAGGGAAAAAAAAATATATATATATATATTGAGTACATATATGGAGAGCTAAAGAGAATGCCTTTTGTGAGACTAGCATAGATGATTAAATTTGGGAGAGGGCAGGTAACGGATCCTGCAAGTGGCAGGAAAAGTTTGTGCTTTGTAGGCAGCGCTCTGCTCTACCTAGCAGTGCATCAGCCCCATGGTTTTGGGTTATTTTCCATTATCAGCTGTAGTTCTTATTATCAAGTTTTGCCTGCTAGTAGTTAATGGAGAAGTTCCTTGTCTAAGGCCAAATAAAAAATCTCCTATAGTGATTTGGCAGAAGATTAGAAACATCTAGTTATAAAATTGCCTCTGTTTGTAGAATTGCGCTAGTACTAATTTGATCAAACACAATAGGCTTCCTTTGTTATTTCAAGGTGCTTTGCTGTACCCTGGAGCAGAGTTCCCAGTCTTAACTGTGCTTATGTTTTGCTGTCAGTACTGTGGCAGCAGTAGTTCTGTGCTGCACATATGCATGGAAGAAAGCGTTCAGCTTTTGACACTGTTTCATAGTGTGGGAGCTTCAAAGTACTTGTCTCTCTGGTACATACACCTTTGAAAATGCTAGGGGGAGTGGAATACCATCATTATTTAAAAGCCTTAAGACAAGTCATGCTCATGGAGTCATTTAGCTTGGAAGGGGCATTTAGACGTCCAATTTCCCAGTAAAAAGCAAGGCTAACTATTGTAGATCTTGTTGAAATACAATAATTCCTTCCACCTCTGCAAGTGACAGTTCCTAAAATAGTACTTTGAAGAGTGTTTAAAGATGTATGCTTTGAAAGTATTTTACCAAGCTTCTTCTGAAGAAAGAGAAGTCACTGCCAGTGCACAGTTTGTTGAAATAATGATGGTGAAATCTTTCTTGCTGTCTGATGCTAAAATGACTCTTTAAAGCATTGCAGTTACTTTTTAAAGTATTGCCTGCTTGGATCTCTGTGCTGCTAGCAAGTGGTAACTCCATATATTCTTGAGTGTCAGATACAGTAATTCAGAATTCAGTTCCAAGCTAACTACTATATGTGGATTGTGTTTCTTTTGGTAGCTCTTATTGATGTTGTTTATTTAAAAGTTTAAAATCAAATGTATTTTCTTCCCCTCAGTAACCAAAGTAAGGAGGCTTTCATTGACTGGGCAAGATACGATGATTCACAGGATCATTTTTGTGAACTTGATGGTAAAATGTTTAAGCTTTTTCAGAGTGTTTGTTTTATTTGCTGTCTCTTAAAAGCACAGAAGATTATATTCTCCCTGCAAATAACTATTTTTTAAAAGTTTTAATTTTGTGCTAAACAGATGGGATGGTTCATGTAATCTTACATGCAAAGACTGCATATTTTTCAAGGAGCATTCGATCGTCTACACAGTGCACATTCACTGTGACCCCCTGTTAGTATATGGGACAGGAGAGTTATGGAAATAAAGGAAGAGGTAAATGGGAGAAGTTTAGTATATTTTTTCTTTAAAGAGCTGCTGCTCACAAAAGAGTTGCACCTAGCACAAATATTAGACAAATTACCTGCACCTGATTCACTTTCTTACTACTATATTATTTTTGTTGCTATTCTACTGTCTATGCTTGGACTGAGTTTATCCCTCTCCCAGCCTTGCTATGTTTCAAAATTATCTGTGCGCTAAATTCACCTTTATTTGTAACAACTTTCTTATTGCTAAATTAGGATACTAGATTGTGTCTTCCCTCTGCTTCACAGATGTGAGTCCTTTTACTTGCTTGTAACATTCAAAGCTCAAAGGAATGTTTTTCAGATAACCATGAGAATTGCCAGGTTTAGGAATCACTACTAAAAGCCTTCTTAATAAATACCTTAGAAAGTGTTCTATGCTAGGAAGATTTAAAGCATAATGCAAGATGTTTTAATCTATCTTTAGGCTAATGTTTGGTGTCACCTGAGAAGTAGCAGCTGTAGTGGATGGTGGATATATCAACTGCAGTTCTCTTTCAGCACTTCTGCTGTGTCTTCTGTGTGAAAATTTTTTGTATAAGCTGTGTCTGTGATAAATACTCAAAGAGCATAACTGTAGATGTGGACTGTTATATGCAGGAAGCTGCTGTTGTCTCTACTATCTTCAAGCTGCCTACTTAAAAGGACTCAATTAGCAAAGGTATAGTTTAGGAGCATCTCTTCTAGAATTAATACCAATTTAAGTAGTTCCTGATTCTACCTTCATCTCTCCTTACATCATGCCCTAGTGAAGGAGGATGTACTGCTCCCAGCCATGTTCTTCCAGTGCTTTTTTTTGTTGTTGTTGTTGTTCTGATGTGCATCTTTCTGCATGGTAAGCTGATTCAGCTTCCTTGAACAGCAGGAAAGTAAGTTGACATCTCTCTCCCGTCTCCTAGATTGTTGTGATGGGACTGGCCTGTCAGGTGAGTTTGTGAGGGGAGCAGGGAGAGGCGAGAGAGAATAACTCTGCTTAGGGGAGGTAGAAACTTGTTCTCTTCCTTTCCATCCTTCCTGGTGGTGAGAGAGCTCTTAATTCACTCAACTGTAGCACAAAGCCATATCATCAGCTTTTACTTTTCGCTAGGTGTTTATTGGGCTTAATGATAAACTAGATAAGGGAATTGATCTAGCTGAAAAAAACTACATAACCCAGGTCAGCTTTCTGTACTTCTGTTGCACTGCCCCATAGCCTCAGTTGTATATGGGTAACGAGAAGAAAAAGTGGAGACCTGAAGTGACCAGGAAGTGTAGGAACTGCTCAGGTTAGCCATGCCATCAAAGAAATAAAGCTGTAATTTGACTTTGTCCCATCTGGTACTCACTGTGTTGCGTGTCTTGTGTCTGTCTCTTTGTTTTTGCTACTACTGCTGAAGCGATGCTTAACTGCTCATGCAGAATCATCTCTTCTTTTTAGAGCAGTTTTCACGCTCTGTTTCTGTGGCTTTTTTCGGCATCTGAGGAAACAGTCAGTGTCACTGCTTGGCCTTTTCCTATGAATAAGCCTCTGGACTACTGTATTGTATGTGGGTTTTCTTAAGCAAGAGTTGCTTTTAACCTAGAAGTTCTCAAAGAAGAGGGAATTCTTCCTGCTTTTTACTGGTTGTAGCTCAAAACTTAAGTTTCTATTCATACAGAGTTTTCAAGCAGAGAGAGTACTGGTTCACAATTTTCTTTGTGTATATTGCCTGAATCGGTAGTGAACTTCAGAGATTAGGGTATAACTTGTTGAAATGCTGCTTAAGTAACATGTTTCTTGCCATAACGAACAGAGCTTTCTGAAATATGCTGACAGTTTGTTCAATTAAGCAATGTGATCCAGGCTTTCTACCAGTATACAGGGATATCTGGGGAAAAAAGGGATTTAGCTAATAAATACAGAATATGTATCAACTACAAGGTACACTTCTTTGACTTTGTCTTTATTAGAAGCTCCCATAGCAGTATACCCATTTCAAACAAGCAACACCCCCAACCAATTTTGAATTTGAAACCATTTAAAATAAAACACTGTTTATACCTTAGCATAGGGTGAAAGAACACATTGCATGACAAGTATTTATATAGAGGTGAAGCCACGTAGAGTGTGTTCAGAGACTGTAGAAATTATGGCTGTACAAGAGAGTGAGCTTTCTATTTAGTGTGTATATAGCTATATTTTTATGCACAAGACATCTATAATCCACCAGGAAGACAGAATAGTATTATATAAGACACATTTAATTCTATGTGACTTTTTTTTAAATTGAATCTTTTTAAAATGACCAATTAGAATATGTAACAAAAGGTCTCCTATTTAGATGAGAGATCTCCAGATGCACAGTACGTGGATTTGCTGCTGAATCCGGAACGTTACACTGGATACAAGGGTCCTTCTGCTTGGAGAGTGTGGAACAGCATCTACGAAGAAAACTGTTTCAAGTAATTGGGAGGGCGAGGAAGCCTATTTCTTATACCTGTGCTTCAGTTTAGCTTAAAACTGATTTTTGTGTTTTCTAACTTATTTTCTAGGCCTCGATCTGTCTATCGTCCTTTAAATCCGCTGGCGCCTAGTAGGGGTGGGTCTTGCCTGTTTTATTTTCTAATGCCATTCTTTTAACATAGTGACTGTTGCAGTACAAGTGATACAAATAGTGATCTGCAGTCTGTAGGTTTGTTTCTGCTTTGTTAGTTTCCTGTGTAGAAGAAGCTGTCCATTTCCAATAATTAGTTTGTGATACTTGATTACATACATGCTTAATCTTATGCATCTGAATAGGCTTATTAATGTCAGAGGAGCTAACATAGAAAGTAAAGTATATCTCAGACTGTTTAGTGTTACAGTAATTTTCTGGTGTGGATGGGAAGAAATTAAAGTTCAACAAAATTCCAGCACTCTTGTATTCTTCCCTTGTCTTTTTTTTTTTCCCTAGAGTGTTTAATTTAATCACTTTAGCTCACAGTCATCCTAGTGTAATGTAGCTGTACATTTTCCATCCATAATATTTAGTGTATTACAGATGTACAAATAATGGCATTATTTGAAGAAAGAGCGGATAGTTAGGAAGTCTGTTATCTGCAAGAATGTTTAGAAAGAAAGTATGTCAACGACTTGGGTTTTGAGTTTTCAAATTTAAACAAAACTGTAACCTGATGTTCCAAAGGAATTGGCTTTTCCCTGTCAGTGTGTCTCATTTCCCTTAAAAAGTAACAATTCACCAATAGATTAAGTTACAAAACACACCACATATTAGAAAATCAAGATAGCTTTTCATAATTATAAATATTGAGATAATGCTACTTCTATACACAAATAAAAAGAACTGTAAGAGAAGTTTAACTCAGGGAACAGAATTTCAGAAGGGAGCACTGGTCAGATTGTTAAATGATGTGAACTGAAGAAGATGACTTCCTAACCATCTTTCTGAAGTTAAAATGTAGTTTTCAATAACATGTGAATCAACTGCTACTAAGGTTTCAAGTTCTTAGTGACTTTCATTATTATAATGTGTTTAGTCTTAAGTGGTCTTGAGGAGAAGGAAGAGGATGGAAAGTAGCCTTTTTTTGTTGTAGATTACAGTAAGGGTTTTTGCACTTTTTCAGTGTTTGTAGTAAAGCTTGTGTTTCATTACTGCTTTGCTGTGGAAATTGATCTTTTTAATGCTTATGAAATTTTCTTGCTTCCCCCCCCTTCAGGAGGAGATGATGGTAAGTCATCTTATTTTTGCTTGACCTGCAAAAATTAAGTAAGCATTAAAGTTTGGGATATCTGATTTATGCACTTTATTGTTATTGCATCAGAGGGCAGAAAAGTAATGTTTTTATGCAGATGATTGATCAGAATATGTTTTTATTGGGCTAACTCTTCATTTTGAGTAGGGGGAAGGAGTGGATAAGAGCAAAACACAGTTCTGTAGTTGGTTCTTATCCTTGTAACAGAATATGTGTTGTGATAATGTTATTGATGAGATAACTGGAGATGTATGAATTTAAAGATTCTTCGGTCTCCTCCAGAGCTCCATTGATACTGATGTCAGATCCCTTCAGAGAAGAGGGACAGGGATTTTTTTGTGTACCTTCTTGAATGTCCTTGATTTTTGGGAAGGTGGGGAGAGCATGGGACAAAAAAGCATTTGCTCTGTCTATAGTGAGACAGACTTAAGATTTTTTTTTTTCAGTCACCTGAAAGCTCTCAGACAAAAAATCTAAGCTTACAGGAAACCTTCAGACAGTTAGCAGTCAAGGTAAAGGCTATCAGATGTAATTTTCACTGCTAGTGCACATAATCAGGCTTGTGCTTTGAAACACTTCTGAATGCCCTGACTGGTAGCTTAGTCATGCTCATTCTTGTATTTCTCCTATTCTGACCCCAGCAGATTTAAACTAACCTCAAAGTTCAACCACTTCAGTGCCCGTTCTTACTTTAATAGCTAAAATATTTAGCTTTATTTCCAGATGGCAGATAACATTAGTCTGCATAGCAATATAAGGATACTGTAATGTTGAAAACGAATACTCTTCGATTAACTATATACTTTGTATTCACAGGAGAATCTTTCTACACCTGGCTAGAAGGTAAAGCCTCTTGGATGGGTTAATATAATGTTAAATTCACTAGAAGAAATGCTGTAGTTTGTTTGGGGTTTTTTTCGCTCCCCAAATATTTTGAATAGTGTAGTTGTGTAGAGCTTCTGGGTGTCATTTGAGGAATTTTATTTTTTTTTCTTGGTGGTCTTTAGAAATCTCATTCACTTATATAATCTACTCCTTAAACCCTTCACTGTTTCATCTTTCATAATGGGGGAGTTCACATCAGTAATAGTTACTTGGAATTTTCTGCTCATTTTAGGCACGTAAGCAGGCATGTGATTATTAGTAACATTGCTAAGGTTTTTATGTGAAAACACCTTTCAAAACCATTAAAGTTTCTTATGGTGCTGTTCCCAGTATGTAAATGAACGTAAGTATGTGTCTTCAGAAGGCAAAGCAACTTGCTTTTTATTCATATTTAAATGGTATTATTATTACAATGGTAGCAATCAAAATTGCATTTTCTGGCCACCCAGTGCCATTACATTTCTGCTTAGGCTTGTAAAAGTTTGTATCCATCAAAGTCATATTTTTCAAGGTTTTGCTCTATGCATTTGTATCTTCAGTGAATTTACATTAATGCTGGGAAGAAATATTTTTGCTGTATTCCAATGCCATAAGGTTTTCTATGGGCTTTTTATATGCCTTTCTGTTAGGTCACTAATTCAGTGGTACCTTTAATTCTAATTAGGGTGGGTCACAGTATAGTTTTGGTTTCTAGACTGTTAAAATTCAAGACTATTATAAATTAATTGCTCAAACAACATAAGCATCTTATTTGTGTGTGGCAATTTCTGTACTAATTGACCAGATGCTTATTTGACTGTATTTATTAGAACACTAAATTACCAAGTAAAAAATGTGAAACTTCATTCTTAGTAATTCTATATAAAAAATAAGAGGTAAACTTTTCCTGTGATGGATAGAAGGGCTTATTAAGAATGCTGAAGTACTGTAATTATAACTCTTGAAAGTTAAACAATGCAGAATTGCATTACTGAAATATCAAAGTATATTCATTTAAAGACTTTATTTCCAATATTTAGTTTGGTGTTTTTGTCTTCTGTTCTGCACAGGTCTTTGCCTTGAGAAAAGAGTGTTTTATAAACTCATTTCTGGACTTCATGCTAGCATCAACTTGCATCTGTGCGCAAATTATCTTCTTGAAGGTAATTTGAGTCTAGGTAAAATTGCTGAATGGAACTTACAATATCTGTAACATGTATTTGTTTTGGTTTTTTCTAAAAATTTTTGAAGTATACTTAGTTGCATTATTTTCCTAATATGCATGTTTTATTCTCTCTGCCATTTTTTTGTCCCTGTGTAGAAACGTGGGGGAAGCCTCGCTGGGGACCGAATGTGAAAGAGTTCACTCAGCGCTTTGATCCTATTGAAACCAAAGGAGAAGGACCAAGGAGGCTCAAAAATCTGTATTTCTTATACTTGATAGAGCTGCGTGCTTTGTCAAAGGTTGCACCATACTTCGAGCGTTCAGTTGTTGACCTTTACACTGGAAATGGCCACGAGGATGCTGAATCTAAAGCTCTTTTACTAGATATCTTCAGGGATACAAAGTAAGACTTAAGACTTCTTCTTTTATCAATAGTTTGGAATTCTCTGTTATGTTCACAAGTGAGAGTAGATGACTTCTTGATAGGGTAGGACAAGGAGGAGAGTGGAATGAAGAAATTAAAGTAATGGGATAGAACAAGAGGAATTCGTCCATTTGATGGAAGAGATTAATATTTCTGAGATTTGAATATACCAATCTTAAAAAAAACAACCAAAAACAAACAAACCCCAATCAAACAAGCAAAATAAAACAAAAACCCACACAACACCCTGGGCTATTCCTTGTTTGTTGCTTTTTCTGATTCTTCAGCATAATATGCATGTGATTTATTATGAAAAGGGGAATAGTACATGTAGTCTTTTCATGATCCAGTGAGTAATCTAGCTTTTATCAAAGACTTAAGCTCTGGGGTTTTAGCCATGCTTTCTTCCTTCTCTTTGCTCTGGAAGGTTCTTTAATTCAGTTCCTTTGCTCACCTTCTTGCTAATTTTTGAGATTGGTAATGTGCTGTGTGAGCATTCAGTAATTTTTTAAGAGCTAATCTGCAAAGACTAGGAACTCTGAAAAGTATTTTACACTAATGACATCAGCTGCTCGCCAAGCTTGATGATACACTGTAGTTTATGCCAGTGTTTGGTTTTTTTGTGTTTTGTCTTTATTAGGTCCTTCCATATGCACTTTGACGAAAAGTCCATGTTCGCTGGAGATAAAAAAGGAGCCAAGTCATTAAAGGTAAAGCTGGTTTTCTGAATGACGTCCAAAATACCCATTTTAGAATTAAGTAGTATTATTTTAGAAAGCTTCTCTACCTACCAGAAGCATACTGTTAAGGGTAGGAAAGGCAGGGGTAAAAACTTACGGAATTGTATCCAGGGCCTCTTACTCCACTTCGTAATAAATGAATGCAAGGTGGTGTCCTAAACATGGGAACCTCATGTGAATGCTGTTACTGCATTTAGTAACTTCCAGTGATAACATGCTGATGTTCAGATTGGTATGCACTACAATTCCACAGTTGAAGCGTGGCTCAGTAATAAAGGTCTGTTTTAATACTTATTAAAAGTGTTAATAATTTCAGCAGTAGTATGGAATTTCTTCAGCATTAGAAAAAGCGGTATTAGAAGGGTACTAGTAGTTTAGTAGCTCAGTGTGTTTCTGATCTTAAATATTTAACTGAGATAATTTTAATTAGTTCTGTGCTGTGCTTGCTTCCACTTTGAATGAAGCTACAAAGCAACAATCTACCCATAGCTTTGGACAGGAAATGACCTTTGTGAATTGTAACTTGCCTGTTTGTCAAAAAGATAGTTGATTCGAAAGGGATTTGAATAATGGTAGAAAAATTGGGCAGGGACACAGATGCAGTACTTATAGCTCAGAAAATTTTGAGAAAGTTCCTAGAAACTCAGTGTACAGAATTCATGCCTTACTCTGCATCTCCTGTATTCTTGGGGTTTCTTTTCAAGGAATGAATTATTAACAGTGTCTTGGAAACAAAATTCTGGGTTTATGTGGACCTTTATGGCCTGACCACATATGGTAATGATTTGTTCAGTTTTGGTAACAGAGAATTGGTATTTTAGTGGTACTTTGTTAGTTAACCTTTTGATTTGTAAAGCTAATAGACCTTTTAAGTTAATGTTATTTTTTTTTACTTTGTTTTTAACTGATAGGAAGAATTCAGATTGCATTTCAAGAACATATCCCGCATAATGGATTGTGTTGGATGTGACAAATGCAGGCTGTGGGGCAAACTGCAGGTACAGTTTACACTGTGTGTGTGTGTGTGTGTGTGTCAAGGGGGAGAGGTTAGAAGACAAGCATCTGCTTCAGTTTGGCAGGTTGCCTCTTCAGCATTCAGACTTTCTGTACATGGTTGGTCTGTGCTATCCTTATCTATATATTAAAAATGAACATACTTTTACTTCACTGTTCAACCAATTTGTTTTCTAACATTTATTTTGTTTAGTCTACAGCTGTTTAATTTACTAAAAGGTATATTTTGTAGCCTCTGGAAAAACTGTATTTAGAGCAGATGCTTCATGGCAAAGTCTTATTGGCAGTCAGTGTCTTATCGGTATTAATTGATCAGATGAGCCTTATAGAAAGATCTGTGGGAAACCTTCTAGGAAACACAGCACTTGCTTAATTGTTAGAAAATTCAGTGTGAGATTTAACTCCACAAATAGAGGCATAAAAAAAAAGGAAGTAATTCAGATTTTCACAATTTATGCAGAAGGCAGCAAATGAATGCAAAGGTGTACAGTAAAGCTGGAAGTTGAAAAGCAGAATTTCAGTTTGTGGACATGTGTTATTTTTTTAATTGAGAACAAGTTCTTAAAACTCAAGACTAATGTCAAGTCCAGATTGGGAGTAGTTGTTACTTTGGGGTGCCTACTGTTACTATACTGTTGTATTACATTAAGCTTATGAGAGTTCAGTTTTCAAAGACATTTATAACATCAAAAATCTGGTGGTCTCTGCTGAATTTGCAGAGTTCTGCCTGCCATGTCCTAGTTAATGCTTCTCATCTATTACTGTTTTTTCCTTCTTACACAAAATGAAATAGGGCCAGATTTCCTGACCTAGAAAATTCTCTCGCAGCCAGCCTCAACTACTTTTTGTCAAAATCCAGTGTGGTTGTTTCTACAGCCCGATGAAAAAGGGAAATAAGAAAAGCTTCTTCTGTTCTATTTCTGTATAGAAAATGGGGGTTGAAACGGAATTTGTGATGTCTGCTACTGGGGCTGGAGTTGGAAAAAGCAGAAGTGTTGTCATACCTCATAATAAACCTAGTTTTACATGGAAGGGGGCGGGAGAAAGGAAGGGGAGATCTGACCCAACAGCTCCTGCAGGAGCGGGGCATCTGTGAGGTGAGGGGCAGGAGCCAGCTGAAAGGGTTGTAACAGGCATTTTCATATGTATCTGCTGTGGCTGAGAAGAGATGGGAAGTGAAGGAGGGATTTTACTGATGTTAAAACATTGGACTTTTCTTCTAGACTCAAGGCTTAGGAACAGCTCTGAAGATCTTGTTTTCTGAGAAAGAAATACAGAGCCTTCCTGAAAATAGCCCATCAAAAGGTTTTCAACTCACACGCCAAGAAATAGTTGCTCTTGTAAATGCTTTTGGAAGGTAAGTTGTCATCATTTTTATAGTAGAAAAACAGTAAAACTGCAGTGTCAACACACAATCCCATCTTTCCACAGACCTTGAATGTGTAGCTGTAGCTTTTAAAGGCTGTATTATTATTAGTGATATTGATAAAATTAATGCCATCAGAGTGTGTGTAGTGCTGATTGCTAGCCTTGGTTGGTAGGGGAGGACTCTGTAGAGTAGGGGAGATGGTTGGACTCGATGATCCCAAGGGTCTCTTCCAACCTAGACGATTCTATGATTCTATGATCCAATTCATCTCTTTATCTCAGATCTCATAAATTCCATCTTGTGAAAGCTGGATTTAAGTCTCAAACAGTCTTAAGCATTAGACTTTGGGTACGTCTCCTCAGTTTTGGGCACTGAATAAAGCTGTTATACTTTTTATTATTATTATTATTATTTCTTTTTTAAATGTGTGTACATCAAAAGTAGTGAAACGGAAGAAAAATACTTGCAGATTTTTTAACACTGTCATTTAGCCCTTAGGCTTTTGTACTTTTCTATTTGATGGGGTTTTTTTGTATGAAAACTTTAATTTTGTTTAGTTTTTTGAAAAGAGCAAAAATTTACCCCATTCAAATGATGAAAGAAAACATTTCAATGACTTTAAAAGATGTGTAGAACTTGCTTTGTTCATCATGCTAGTTCTTCTGATCTTGAACATAACAGTCTGGTCCTGTCTGAAAGAATCTAATTAACGTTTATTCCCTCTGGTTAGAGATTTTTACAGATGTTTAAAGAAGCCAGGAAAATTTAAAATTTATCTAAACTTTAATCCCTGTAGTATAGTATGTAAATATAATGGAGAGTCAGACAGTAGATCTTTTGAGGGTAAGTAGTGTCCTAGTTAATCTTTGGAACTGAATTGTGTTCAAAAAAAAATAACAAAACAAAAACAACCAACAAAACAAACAAAAAGGCCCCCCATGGAAGATGATGATTTGCACTTCTCTTTTGCAGTTGACTTACTAACACGAGGGGTTTTTTGTTTTACAGGCTTTCCACAAGTATAAGAGAGTTGCAGAATTTTAAAGTTTTATTACAACAAACCAGGTAATGAAGGCCTTTGCACAACCCCATTAGTGAAGACCATTTACATGACTGCATTGAGCAAAAGGAACTGATCCTTACAGGACTCACGTGAACTGATAAAAAGTAAAATCAAATACCAACTTGAATATTTATGTTTAAACTAGGAATGGTTATTAATTAGAAAAGATATTTATGAATGAAATATATAGTTTTTAAATGTGTAAATTATGCTGATTGTTTATTTTTAAGTTCTCTGCTCACAGGTCTGTTGTATTGAAACTACATAAATTTTATTTCCTTGTCTTTTTGAGACGGTTGTTTTATACGAAAACATACGTACCTCCACTCTGACTTGACCTGTCCCGAGAGGTGCTTTGCCTCTTGCCTCTCCCCAGTACTGAGCTTCAGTATATTCTGAGGATTGGGTGTGCTGATTCTGGCAGTCTAAAAGAAAAAAAAAAAAAAAAAAAGGAAATAATGTTCTTGTTGAGTTCTGACTTGTTACTGTAATAATGAAACTTACTTAAAAGTAGGAAATTTACTGAGCAGAAAGTTTTGTTCCATACCAAGCTCCTTTGCATCTTGCTGATATCAACATTTTTTTTTCCTTATGTGCTGCTTTTCAGAAGCTCCTTTTTTGTCTTCAAAATAACTACCTTGTCTCTGATGCAGCACCGTTGGAAGTGGCTTTTCTGCAGCCCTTTGGCTACCGGGTTTTGCCTGGGGGGATGCAGAAGGGCGGGGGGGGTGGTTAGTGGAGTGCTGCTAGCTGAAAAGCCTCTGTCAGTCAAATCAGTATTTCATTTTCTAGGTTGTAATCACAAGTTGAATTTCCAGAAATTGTCTTTTTAGTCTAAAATGTTAAAATAGCACATTTCAGTCTTTGAGCTGTGGAAATAGATTTGCTCTTTCTGGGTTAGTTTTCATGCTATGTTAAAAGGTCAGTGCAAAAAAAATAAGAACTTGTTTTTGTAGTCACTTTTAAAAGATGCTTTTAAAAATTCATAATCATACTGACATTTAATACTGCATACTCTAACTATGCAAAATCCCTAACTGTATCTTCTTTAAAAGGATATTCAGCGTAATAAAACGGGTATGTTAATAATGTAACTTTCATAAAATAAGAAATTATTTGTGTATCATTGTCCACAAATGTCAATGATAACTTACCAGTGTCCAAAACAGAATTCCAAGACATCAGTGCTGATGAGTAGCAACCAAATATTGGTTTAAATTTAAAATGAAGTAATAATTTATTATATTTTTTTAACCAGCATGTTTCAAAGTGAAGTTAGGTGTTACGAATGTAGGAAGTGCTGGTACAGTGTAGATACATCTATTCTTTCTTAAAAAATAAGTCTTCACAAAATAAAGTGCTCTTAAACATTTTTCACCCAACCAGATATTTAATGACCTGTTTATATAATTGATTGTAACCGCGTTGGCTTCCATAATGTGGTCCTTTACAGCTGAGATTTTCTGAAAGCTGGAATGCGCTCTATGTCCTTTGTTTCCAGAGTAGCCTCAAGCTTCTGCCTGACTGGAAATGAGATGGACTATCCTGCTGACACTTGCTACTATAAAAAATACAGTTTTTCAAGAAAGTACACTCTCTTGAGTCAAACTGGGATAAGCTAAATGAAAGGAAAAAAAAACCACCACAGGAAAAAATAAACCAAAAAACCCCCACTCTCACAAAACTTTGATAGTTGTATGAATTGGCAATGAACTGGTATCCAGTCCTAAGTTCCTGTTTAAGCCAGTAGATAATTTAACGTGGAGTTAGAGAAAGCTGATGCCAGTCTGGGGATGTGTTTTTACCCAGCAGCCTCTCTTGCCCGAGAGCACCCATGTCTAAGCAAGTCACCACAGGCTTCCTCCTTCTGGTTAGTGGAGAAGAGCAGGTGACTTCTAGGTGGTTACACCTGGGCTGTTTCAAGCTGTGTATGATCCTAGGATGCAGTGAGTTGCACCCTAGAGTTGATTGTTCTCCAGTAAATTGAGGTGGGAATCTATGTAATTGGCTCAGGTGTGAACACCTGTGTTTGGGAAACGGGTTACACCCTGAGCATCTAACTCTTCTGAGTAACTGTATATATTGAAAGAGTGTGGTTTTCTGTTGGCCATTAATTCCTTGCCTTTTGGATTGACCTGCAAGGGCTAGAACCTGTGGGCTCGCTTGTGTGTTGAATGCTGTATAGCTGGGGTTTGTGTATTATTATATATTATAGTGCCTAAAGCTTTAGGCAGGATTTTTTATTTGAAGAAAAAAATTTTAAAAAATTGTCTTGTCTGTGCTGCCCCAGGAAAGATCTGAGTCTCAGAACTGTTTCTTTCCTTTTTCCCCTTGCTTTATGGGGAGAGTGCATTGCTTCCAACCTCCTCCTGGGGATGCAACTTGCTATTTTTTTGTTTTTTTTCCACCTGTGCCTGGCTAAAATCTACGGACCCTGAAGCAGCATCACATACTGGCATCGTGCCCTTGCTGTGGGACAGGTGAGGGGTTCAGGCACCCGGGTCCTGGACACCCACCCCTTGCAGCCCCCGCTGGCACGGTGCAGGCAAGGTCAGTGCCGGTGGGGAAGGACATCAAGAGATGGGATGGGAAGCTTTTCCCCTTTTCCTTTGTGTCACGGAAACGCAGGAATGCAACTGAGCAGCACTTCTGTGCATGGGGAAGTTCTGTCACCTGTGAAGGTACATCTCGCTTGGTGATGGAGCATGGAAGGCATTTGCTTCCCTGGAATTGTAGAAATAGGAGGTAAAATTTTTCCCGTTACAAATCTAGCTGAAACAATTTTCCTGTCACCATCTTTTTTACTGTATTTGATGTACATTCTGTGACTCTGCTGCCTATGAAGTTTTGCCGCGTGAGTTGGATGACTTAGTTCTTTATATGTCAAACTAAATTTTAGAAATGTACAGATCTGTTTTTATACTAAAGAATTAAGGTTAGTTACACCGTCCATGACCTGTGAACGATTTTAAATCCCGGCTCCCTGTTGGAGATCAGCTTGTCAGCATCGCCTGCCCTTCATTCGAATGAAAGCTCCATTCCTTGTACAAACGACACAATGATTGTAACCCCAGAGGTGGTGAGAAGACAAAGACAAAAACATTTCCTTTTTCCCAAGCCATGAGGAGTTACGGGACACGGTGCAAGGCCTGGGTGCAGCCTGCACGGGCAGGGTGTAGGGCGCTGCTGCTGAACAACTTTCTTCAGTGCCCAAGGAGGAAGGTGCAAATACAGATTTGAAACAGTGTAGAGAGACTTGTGTGAGCTGGAATAACACGTGTTTTCCTCCTGCAGCTGCTGATGTGCACTGTATGTCGTCGTATGTGCGTGAAGTACACTGTGCCACACTTTCTTGAGTTGTGTTTTGATGATTGGGTTGCCTTTATCTGACCTTGCTTTGTGCTTTTCTGGGAAATGACCTGTAATATGTTGTAAATAATCTAGATGCTTATCTTTATGAAGGAGCAATCAGCAATCCATCACTTTACAATTCTTCCATATAGCTAGCCTATTGAAACATAATATTTATTAAAATCAAAATCGATGTTGGAACTGCTTACTGAGATCTAAACACTTCTGAATCTTTGCTATGTTTGAATCTATAAAATGCAAATTAAAGTATTTTCTGCTACAACTTCTTTTTGTGAATGTAATTTTTGGGTTTTCACTTGAATGTTTTTTTACTTTTCATTTCATTTACCTTTCAGCTGCACTTTGTGAAAATTATGTAACTTCAATTATTTACATGTCAGTCACTGAAGCTTATGATGATGAGCAGGGTTTCGTTCTCACTTTAATCCGGTTCAAAAAAAGAACGCAGCCCGTGTGTCTGCCGCTGTTCAGAGCGTGCTGTCGTGTGTGGGCACAGCAGAAACCCCTGGGGCAGAATTACAGGATGTTCCTGTGTGACTACGGCCAAGTGTAGCCACTGTTTAAGTGCAGTTGGTTTAAGAGGTGTAAAGGCTTCTTTTGAAATGAAGTTTGGTCCATTCCATCCCTTTCCCAGACTAGCTTATCAAATCAATTTTGTAAATATTTTTTTCTGGTTGGTTTACTCAGTGGGGCCCTTCATGTGAAATTATTCCCCCTAAAGGGTTTCTGCAGCTTTCTCTTTCATTGCGTATCTGTATTCTTAACAAATTATCTTACTAAAAATTTGATACATGTATTTCATCCTGTTTAGGTGGGTAAGTCCCTGTTACACAGGTGAAGCCAATTGTAGTGATTTAATTTAAATTGAAGGTCTTACCTTTCACATTGTTGTTTCAATCTCCTGTGTTTTGAGAGTATTTAATTCGTTACTATGATTGGTTCTAGTCATCTGCGATTCCACTTTCTGCATGTGAATGTGGCACAGGGATTAAGCTTGTTTTAAGCACAGAATTCTCAGAATTCAGCTTTTGCTGTGCAGCTCTATCTGCTGTGAAGGAAATGTAAGTCCTGCAGATTTGTTTCACGCGAGCTCTTCAGGCAGTTTTGTACAAACACGATTGTAGAATTCCAAAGGGTTTAATAAAATTTCTGTTCTTCTCCTAACCCTCTGACACCTTTTTTTTTTTTTTTTTTTTTT
>NW_015090922.1:24519077-24582118 GCF_001431845.1 Calidris pugnax
TTTTTTTGTTTTTAAGGTTTGGCTGATAGTTTAATTGGCTTTTTTTTTTCTTCAATGAGTGTGTGGGAAGAAGTGAAGGGACTAATGGAAGCTCTGGAAGGCAAACGAGTGGCAGGTGCTTCTGCCAGGGGCAAGGCTTCTGCTTTGATTTTTACCACAAAAGTCCCCAAACCCGAAACCCCTGTGGAAGTGTGGCACTGAGCTGCCCTGACCTCATGAGAGCTACTCCCCATCCTTTCTTTTAATCCCAAATGTATAGGAGGATCTTCTACTTTTTGTAATTCCTGAAGCTGAATATGAGGAAAACATCAAGTTTGTCCCCCATTTGGGGCTGCTGTAGTGCACCTCAAAACAGACAACTTCTATAGAAGGAAAGATGACTGTAAGAAAGACATTTTTCTCCTAGGGAAATGTGGATTGAATTACAGTGTTTGTTTCATGTGGGGGAGGAGAAAGAGATGCTGGGGGCACAGAGCTCTTCACAGCAGAGCACACCAGACAGTACTGGGCTCAATAAAAAGACCTGAAGTTGAGCTAGGGTTTCTGGTTGCCTTAGTAATCTCAAAAATAATTATTACTAATCTATGTGCAAATGTCACTTATTAGAATGGTATTTATCCACCACTTTTATCACAAACCACCACATTCATCCCTGAACATACAAGGCTGAAGCACGGCTTTGCTGACCTTCTGCTAGTTATGCAAAATTTATCCTCTGGGTCTACTTGAAGTTTTTCTGCTTTATGTATTTCTGGTTCTTGTCCTATTCCCAAACTTTATTAGGTTTTTAATAAATAAATATTTATATTATTACATGTATCCATCTCCCTGGCCAGGAATTTGATTTACTCTTCTGCATAACCTATCTAGCACTGATTGATGGAGATGATCCCGGAACTTCAATTTTTCAAACTTCAACATTTTCCAGCCTGTTTTGCAGTTCCCAATGTTCCAGCCAGAGCAGATGCCCATCTCTGCTCTTCTGAGACTGTCCCTCTCGCTGCTGAGAAGATTCCATTTTCTTACTCTCTCAGAAGGATGCAGTGTGTTTTGAGGTGGTAACCGGAGCAGAGATGACTCTTACCCCCCAGCCATCTCTCCGCACAGAGTAAGCAGTGATGATCCAGAGTCAATTGTGCTCCAAGACAGTAGCAATAACTTCAAAAGGCTGTATTTAATTGGGTTGATATTTTTCCCTTACAGGCTCTTATGTGTATGTAGGAATTGCTACTGCCATGCATTTGAACAACCCATTCATGTGTTTACAGTATATTCATCATAATCATGTATTTCTAACCTAATACACAGTGTAAAAATAAAAATACTTAGAAAATAATTATGCCATTTCACTTCATGAAATTTGCTCTTTTAAAATGAGCATTAAATGATTAAATTATACTCTCTAACAACTCTATTCAAAGCCAGAAATACCATGGCTTAGAACAAGGTATTAATTAGAACAGTTCAAAGTTTAAATCATTAGCTTATACTTCTCCTTGAACTATGAAAAGCTCGTGGCAAAGACAAGTTCTTCATTTCTCTGTGCATAGAAACACTTCTAAAAACCAAAAGGTGAAGAAAAATCGCTAAGCTTTGTTTTTTTCAGAACGTTTGTTTTAATATTGGAATGTCCTAGAGCGCTGTAGTTGATTGAAGTTATATGGGGCTTGGCCGGTCTGTGTCCAGTGTGGGATCCTGCTGGAGGGATCCTATGTAAGCCATGAAGCTGTTGTTCTGGTGGCCCCAGTCATAGTAGTCTGCTGAGAAACTGGAAAGGAAAACAGAAGAATCAGTGACTGGCAGGTTGGTTCTGCGGAACCTGGTTAGTGAACGTGGGCAAAATGCAACCACACAGGTGTAGTTCTCATGCTGAAGTGCAATATTAAAATAAAACCCCACCCGTGGGTTCAGGCAGCTATTTATTTTTCTGATCTGTCAATTATTTTGGCCCAAGTGTTCTCCACTCAGAGTTTCCTGATTTGTCTCGTTGACTAAAGGCTCTCCCGTTCCTGCTGCGCTCATCCAGAAGGTGTCTGGGAGCCCCAGGAGCAGTCCTGCTCCTGCACAGGCCTGTCCGGGGCTGAGCTTGGCCTCCTGTGCCCGTGCAGATGGGCTGGGTGCTGGGTCAGCTGCTCTGGCACATGGCCTCTCTCCCACCAGCCCTGTGAGCCAACGCACGTGGCCGGCGTGGTTTCCACTGGGACCTGTGCCCGTCATACTGGTGTGGCTGGTTCCCTCTGCCTCCAGCTGTGGGCTGGGTTCGGTTCAGTTGGTCCCTGGTGCACACCACCTCCAGCCTCCTGCCCGGGCTTAGTGACCGTGTGAAAGCGAAGGCAGGGTAGGATGGCTGGTAACCATAAACAGCCACTCTCCAGCTCTACTGAACCAGGGCTTGGGCTCGGAGACAGTGACTACACAACCCGAGCTCAATGAGTGACAAGAACCTGGGTAGGTTAGCCGTGGGTAGCAAGTTCACCTTCATTTTAAGAAGACTGATGACACTCATCTCCTACTCGCGTGCTGTAGGTACAGGAAGAAGCAGGAGCTCCTTTCAGGGCAGGAGAGTGTCCTGGCAGTGCCTTTCCTTCTCCTCGCTGGGTGCTGTCGTTCATGCTGGGAACTGCTCTCTCCTGGTAGGGAATCCTTACCCATAGCTCACAGTTACACACAGAAAAGAGGCTTTTTGAGCCATTTCTGGGCTGTGTGGGATCTGGATGGTTAGGTGGGTTCCCGTAAGCTTTCAGCAAGTGAGAATGCAAATTCCCCCATCATTTCAGGTAAAGCCCAAGACATTTAGCCACGTTGCAGGGCAACCTACGTTGAGAGGCTTCTCGCTACCACCATCGGTCACAAGCTGCTGCCTGCGCTGTCGAGCTTGTCCCTGCTCTCCCTGAAGGCTGGACACAGCTGTTTCTCTAGGTTGCCACGCTCACACACGAAAACTAGTAACTGACACTTGTTAGGCTACTCTTGGGAGAAACAGAGGGTGAAACATGCACCCCAAAGAGCCGGCCTGAGTTCTTCAGTGGCACTGCTGGTGCAGTTCTTACATCCCGGAATCCATTTCATTCTTGTGTCCTTGGCAGTCTCTGTGGGGCCCGTGGATCCCTACAGTCACTCAGTGCTGCCCTTCTACCTCAGCTTCCCCCTTCGCTTCCCCTCGCCCCCTGGAATTTATGGGACCATCGTAGCTAGACAATTCACGTTGTCTTCTGCAATGTGGGAGAGTTGGTCCTCCTCCAGTTTCTGTTACTGGAAGCAAGCAGTTCTTGTATCTCACCTGCCCTGTGCCCCCTGTGGTGCAATATTCCATGCCAGATCGTCATCACTGTCGTATCTGCGAGGGTTGTCAAAGAAGTAAGATCTGGGACTGAAGCCATGGCTTGGGACCATTCCTGCATTGGCCTGAGGGAAGGGAAACCACAGTCAGGACTTGCAACGGACAGATAAACTGCTTGGTGCCTGACTTCTAAAAGAAGTCACCGCAGACTTACCTCCTGGCTTCCAAAATAAAATAGGCAATGTTACATTTACTGTAGACACTAGACATCTTTCTGCATTTCCTGGTTTCCCCTGCCAGCACAGCAGTAGGCTACTGATCTTAAGGGCTTTTCCTTCCTTCTAGCCAACAGATACGACTCATTTCTGAAACCACCCTCCAGTATCCACTTAACCTGTGGGCTGAATTCCTCTCCATCCCGGACACCTTGTGCTTTTAGCCACTGACTTGCAGTGAGCACGGGGAAGCAGCCGAGGAGCTGGAGGATACGAAACACCCAAAGGGATTTGGTTTTACCTCCCACATTTGTAACCCTCCCCCCTGGTGCATTACCTCCCCTGCCTCAGGAACCCATCGTGCTGAGCCTTGGCACCCTGCTTAATGAAACCACAGCTGAAAAGCCCCTTAGGATCCCCTTGAGCAATTTCAGTGTCTGCCCTGCAGTGCTGTGAGGGTCAAATGCCAAGGAAAGGTCTTCTGATAAAACAGGGGAACGAGTGTACATGTAACTCCTTCATTTACAAAGCATTTTGCTTTTGTTTCCCTATGAATCAAAACAGAAAACACAGAAGATTCAAATGGCCAGTTTGATTCTGGAATCAGTGCAGAGGGACACCCAGGACCCAGCTGAGCCTCTTCCATGGATCCACTGCTTCTGTCCCCAGGGAATAGGGTTTCCTGCACCTGTGGATAAGCCAAGATGACATTTTCTCCTTGGCCTTAAGCAGGAGAGCAGTTTAATCTCCTTCTATTTTTTGGATGTTAAATAACTTTGACAAAGATGAACTAAAAATAGATGCGTCTCTTTCGTCTCCCTATTTCCAACATTTTCCTGGCTGAAGGAATGGAAGGCAAAGGACCAAGCACTGCAGTTGCCCTGTGTCAGCACCCAAGCACACACACTATAATCATCCATCAAGTGGAGCTTTACATTTGAACAGTGCTGGCCACAGACGATCTAATAAAACTTTTTGTTTCTGAAGTCCTAAATAAAATTTAAAACCAAAGCACAACTATTTCTTAAAAACATAGAGTCACTTAGGTTGGAAAGGTTGGAAAAGACCTTTGAGATCATAAAGTCCAACTGTTAACACAGCACTGCCAAGTCCACCACTAAATCATGTCCCCAAGTACCACAACTACAAGTCTTTTAAATACCCCCAGGGATGGTGACTCAACCACTTCCCTGGGCAGCCTGTTCCAATGCTTGATAAACCTTTCAGTGAAAGAATTTTTCCTAATATCCATCCTAAACCTCACCTGATGCAACTTGATGCTGTTTCCTCTTGCTCTATACACTTGTTACTTGGGAAAAGAGACTGACCCTCACCTTGCTATAACCTCCTTTCAGGTAGTTGTAGACAGTGATAAGGTCTCTCCTCAACCTCTTCTTCTCCAGGCAAAACAATCCCAGCTCCCTCAGCTGCTCCTCATAAGACTTGTGCTCTAGACCCTTCATTAACTTCGTTGCTCTTCTCTGGACCTGCTCCAGCACCTCAATGTCTTTCTTGTAGTGAGGGGCCCCCACTACAAGAACAACTCACATAAACACAGTATTCAAGGTGAGGCCTCACTAGTGCTGAGTACAGAGACACAAGCACCTCCCTACTCCTGCTGGCCACGCTATTTCTGATACAGGCCAGGATGCTGTTGGCCGCCTTGGCCACCTGGGCACACTGCTGGCTCATTCAGCTGTCTATCAATCAACATCCCCAGGTCCTCTTCTGCCGGGCAGCTCTACAGTCACTCTTCCTCAAGCCTGTGGTGCTGCATGGGGTTGTTGTGACCCAAAGACAGGACCTGGCACTTGGCCTTATTGAACCTCATCCCATTGGCCTCAGCTCATCCATCCAGCCTGTCCAGACGCCACTGCAAAGCCTTTCTACCCTCAAGCAGACCCAGACTGCCACCCAACCTGGTATCATCTGCAAACTTAATGAGGGTGCACTTGATCCCCTCATCCAGATCATTGGCAAAGATACTAAGATATTCTTGGGATTGTTCCTTATTAAAAATAAAGAATATTTTTTATTTTTACTAAATCAGAATTGTCGTGTAGAACTTTTAACTAAAAGAGGGTTTGTTTTAATTCTAACCCCATGCTTTCTGGCCAAGTATTTTCAACCACTGGATCATCTCATACTTAACTGCTGTTAACAGCTACAGCCTACTGCACACGTTCAAGTCCTGTGGCCCTTGGTCTCCCTCTTGTGGCATACTTGCACCGAAGTTCAGTTTTGCCTTGCTACTGAGTCTCCTCATTTTTTGTTTCTTTCTAACATTGTTGTTTTCCTGTTTTTCTCTTACCATGATACTGTTTAGCGTAAGTATAAATCTTTTGTAGAAAAAAAAATCCATATATGACCTATTCACTATGACAGATAATGCCTACCCTCAAAATGGTACCCATGAAAGCAGTGGTATCACTGCTGATGGTATCACTCTTCTGAACTGTATCTTTATGAAGTTGGAGATTGAAGGCTTTCTGTAAATCACAATGCAAAAAGGTAATGTTACATGTGTTACTGCAGCACTCTTTGATTTGTGAGAGTCTGCCTGTTTGACTCCATGGGAGCTCTTGTCTGAGTTGGATTCCAAGTCTTTATGTGATCAGCTTTTTGAAAGGGGAGATTATACCACATCCTGAATCTCTCCCACACTATCCAAACTTGGCCACCAGGTCTAGCCTTACTAACCTCGCTTTAAATAAAATTAGGTCTCTCTATGGTCACTTTTTAGAAGAGCAGCACCACTGAACTGTCCTTTAAAACATTTCTGCTCGTTGCGGTTGTCCTGGTTAACTCCTAAGCAGTAGTGGGGCTGAGATATTTTTTTTTTAGTGATGGACACTGGGGTCCATGGGGTTTCTTAGTCTGTTGTGAGGTATCACAGGTGAACAGTAAGAAGGGCTTTATACAGGTGAGGATTTGTTACTTCCTTGTTATCATTGTGCCTGAAATCTGCATGTGAGAATAAAAATCATCACCTTCTCTAAAAAGTTATTCTATTAATTGCTTCTCTTACTTGTGAATTTACCATTCACATCCTTCTCGGGGAAAACTGGCTGTGGTTTGGTTTGGTCTGGCCAACAGAAACAGAGACATTACCTTGGTAATCCTAGTGCAGGGCTGATATTCCCCATCTGCCTGTCAACCAGCATATCCTATGCTTTCCTGGACATACTGCCTACAGATATAAAAAGATGCTCATCCGTCTGTTAACTACCTAGATATTAAGGATACTTACAGGGAATTATCCTTACAACTCACACCTTAATCTCTCCTCTGCTGAAATAGCAAGCAAAAATGTCAGCGAGTGCTTATTATGGCTATTGGTCTTTGACGTGGAAACAGTCAATGGGCTGAAAGAACTCCATCTATTGTTTCCCACACACCATTGAACAGTTAGCACACAACCATTTTCACTGCTGTGTGATGAAAGATCCCAAGTCTGGATAACAAACTCTTTTTCTGCTGACTCCAATAGAGCACTGTATTATCTCAAAGGGAAGATGTCCCTAAATTTCCTGATTTTTACAATAAAATGCTTGAGAAACAGCTTGTCTAGCTTCTGGGTAAATATGATGAGTTTCTTTCATGAGAAGTTAGTATAAAGAAGTGGGAAGTTTGGGTTACTTTTGTTCTGCCCAAGGATGCGATGAAAAAGAGAAGTCAAAATGTAAAGAAGCAGAAACTCCTTCAGAAGCTGAGGCATCTGGACCTGCCTGGACATTACACTAACAAATACCAAATACACTAACAAATTCCACTTACAAGATCTTTTGTAGGGTTTCGGACACGGAAGAAATATACAACCAAGGAAGTAGGCAAGAGCTCCCAGACGAAAAGGATCACTCCAAACACTATGTAACCTGCATCTCCCAGCTGACATTTCAGATCTGCCTGTTGAAAAATCAAAGAGAAAAGCATTTAAAAATAAAGGTGGCAGCTCATTTAAAGGTGCAAGAGGCAACATGTCTTCTTATGAAGATCTATATTTAAGTGGCTGAAAAACTTGACAACATGGCAGAAATTCCATTCAGCAAAGCCAGATTAACCTGGCTAATGAATAAAGGCATACTAAAAAAATCAATATGCTGTCTTGCTAGGTACATGACTTCCCTTTCTTTCTACCTTTTCTCCTCCCTCTTCCACCTCCTATCTTTCTTCAGCACAATCAAAGCTTCATACAGAGTATCTTCCCAGATGAAGAGCCTGGTTAGCAAGTGGTCAAGTGATCAAATTCAGGTAATGAAAAACTACCTCTCCAGTCTTTTTCCAGATGGGAATAATAGGTAAAGGACCAATCAATGCCCAGGTCTTCAAGGGCGTTGCCAGCAATCTGACTTTTAAAAATTAAGGCTTGGATCCCTTCAAATTGGCACATGTTGTTAACTTGAATAATCATGCTGTTACTCCAGCATTAGCTTTGAACTTCTCTCTAGATTTCCCCTCCACCATTCACCACAGCTGCAGAGGGAAAATCCTGTCCTTTCATGTGTTTTGTATGGAAGAGAAAAGGGTAATGTTTCTGACAGGTGACCTGAGGCAGTACCACAGTACAAACATTGGGCTGTACTTTTAAAAGTGACTTTTGGTTCTGGTTACCAAATTGAGTACCTGCTCCTTAGTTCCAGGCCCTTTACATATGGTTCAAATCATTTGCCCCAAAATCCAGACAATCCTAATGTCACAAGTCAGATCAGATGTTCAAAAATCAGTAGTAGTGACCTAAGGCCTAAAGCATTCCAGTGAGCTTGCTATGAACAACCTCTGTCTTCTCTGGGGAAAACGGGACAACATATTCTGGCCATAAAGTTCCAGTCCCTGTTACTCCAGGGGACCCCCCGTGCAAGGGGTCAGCAGGAGCAACACTCCAGGCCCCAAGAACACGAGGGAAAATGTTTGATTCAGGAGAGGAGTCACAACCTAGTGCTCTCCTGCCTAAACTTGTGTGTTCTAATTGCACGGAGTGGCATCACTTACCTGTGCTCCTCTTCTCTGTACCACAGCAGGGCTGATGAGTGGTCCCTTGACAGACCCTACTCAACTAACTCTTAATGAGGTCCTCTGGGAAATCCTACCTTACTGTTTACCTACTTCATATTTACAGTTTTATCTGCTGCTCAACAGGAGATTTTTTAACAGCTCCAGGTTTGCTTGGCTACCCTGGCAATACAAGGCCCTTGCATGGCTGGGAACACTGCTTTTTATGACAAGTTAACGACAAGTGTCTGGGATTTTGAGGCCAAACAAAATCTACTTATGGTGCAGCCCCAGGCCTGCCATTTTGCCTGCCCTTGACAGAGCTGGAAAACTGCTGGGACCCAACCACATGCTTCAAAGCAGAGAAATGAGCTGGATGCTCAAATTTCATAAAATTCAACAAAGAATCCCCTGCTATTTCCTTTAGTGTTTTTATCACTGATAGTTTTCAATCTGAATTGTCACTTGCAATTTAAGATTGGGAAGAATCTTAGTCTTATCCTTAAACTGTGGAAGTTATAACAATAATGACAGGACTAAGGTACATAACTCTGCAGCCCTGGATGGCAGTGGGAGATTTGATGACGACTTCAGAACCAATAATTTCAGTGGAATCAAGTACTGTTCTTCTGATTCACAAAGTACAGTACATTCTTTCTAATGGACAAAACACCTGTCTTTTTTAATAAAAGGCTTTTTTTTTAACAATAAAATAAAGGTAAATAAAAGACTTTTTTAAAAAAATTATTTGGCTAGTGTTTACTTATTTCTTTTAGCACTAAGGGGTTTTTTTCCTCCTTATGCTGAAATTACAAGAAATTTGTACTCCTGGAACAAAACAACCTTGTTGCATTGACTAAAAGAAAAAAAACATAGGATTTTAATATATTAATTCCTTTTGTCACAGCATTTTGGAAATCAGCCATCACATACAGAATGAGTTTTTCTCATCAGCAAATATTTTCATACTTGCCTGATCTGATACGTTGTACCAATCGTAATCAAAAGAGTTGACTTTCTTGGTTTGGGAAAACGATAAGATGAACAAGTTGTAACAGGCTCGTGAGGTATAAAGTAGTATAACAGTCACTCCTATACTTGTCACCTGACAGACAGATGAGCCCTGGAAGAGATTTAAACACAGGTTATTATTTGTAAGGGAGGTTGACAAGAACTTCATTGATTTGCTTGGACTTCGAGGGTTGTCATGCTACTCTGCCTAATGCAACTGACATTTTTTCTTTCCTTCTTTGATCAGTATATCCTATACCATGTATATTCCTGTACTTTATTAGTATGGTGGTTTCCAGGAAATGGTAGTGGTTCCAGCCCTTACCAAGATGGGCTGTGACTAATTCCTATGACTTTCTGTACGAGTGCTATTTTCAGCAATGCAAGCACATAAGAACTACACTCAGTATCAGACCGACCAAGGGAATTCAGCCTTCGGCTGTGCGTTAGCTAGAGAGCATCCTGCAGCAGATGCTGGCTGGCCAGCATGATGCAACCTTGCATCTTTTTACAACTGCTTGCTGTGCATCTATTTCCTAAGCACAGAGCGGATCGGAACAGTCAGCAGTTAAAGGCAGCACAGACAGGAACAGAACATCCTGCCTTACCTAATGTCAACACAGAGGAGACAAAGTGGAAGCATGGCCTAGGGGCAGAGTGACCACGGCAGGGCAGCCTGTAAGTGGGAGCTGGGGCACAAGGGGAGGAATGAGACTACAGACTGTGAAATCACAACAGTTCCTAAGCCCCAGAGAGAAAAATGGAGAGAGCAGGGGAAAGAGCCTAATCCAACATAAGGAATAAGTGACCTGACCACTAATAAGGAATTAATAAGGACCTAAGGAATAAGCCCGACCACTGTGTAAGGTGGGAAGGGTCACTGAGGGGGGCTGAGATATCAGCACAGGAATTGTGGCAGCAAGAGAGGAAGGAATCCAGGAGCCATGGCTACAGGGATCAGTGTGGGTCTGATCACAGAAGCAGGCAGATGTACAAAAATAGGACTGAGTGGCTTTGAAGGAAGCTCAAAGTAAATTCTGTGCAGCTGGCTCCGGAACAGTGCTTTGCATGGCCAAAGGAGGCACGATAGGTTAAAGCTCTCTGCTTTTAGAGAAGCGAGATACCTGCAGTCATTTGCTTCACTAGCCCTGCCCTCTCCCTCTCCTGGCTGAGACCCACACCATGAGGATGGGCTCCTCTCATCTATGTGAGAGAGAGGGGGACACACACCCCCTATTCCTTCTACTCACTCACTCTGCTTCCAGGTTTGCAGCTAAGGAGCAGAGGTCCGAAGCGCGGTGGCAGGTAGAGCACAGACATAACAGAACGGGTAGGGAAGTATCAGGGAAAGTCACCAAGTCACCATGTCCCAAACCCCTGGCCTTCAGGAGGCTACCTGGGCCCCTCTGCTGCTCACCCACACTGGTGGCTTTTGTCCCTGTGGCTCTGTCAATCCATCTCCTCAATCTGCACTCCCTGGTGAGCGTCACTAAAGAGGAGCTTGGGGACTGTCAGAAAAGCTTGCCCAAAACTAGCTTGGTTTCCCAGCAACATAATACTGATTCATAGGACAATCAGGTCTAGGAGTACTACAAAATCTCCAGTACAGTCAGCCTCTCTGACTGAATTCCTGCTTACAACACAGTGGAACTACCACCATCCACTGGGCCGCAACCCGCAGCCATGTCAGGAGTGAGCCCAGAGCCTGCTGCTACACAGGAATTGAAGCCAGAGACACAGACGGCAGCGGTGAGAGCTGTGGCAAGACCAGCAAGCAGGAAATGCCACAAAGAGGAAACATTTGCTAGGCACTTCTCTATTCTCCTTCAGTGCTAGCAAGTCTGTGATGCTGTCATGGAAACGGAGGGTGAGAGAGCAGAGAGAAGCTGCTGACTGGCACATACCGTGTCCCAGCTCAGCGGCACTCACAGACTGGGGATAGCAGAACTGAAGAGGAGAATGGGGTCACTATTCCCCCATATAGGTTTCCCTACACAGCTGTCATTCTTTAATAAGTTAGCAGTTAAATATGCTGCAGATTTAACAAACTTCAATCCCACCAAATACAAAAAAGGGGGTAAAAGCGTCCTGGCTTTGCTGCCAGCCAAATTTACTGAGTGGACTGGGGAAGGGAGAGTGCAGCAGTAGAAGTAAAGCCAGAGGAACCCTTTCTCAGTCCCGGGCCTCTACAGAAGAGAGGGGGAGCCCTGATTTGGAGCATGTCCCATTACAAGGGCTTCTGGCCAGCAGAGAACTGGCCTGAGTAGGCACCTAAGGCAGGGCTGGACACCTCCTTGTGCTGTTGCCGCCTCGGTGCAGCGCACCAGCACGGTCCCCTGTGTGGCTGTGTTTTCACACGTGGTCAGAAGTTACGTGCCAGCAGACGGGAGATGCAAATCAAAGGCTGCTGGTACTGATGCCTATCTGCACGCACCGCAGAGCACCCCGTATCTCCAACACTGCTTCTATCATACCACTGCACAGAATGGATTTTTCCTCTTTAGCTAGTTTTTTCAGCACAACAGTAGCAGATTAAACCAGGATGTTTTTTCACTGCCAGCTCCAGCCATCTGTATCCCTAAGTATGTGCAGTCAAATCCTACTGGAAATCCCCAGAGGAACTCCCATTTCAGGTCAGCAGAATGGAGCAAAGCACTCTTTAATTCTCATTTCCACGCTCCAACTTTCACCAGCTGAGCGTTCTGTCCTTTCCTGTCTGCAATAATGTTAGAGTTTGTTTGGTTTTTGTGAAATAGCTTGAAGTAAAGAAGATCAAGTTTCCTGCAGGAGGAGGAAACGGAACAAAGTAATCTACCAAAGCCTCCCTTAGGTTAACACTGCTTTGTTACAGAGATTTATGCTTCTGTGATTTGCAGCAGTAGGAAAACTTTTCTTACTAGTAAAAATAATCCACAGTCCATGCCCTTTGGTCAGCAAGTGACAGGCTTGAAAGAAGCAAAACAAACTAAGCTGTGTTTTTAAATCTTCTAGTCAGCCCTGAACTTTCAGTCGTTGTTCAGTATGGCCAGATTTGAGTAAACAGGAAAAGCACTACTTTCATCTGATTAAGTAAATGGAGAGAGGAATTTTATTATAAGATTTTCTAAATAGTAGCTGAAACTTACATTTTTGAAAGGTTTCCTGTGGTAAAGTTAACGTGCTATTAGTTAAACTTATAATTTATTTTAAGATTTTAATGATCTACTGCAGACACAGGGAACTTTGAAAGCCCTATTTCATTATTATAATAAGTACAAAACACCTTCCCTGATTTTATAATAAACACTGCAGGCTTATGTGAATGTGTCCAAATCTGAAAACCTAACAGCATTTCTTTAAAGAACATTTTGTACAGTAGTACGAGAGACATTTTTCCCCTTCTCCCCACTTGGCTGAATTTATAATGCATTAAGTCCTTTAAAACACATTCTCATTATCAATAGGGCAGTATGCAAATATATAAAGCAAGATTCCTATTCCTCTGTCTGGCTTATCTTCAGCATGCTGCTACCTTAAACATTTAACTTAACCAGTCAATAATTTAACAAGCTGAAGGATTCCAAAGTGTAGACCACTTCTGTGTAGCAGTCCTGAAATGAAATAGTCTTCAGATGGGGATCTGAAGAACGCAGAAAAAAAGCTGTGAGAAAATCCAGCCAGTAAGTTCTGTAAACGCTGCCTCAAAAATATATTTTGGGGTCACTGCTGTTAGCCAAAAACATCCTTGCTAGCACTTAGTATTTAATTCATATATTGAGCAGTTTGGCCAGCCAAGTGCAAGCTGTGAAGTTTAAGGCCTCCAGCTCCCAGGGGTTCTAAGGAACTGCGTGGCTTTGCCTTGCACTACCTTTGTCTCTCAAAAGGTACTTGAAAAGAACTGAAAATGTACCTTACCTTGGACTCCAAGTAAATGTTGGCTAAAGACATCTTGGAAATCTTATACAGGCAGATGGAGAGTGAAACAGCGCACAGCACAAACAACGTGTCATTAATTGCCACCCGGACAGAGACAATGACTTTTCTTTCAGAATTCTGTGTCCTCACCAATACTGCACATGTTAAATTCACCAAGAGGAAGAGGAGACTTATGAAAAGAGAAGCCAGGTAGAGGGGCAACCTGGGAGAGTGAGGAGAAAACAGTTTTAGCGACATTGTTCAGCAAGTGTCTGTCATGAGATGGAAGTTGCACTGAGCAATGAAAGCTGCGTGTGTTGGGCTGCCACAGCTGACAGAGCCACCAGCCGCCCCAGCCCAAATCAAAGCGCTCCAGATTGCTGCAGAGATTAACTTAGCTCATTTCAAACCTGTTTTCACAGTTACACAACAAGCTGTAAGTAAAGAAACTAATGTCAAGCAGGAAAACATGGAAGACTGTTCGCAGTAGAAATACAACAGAACAGTTCTTAAAAACTACTTAAAATACCTGTGTACTTTCTTAGAGCGTGCACTTCATGTACAGCACAAACCCTCTGACTGCTCACTGGCAGGAGAAACCTCACAAAAGGTTGAGTTGCCTGGAATGGACCGGGTTTGACCGTGGTTTTACTATACCACCACTGCCATGTGAAGCGTCACTGACTGCTTGTCTGATGTTTGCCATCAGATTTCATATTAAATTGAGGAAGTATCTAATCGTAGGAAAAAATCTCTGAGTTACTGGTTCCCCAGCATCTTTCTCTGTCTCTTTTCCTAAATAACTTGGTCATGGCAACCTCTTGAAAGAAACATCAAGAAATTTAAACATGTATATTGATTCCGGGTTGGCATTTTGCCATCTATGCCAGGCAAAAGGTTCATTTGCACAACCACAGGAGCAGAGCTGGAACAGGAATGTGACAGACAGAAGCTGGACTGAATTTCCCCATCTGTTCTTTCCCCACCTACCCAGCACTGATATCTGCAATGTAAGTATACCACATACTCAAGGAAAGCTGCTTCTAATTTCTCTTTACTCCTACACACAGCTGCAGAGCTTTTCACTTATTAAAAAAAAAAAAAACAAAAAACAAAAAACTCCACACCTTTTCATTTCAGGTGTTTGCGTACTTCATTATTGTTGCGGACCAAGGCAATTACTTACAAGGGTCATAATCTGCAGTCACTGAACAAGAGGTTTTGGGCACAACTTTTAATACCTGCTGGGAACTTTGAATTTGGCTGACAACAGACATCCAGGCTGTCCCTGAGGAATCAAATTCTGATTGTTTAAAAATACCTCACCTAGTGGTGGTCTTTTTCTCTCACACATTCATATCCTTTTGGGACAGCTACAAAGCTGAAGCATAGTTGGCTTTTTTTCAGGGAGCAAAAAGGAAGCGGTATCACAGGATCACAGAACAGTAGGGTTAGAAGGGACCTTTGGAGATCATCTAGTCCAACAGCCCTGCCAAAGCAGAGTCACCTAGAGTAGGCTGGAGACAGGAACACATTCAGGCAGGTTTTGAATATCTCCAAAGAAGGGGATCCCCCAACCTCTCTGGGCAGCCTGTTCCAGTGCTCTGGCACCTTCAAAGTAAAGAAACTTTTCCTTATGTTCAGATGGAATTTCCTGTATTCTAGTTTGTGCCCGTTGCCTCTTGTCCTGCCGCTGGGCACCACTGAAAAGAGTCTGGTCCCAACCTCTTGACACCTGTCTTTTAGATATTTATAAGTATTGATGAGATCCCCTCTCAGCCTTCTTTTCTCCAGATTAAACAGCCTCCAGGTCTCTCAGCCTTTCCTCATAAGAGAGATGCTCCATTCCTTTTACCATCTTCATAGCCCTCCACTGGACTCTCCCCAGTAGTTCCTTGTCTTTCTTGAACTGGGGAGCCCAGAACTGGATACAGTACGCCCAATGTGGCCTCACTAGGGCAGAGTAGAAGGGGAGGATGACCTCCCTCCATCTGCTGGCCACGCTCTTTTTAATGCACCCCTGGACACCACTGGCCTTCTTGGCCACAAGAGCACATTGCTGGCTCACGGTCCTCTGCAAAGCTGCTTTCCCTAACCTGTACTGGTGCATGGGGTTATTCCTCCATAATACCCCGTAAGGGTATACCTTTGAGACCTTTTAATTGTGGAACAGGGAGAACTGAAAGCCTAGAAGTCCCTGCTTGTGAATCAACCCTTATTTCCAACTATATCAGGCAGTGAGTGAGGATGCTGTCTTTTCCTTGCCAGTCATGGAAATTCTCTCTCAGGGGGAAGATTGTGCTCATCCTTAACCTTCCAGGGCAGGGCTCTGTTTTTAGGATAAGCAGCAAGAGGTAGTTCCTTTAAGCCTCAGTCTACTGGTGGAAGGACTGCAGTCCTGAAGCTCTTCTTCCACATAGCTTCCTCTGGAGAATGCAGTTCCCATTTGTAGTGGTGGTACATTTACAGCTTTTATTAATATCTCAAAAGTCTTTAAGTGACAGTCATGTGTCTTCCTTTCCTTCCCCTCCCAAAGCCTAATAGTCTTATCTCTGCTCCTCCACTGTAGTGCAGGTAAAATATTCTTCTGGGGTTTAGGCTTACAAGGGAAGGTGTGCTCTTACATGCTGCCTGCTTGTGGGACAGTAAGTACATGTTCTCTTTTTGCTCAGCTTAGTCAAAGAGACCTTCTGCTTCAGCACAGACTGCATGCCCTTGATGCTGGCTTGCAACCAGCAAGCCCTAGAGGCTTCCAGGCCAAGCTCCTCCTTGATGGAGTTTAACAAAAAAAAAGCACTGTCACGCTCTCATGCCCACATACTCCTGTGCGAGACAGGGTGAGCTGTCATGGCCAGCCCGCTGTGCAGCTCTCCACATAATGATGTTCCATCCCCCTTATTAACATGATGTGGCTGGGAAAACGGCTGCCTGTTTTGACAATAGAAGCATTGTTGCTGAACTTCTGAATAAGCACTGGTGGAGATGCAGACTATGTGTCTCAGGGCAGTTTTAGGGTCCCTGCAGCTGCAGAAAGCATTCCTAACTCACTTAAAGGCAGAATCAACTGCCTTTGAGTCTACAGCCTGCAAGGCACCTACATGGCATGAATAAGCATGTGGGGGTTTTTAGAAAATAGAAAAGCAGGGCAAGAGAGGTGCTTCCACATTGCACCAGGGACTGTTCAGAAGCCTACTGTGCCTAATCCCCATTTTGGGGCTAGTCCCTTAAAAGGAACTGCGTGTAATCTGGTTTAGCCAGGGAAGGCACGTGCCTTCTGGGTATTCTGTTCTTTCTGTGTCAGGCTGGATGCATCCCTAACATTTTCTTTGAGCTTAAAATCAAACTTCAGATGAGTACAGTGGGTTTTGCCTTGTTCAACAGGGAAGTCTGCCTGAAACTACTGCATTTTGTATGTGGTTTCCTCAGAAACCATACAGTGTCTGAGGCTTGTGTGTAACAAGGCATGCACATGCAGCACAGCAAGCCTCATGCAAACCCAGGCAGTGACTGTAAGAAATCCCCAAGCCCAGGGAGACGTGCAGAAGAACTGTTTAAATACGAAGTTGGGCTGGCACAGGCTTTGCCTTGAGCTCTTTTGCAACCATGGCTAACATCACTGAAGGTGGTGCTGAGTAGTTTGCTTAAGATTCTGAATCTTTGATAGGATTTTACCATTTTTTTCCTTATCTGAAACGATTCTGATTTCTGAGACCTGTGCCAATACACAGACCACAGTCCTGCCTTTCTGTTGCCCTGTTTATGTTGCCATTATCTAGCGCAGAAATACCAATACCAGGCAATAAGGTCTGACACTTATTAAAGAAAATTAGGGGGAAAAATTTAAAAAGCAAACATTCAGCAATGAAGAAAAATCAAATTCAGTAAGTGCAGACTCCAGCCCCTGACTGTAGGCCATCCATCTTTCTATCATCCATCATCCATTTCTCAATCAGGAGTTAAGCAATGGGATCTAATGAAAGATGTCCCTGCTCATGGAACGGAGGTTGAACTAGATGGTCTTTATAGGTCCCTTTCAACCCAAACCACTCTGTGATTCTGTGACCTTTCACTATCCTGTTACAATTAGGATTCAGGACCTCAGCTGCAGATGTGCACATATTACACCACATCAATTGCTCTGTATAAGATAGGAAACAAAGTCAGCTTTATATATATGGCTCTTTTACAAAGACTGATCACATTCATGCTAAGAGATCTGGATATTAAAACAAAATACTACTGAAGTCCTTTACCAACAGAGCTGAATAAGAGAGAAAAGTCTAAACCAGGTCAAAGAGTGATTTGAGGTAGAAATGCAGTAGGCTAGTGTCACGGTGCTCATGGAGCTGTTGTGGGGAGGGTAGTCTGTGCATGAGTAATTCCAGTCACAATACATAACTGTCACAAGCTCCCTTTGCTTAAGACATTTTCAAGCAGTTTTCAGTAATAAGCCTTGCCACAAACATCAGTAACAGATGAGGTTCAAAGCTTCTACCTCTCACCTCTAAAGCCAGCCAGGAACATGTTCACAGACCTGCCCTGTACCACCCTGACCTGCAGCCCAGGCTTTGTTCCTCTTGCCTAGGCGTACCATTGCTTGCACTGGGGGCTGCCTGGGGACCTGTGTGTGCTGTGCTTGTCTGCCAGCCCACACTCCTGGATTTCCTTCCCACAGAAACCAGAGTGCAAAGGGGGATGAATTTATTTGTATGCCACAGCGTTTACCAGGGAGCATCCAGCTCTTGCCCCTTGTGGTTTGGGATGTGGCCAAGGTACGCACACAGACCCACTAACTTGAAAGCATTCCTGAGGCCACCAAAATAGACACAGCCTTTGTTCCCATACTAACAATTTCTGCATCAGCTGCGGTTCAGTGTGCAGACCACATCCCTCTGACAGCCATCACACCCTGTGTGTCCCATACCCTCACCACCCCAAGCATAGCCCACCCCAAGCCTGCTCTCACTGTACTGCCATTCTGCCAAGCATGGTTTCTGAAGCACTTGCTCCAGATGTTTGTACAAAACCCCAACTGGATAACAAACTTTCCAGGGCAAGGATAATGTTAATATTTGACCTGTTGATACAGTACTATATTATCCTAATAGTCAGCAAATAACAGGTCAGATTTCAGCTTCAAATTACTCTGTTTTCCTATCCTGAATTCAGATTGTAAACTCTTTCTTTAGAATGGAGACAACCTATCTCTCTCTTCCCCTGTCTAAACAACACTGCCCCAATGAGGCTATTAGGCATTGCAACAATACACATAAATTTATTAAGCTATTCCTCAACTTTCTGGACATTACTGCCCTTTGGGGACCTTTCAAGTAGTCTCTGACAATCCCTCTGGCTCAACAAGATCCCAGACAAATCTCTCTACCTAAATGCAAAGCTACCAGAACCTCAACTCTGTGGAGCCAGGGGTTACCTGTGAGCTCCCAAACACATCAAGTTGAATCCATTCTCACTAGCTCTTTCCCTTCACAAGTCTTCTCTCATCTTCCCCAAAATTTCAAGTCTTTTATTACCACTGACCTCACAGATTAATACATACCCAGTCCCACTAATTTCTGTCAAAACAAATACATCACTTTACTACCTTTACCAAAGCACTCTATCTGAATTCCCCTGGAAACACAAATTTTAAGAACCTGTGAAGAAATCACCAGGATGAGTGTTTTCTGCCTGCATTTGAAATATCTGCTGTTGACATATGTGAATGTCTCAAAGCAGTGCCTGTGTTAGGAAATGACAAAGATTTCTAAATGTCACAGGAAGAAGCTGGCTCAGAACCACTGTCATAAAACATTGGTATATAAATATGAATAGGTGAGATATAAGTACCACAAATTATCAAAGATGTAGTCTTTCTCAAAGAGCATGGCTTCTCTTCATTAAAGACAAACATTAAAGGTTTGCATAGTTCTTACCTGTATTTCAGTAGCTCTGGGGAATATTTTGACTTAGCTTTGAAAATCACCTGGAAAACAGTAAAATATTCCATCAAACACAGGATACATGTAAGTAAAGAAAGACTCTGTGATCCGCAGGAATCCTGTCTCACGGGTCACAAGAAATGTAATGATAGGTTTCATTACATAACAGATTTGCATTTATTGCTTATCCATGGCAGGCAAGCTCTAAGCAAAGTATAAAAACTGCTCAGCAGGTGATCATGATGTACTTGTATACAAATTGTCTATACCCTTATTTTCACTTACTCTGCCTCGGGAATAAGGTCTTTTATGCCAGTATTCACAAGAGGACCAATGCCAGTATAATCATAGAGGCAAGTAATTATTAAGCTCTTACATGACCCAGCAATACAGGTCTCTCAAGCAGACCAGCTCCTACTGGTATATTGGGTCAGACGCTCTATTCCCATGAAGAGCCCATCATAGTACCCAGGCCTGAAATTGGACATACACATTTGTAGCCATGTTACCTTGCCAAAAGGATGCCATTAAGAACCAAACTCATTGTTTTACTCTGAAGTATATTTGGCTTATGTTGACTGTCTGTTCACTAAACAACAATATGCATTTTTACAGAGAGATACCTCAGGCCCAGTAGTTACCTCACTGTAACAGAAAAGACAAAATACTGACATGTTTTCTGCAATGTAGCCAGGTAATATCAGTCACTGGTGTTTAACCACCATCAGAAGTTCTAAAAAAAATACATAAGACGGTTTCCAAACACACCCAGTTTACACATGTTCATTTAAACCAACACTGAAGCACACTGATTGCTAGTATTACAAAAAAACACCCTGTATGACTTATTCTGGGCTGTTTCCTAACTGTTTTCTCCTCAAGTTATCCTGCCTTATCCGTTTCACTTGGTTTTGCATGCCTTTTAGCATAGCTTGCATAATATTTGCTATGATTATCATGCTTTCCCAAGGAAACAGGACTTACATGATCACTATGTATGTGTAGGCATGTATCTGCCTGTCAACCTATTTATCTGACCCCTCCACTAATCTTAAAATACTCAGAGAGACTGATGCAAAAATACTTGAAGCATCAAAGAAGTGATCCTTTATCACCCTCCTAATAATTAGTGACCCCACAGAAGCAAGGAACCCAATAAATTACATATGACCTCTGTGAGGAGAACCCTGTATAATAATCCTACACGCCACTCAATATGAAAGAGTCTGCACAGCAAAGTCTCATAAGAAATGCTCCAGTTATGGAAACAGCTCAAAGTCAAGCATGAGACATAGATCTGGAGAAAATCAGGCTTCACTTCTTCCAGGGCTCCTCGAACAACTTGTCATTTAACTTCTATTCACCATAAACAGCTGCCTTGACATGGAAATTATTTTTGTGACGCGTCACCCTGCTTAGCACTAGCTGAAGCAGCAGAGGACACTGAGCTTTTCAGCAGGCCCTAGAAAAATAATAGCCAAGAATAAAATTGAAAAATAGGGGAAAAAAAAATCTCTAAAATTATTCTTCGACCATTGATACTGTTTTCAAATAGTTAATATCTCTGGCAATATCCCTTACAAAAGACTTTTGTGATTCATTCTCCAAATTCCTGGATCATGAATTCTCACAGGAGTTCAGGAAGAAGTTTTATGTTGCTTTACCTACTTGCTACTGAAAGGAGAGCTACAAGATGCTTGTGAATGTTCTCTGTTTCCGTGGTACACAAAGAGGGGCTCTCAGTTTTTAGGGAGAGACGGGGTTCAAAATACTTCCTGTACGCTTTTTGTACTAGACTTATTGCCTACCCTGCTTATTCTGGAAGATACTATGAGAAAGCAGGAAGGGAAAGATTCCTGACCTCAATGAAACCAAACAAGTAAAACTTGTCTCTAGGGCCATTCCACAATCCTCACCTTTTCTGAGTAGCACTTACTCACACATATTGTACCGTTAATTTTGACATTTTCAGGAGTAGCACTGAATAAAAGTGTCAGGGCCTGTGCAAAGAACTACAGAAGACAAGCAATTTGCAGTTGGGCAATGAGTTGTGCTGGGTCCCCCAAAATCTAGAAAATTCACAAGTTTCTGAATAGTATCCCCTGTGGTTCCCCAAAAAGGACTCACTCACCCCTGTAATGTCACAGAGGCTTCCTGTCACATAAAACAGTCCAAGGCTGCCCTACCTAGAAAAAGTTCCATGGATAACTTAGCTAAAGCCAAACATGAACATGATGTTCCTGCTGCAGATCCAGCAGGATCTCCAGATGTGAGATCGCCAAAACAGCTGTTATTGTGATTCCACAATATGGTGGGCCTCTCCCAGCTGATAAATGCTTCTGAATTTTATCAGAGAAAAATGACCATTAAGAAAGAAAATGAACACTGCATAAAAAATGGATGCTATGTAGAATGAAAGCTACTCTATAAGGAACAGACACGCTTACAATTTCACTGCTAGACAGAAATATAGGCAGCCAAGTTCTGCCAGCTTTGCTTAAACATTGATAGGGCCTTAGTTCATGAATAGCCTTGCTGGAAGCAATGTGATTGTCACAGAATAAAGGGCTGTTCAGTGGGAGTAAGGATGTCAGAAGCTGATCTCAATATACCTTACACGCGTGGGTGCAGCTTTTTGCTTTTAGCAGTCACTTAGCTCAAGAGACTGGTTGCTCAATGGCCCCTCCCCGCAACAGTGTTGAGAAAGCTTCCAGTCAATATCTGAGTCATCTAAGCAAGTCTTCCAGCAAACCAGAGCAAACCAGACTATTCCTAAGAATAGACTAAACAGCAAGCAGAAGGCAGGCTTTTTAAAAAAGACCTTTCAGAGAGCCCTAAGATGAATAGCAACACGGAAAACTCAGTGAAATTCCCTGCTAATTTTCTAGTGTCTAAAGGGTTACTTTTTCTTTTTAAAAAGTATTTCCCCTTTTGCTTGTTTTTTAAAGGAGAAATATCCTGTTTTGACTCCTTGTTTTTGCTGAAGGACTGAAAACCTCAAATGAGATTCTCACACTCCCTCCTCCACTCCCCTGAGGTGTATGTCTGGCATATAAAACTGCAGCAGTACAAAAAGATTCCAAAAAGCCCTTCATGCAGACAGGGAAAATTTCTGTTGCAGGAACAGATGTAAACAGCTGACCTTAAAGACATTTTACCAGGTGCCAGCAGAGGAGCAGTGAGGATGGCATGGGAGTCCATCAGCAGCTCGGCTGCAGAGAGCTCGGCAGAGCTGCTGGCAGCAGGGAAGGCAGACAGGGCCAGGCTGCTGTAGCTTAAGGGGGTTCCAGCTACAGTTATGAAAGCTAAATCAGGAGCCACTCTGGCCCTGTAAACATTAACGAAACAGGTGTCAAACCCAAGTCAAAAAACAAAAACCTCACCGGAGCAATTTGGTCTTATTTAGCTGAAATGATGTGACAGCTGGCACAAACCTCCAGTGGGGCTCTAGTGCTAGCTCACCAATTCACTCTTACAGGAGCCGCAGCTCAGCTACCAGAAAGCCTCAGGTATGTGTTAAGTGCTTGCATGTGTCTCAAGCAGGCCCTCTGCACAGGAATGAAATTCAGCTTTATTTACCAATTCTCATTTCAAAAACCCTAGAAGGAGCATAGTGTGTACTTTTCCTTCCCAGTTCCTTTCACCACGGCCCTTCTTTTTCTCTGTCACACTCCATGCAAACTTCTCTTTGCACCCTGAAAATATGCCACAACCTCACACAGGCCCATGGTCCCTCACCATCAGCACATACACCTTTCCTCTGCTGTGTAGCTTCCAGTACCAGGCCCATCTTCCCCTTTCTCTCCCAATTTCATTCTTTCATTTGGATCAGATTCCCCAAAACATGCAAGTTTTCCCTCTACTCTCTAATCTCTACATTTTGTAGGGCCTACAGACACGGGCAACGTGACTCCCCACCATAGGCAGCCTTATGTATATTGGTAAAAATAGCCCTGAAAGGACAGGGACCGTTGCGGGGCTGGCAGCCACGGTAAACTTCCATGTGTAGCTTTCCTATCAAATTATTTTCTATGAAGTCAAATGACCTCATTCTTCATGTCAGATGCTGACAGCCAGCCAGTCTGCAGTTGCAATTTGTCTCCTATAGATCCAAGACTGAGGGCAACATTTTACGCCAAACATATTTGCTGATGCATTACCATCTGTAGTTAGACTCCTGTGTAGTTCGATGTACATCTAAAGCATGTTGTAAATATAGCAAGCTTTATAAAATATGGTGTGTTCACTTCTACTAAAACATAAATATTTCTCCTAAGTAAAAAGCCCTCTCTGTTGAAATGCTATCCCCAGTAATTAGAGCATGAGAAGTTCTCTTAATTTTCTTCCCAGAGCTAACACATACCCCAGTTCCACTGAGATAAACGCAACCTCTCCGAAAGCCGTGTGCTGGTTTTACCCCACCCTGCCAGGCACTTCCAGCACGGCCAGCTCCCCTCTAAACTGTCTTACTCAGCACAATTTCTCTTCATTTGAAAGTCCCTGATTTTATCAGCCCTGCCTGGGAGGCAGGGTAAGCTTCTCAGTCTGGATGCCAGAAAAAAGGGAAGATGGTTAGGGAGGTGTAAAGAGAGGTAAACCTGCCTACCAGCCCTTCTCCACCCATACAGCCTCACAGTTCTTTAGCTCAGCACCGCGTTCCCCAGGTCCTGGAGAAGTTCCCACCCTGATGATTAAACCTACAGCCCACCAAATGTTTTGCTGTGCCTGGCCACAAGGGAGGCCTGGGATTTCCAGCATCCCCTACAGCTCACGGTCTTTCGCCCTGACCTTGTTTTTTGAGTCTGTAACCTTCCATCCTAGCCTCCCTCCTGCTTCATTTGTGTCCTGTTCCCCTGGGAAATGTAAAATCTGAAGCAAACAGGACAAAATGAAGCAAGCCCTTCTCTACCCACCCCTCACACATACCAGAAAAGGCAACTTATTTTATTTCCCAGAGCCACTTTTGCCCCTAGCACTGACTGAAAAGCCTGAGGACTCATCTCAGCCTCCTTATCAGAGGCAGGGAAGATTTGGCCAGGCTAGACTGGGCCAAAAAGAGCACCTGAGACCTGGGATCCTTTCTGTCTGGGATGACTTAAAGTGGAAAATGCATTATTTGCCAATTTGCAGTCTTTGCTTTATCAAGCAGGAAAAGAAACCTTCGGGAGCTGCAGGTGTGAGACAAACATACCTATGGGCTTTTTGGTCTCTGTATGTGGAAATGCACACTTCAGCCCCTTATCCAATGGATCAAGATGAGAGCCCTGCTCTGGCAGTTACTTGCTGGTGTTGGGCTACAGTTTTATGAAAGTGCCACTGGATCTCATCCTCACTTAAGATTTATTTTAATGATTTCTAAGTAGACAGAGACATCCTGTGAGAGTAGGTCACATTAGGTTTTTTAAATATTATTTGGAAGAGAATGAATACAGACACGGGATTAATAAATTCTAATAATTTTAGCACTCTCATTGAAAATTATACATATTTTCTGCAGCATGATTTCTGAGAGGAGCTAACATTATATAAGCCTTACCTGCAGCAGGCTTATCTTCTATTCTGTCATAAGGAGGGCATTGAGACCATAGCAAAGGACCCTGAATTTGGCTCTTAATCCAAAGATCCCTCAGGAATTGTTCTGAGTCAAAACAAATTTGATTGTGACTTCCCTTTCATCCACAGGTCCCCTGCTTTAGCAACCTGCCCCAATGTATTACAGCTCCTCTGCTCTAGCCGCTAACGGTGATGCTCAGGTCTGGGAACAGCCTTTCCTCTGATGATGCCATCATGGCATGTTTGTCTTGCTACACATAAAATAGAGTCTAAGTTTGTGTCCCCATTGCTTTGGGATACCTAGTAAAAAGAGAATAGTTGTGGCTAACTTTCTGTCAAGTTCAAAGGTGCTTATTATTCTGAAAAATGCCCTCAGGCACTTGCCAAATGAGTTTTTTGTTTGGCCGGGAGGATTTGCAATATTTTTTGAATCACTTTTTCTTCTCACATCTATGTCTAAAAGTTTTCCTAACAGTGCCACATGTCTGGGTGCCATAGAGCAGCTAATAAACACCTGCAAATTCCAGAGACCCATTGAGGTCTCTTCCAGTCCTCTGTCTCTAGACTATACATAGTACCAGTTAAATAGCATGGTTTCCGTACAATGAGACACAGCTGCAGACCCTTCTTGCCTGCCGTCTAGAGAAGAAAGGATAAAAGTTGTTTCTGAACAGGTCTGTGAAGTTATAAGCCATTACTGAATACAACATTCCCTCTTCCCACCCCTTTCACACTAGTTCTTGCTTGCCTGCTGTGGAAAGCTAGATGCACATTAAATATACAGTCTCAAGGAGATGCTGAATTTCAAGCCAAACCACCTTTTAATGGTTAGAAGTAAAAAATTAATAGGAGTGAATTAAAAATATGTGTACTTATTCTGTGTCTTACATTATATTTGTACAATTGCTGTGTTTGCATTTCTTAAGGCTTTGTTTTGGCTAGGGAGATACTTGAGATTTCACTGGGAGCAACCAGCTCTTCAGCAAACAACAATACTAATAATATGCCTGCCTACAGTGGCCCATGATCTTTAAAGATTATGATGCACATCACAAACTCTGAAAGTCCCTTGCAAATACTGTTTCCAAATCCTGACAACAGCTCTTCAAGACAGGTAACTATGACATGCTTTTACAGAGGGGCTCAGAGGAGTATCATGGGGACTCACAGTGACAGAGCAGAAATTGTCTCAAAGGCAGAACCAATAGCCTTAGCATTTTTTCTGTTTCCAACCACTGACTTGTACTTCCTGAATGATATCAGACAGCAATGCCAAAAATAAGTTAAAAGGGCGTATGTATGCATTTGCTATGCTCTCTTTTTAGATCTTCCTGAGACAAAAGGAACACTAAGCCCCCAAGTGCAGGCACTCTAATGCACAGAGTGCAGACTGCTGTGCCCCCTCCGTGCTCATGCAAGCCTTGGCTTCTCTTGGAGAAGAGCCAGGATGCTGCATTCTGTCTCCAGACTTCCACGGCAGCCCTATGTGTGTGTCTGAGGGAGGAATCTGACCTAGGGCTATGACTTAGTCCTAGTTGCCGTGATGGGGATGGACTGTGTGATGCTGGATGTTGGCCCCCAGGGAATCGCACCATTATCAAATGACTCTCACAATAGCTATGGGATAAAGCATAGGTCACCACATGCCTAAGCTGGAGTTGAGTAGCATGTAGATGAAAGGTTCCTGTAATCCCTTAATATATCTCAAGTCCCAGGGAGCGGAGTGAGGTGAGTTAGCAGGTGTATCAGACACTGAATCCAGAAAAGTAAACCTAAGCATAAAACTGTGTACGTGGTTCTAAGTATTTAATACCCTCTACAACTCAAGTGATCCTCTTACAGCTGTCATGCTTACCCTTGCTGCTTTTTCAGCTCTGGGATGGCAGCTCTCACAAGCAGCCTGATCTCTCCAGCCAGGCTGTTCAGAATTGACAAGCCTGTAATCGCTACAGAGCACTGTTAAACACCGTAGGCACTACAGAAGCACCCAGAGCCAGGCACTGAGCTGATTCCAAGTGGGGCACACAGCAACACTCAAAGCATCCTGAACATTGCTGGGGGTGCTCCAGGGCTAGCTGGTACTCTGCTGGCCACCCACCCCTGCCCTGGGAAAGCAGACTTTGACAAGGGTTGTCTGAGTGCAGGCTTGGCCTCCTGCTCCAAGCATGGTGGTGGGATTGAGGAGACAGAAAATCCAGTCCCTGCACTCCCACAAGCTGCCTGTGAGATCTCAGGCAAGCCCAGCAGCCTTTCTTTGCCTCAGCATGCCGATCCCATCCTGCAGCCCAGTGCCAAGATACCCAAGCTCATCATAAATACTTCCAAGCAAGTCTAACTGCAGCAGCCTGGAGCATTGTGCAGCCTAACTCATCTGGCTTCTCAGCTGTCCATAGCACAGATACACTCTCACAACCTCTTTCTGAAATGGAAACACTATTTTCTTTACTCCACTATACAGTTAATTTATCTTTACATCACAGTGTCCTTGAAATAGAGGGTGTATCTCTGTACAGCATTTAGCACTCACTGGGATCCAGAGGCACTGCTCTTTGTAATACAGATCATTATAGGAATTTGGGTCTGCAACCAGACTCGATCAGCAGTTTTGATTGTGATATACAGAACAGACATCTCACTCTATAGAGATATAATAGAAATGTTAGCCAATTTATGGAAAACTGGAGTGGGAGGCTGCCAGCAAAATTAGAAATTACAGTTCTGACTGCACACAGAGATCAGCTTGGCTAAGCTCGGAGGCTTATGAAGTCTCACAATAACAAAAATAAAGAATAATAATAGAATGGCATTTTGGATGTCCAGCTTTCAAGCTCTCTCATATATTTTTTCCCCAATCTTTAAATTAAACGACACCCATTTAATCAACAGTAGATATATTATTTACCATTCCTGAAACGATCACTTCAGGCTCCAGTTTCATTGTAACACTGTTCACTTGCATATAAATCAAAAGTTAAAACTCCCAACTAAATAACTGATATTTACTTTTTGCCTTGCCAAGGTACATTAGAAATTACATTTTTCTTATTATTTCTACAAAATAATGCTTTACCATTCTGTCAGATATAATCAACCAAATATTTGTTGCTTACCTGTGTGAAGTAAAGATTCATCAGGGTCAGGGTGAAAAACTGGAGGCAGACTGGGAAGCAGTAGAGAAGCCAGAAGATGAAGGGGCTGAGAGAATTTGCTGTGACAAAGTCTTTGAAGTAAAACGAAAAGAGCACAGTCCTAAGAGAGGCCCAAAACAAGCACAGAAACAGAAAGACAGTTTGGTAACTGAACCTCTTGTGCCTGTAGTGAAGGACCAGCCAGAGCTGGACGTAGATGAACACAAAAAGCAGTGAATAAAAAACAGTATATACAATGGTCAGGCCCAACTTCACATACGGAGGGACAGCTGGCGTCAGGGTCGGCGGGAGGGTGTCATTTTTCAGTGGGTCCCACTCAGGGGCCTCCATTTGATATCAGGAGTCGTCAGAATTATTTATTAAGTTTGGCTGCCGCTGTTGCCTCCTCCTCCTTCTCCTTTCATCTTCCTACAGCATAGGAATCAAGAAAATGAAAGAAAACAAGCTGCACTTCCTCTTTGGCAGCTCACTGTGGGCTGGTAGCACATGATCACAATTCAGAATGATTCATTAGGACTGCCTTTGTCAGCAATTGGCAGGGAACAGCTCAGAAAGCTGCCCTTTGCTGGTGTTTGTGCACGAATCTTTATCATCCTTAAGAAACAAAGAAATCCACCAGCCTCTGAACGATTTACTGCTGATTTTTTTTTCTAAGGAAAATTATCTGGATTTTAAATTAGTTAAGTAATGTTCTATTTTCTACAAGAAGCAGGTACCTGACATTTTCCCAGCGGCAGACACATCGTATCTTTGTAGGATTTTTTGGTCTTGTTTTCCATTTAGCAAGTACTTTATTTAGCTGCATTTCGTTAGGAATAATTTTAAGCACCTTAAGGTACTTGTGAAATTCAAACCACTATAATAAGCTGTAACAGTTCAGCTCTGCATTGCAGAAACCTTTGTCTTTATAAGGAAACACACAATTTGCACAGCAAATCTAACACATTCAGTATCTTCTTTTTCTTCTAACATAAGACATTTCATCAGAAAGGAAGAAAAGGCACATGAAGGCTTCCAAACATGGTGTATACAGGAACAAATGAAGCCCCCTAAATACCCCAATTCACTAAAGCCTACAGGCAGCTACAGGTTCTTTACTTCTTGGTTGTTGTCTATTTGTGCCATTACTGTGGCAACAGCTGACCAGACACGCCTTCTCACAAGTGTGCAGATGTGCCCTTGGGATTAAATCTATAAATTACGAGGTGCTATGGCAGGCTGCTGGGTTTGACTCACAGGGCTGAGAAGTGAGAACTGAAACTCAGTGGTTTAGACATTTGTAGCGTGGTGGAAATACTTCATGTATCTTTAGGTCATGTATAGCGTCATACACCATCAAATAACAAGGTTTTTAAAAGATACCTTGGTGACGGCTGGAGCACTGCCATGTTTTGTTCTATTGTTTATAGCAAGCAGATTATGAGAAGTGCTTGTTACCTAGAATAATCCCCAGGGAGGACCCTGCACGTCTGGTGTGCAGTGAAAAAGATTCTTTTAGTGAAAGTGTCCATGTAGTGAACTAACACCATGTACAGGGTATTCAAATACTGATACTGACACTGAGGACCAACTAAAATAATGATTTCCGTTATCAGTGCCTAATCCGAAGAGGAGTTCAGAACTACTATTTTGTTGAAAAAGACTATTATTATAATTGTGCTTATTAATATAAATAGAGCTTATACCAGTTTGGATAATTCTTCAAAAAGATCTCTAATTGAAGCCCATCCTGCCCTAAAAATACCCACACCGAACACTTAAAGCTATGTTCCAAAATCCATGTTTAGGTACTAAAACATAAGCAGTTTGATTTTAAAGATGCTAAGCAAACTTAGCTCCCATTGACTGGAAAGGGATCTGTGGGTTCTCAGTGCTTCTGTAAATCAGGTAACTTCTATTAAGATGCCTAGATATGATTTTAAGGCCCTTACCGGGAGCAGTCAGCTTGGAAAGTTCTGGATAAACAGCTCTCAGCAGCAGGGTGATACACAGCATCGAGTGGCTGTGTCCATTTGACTATGTATAGAAATACACAGGACACAGAGTGAATGATGGGAGAGGGTAAGAAATATCCAAGCCCTAAAAATCATGTACACATACCTTTGTATGCTATAGCTGCACAGGAAGCGAATTTTATGGCTTGGACATAAATAAACTTGGACTTAGCTTTAAATTAGCACCTGCTCCTAGACCCTGTGTATTTCCTGGAAAAAAAGGTAAGATTGACTCGATACCAGGGTAGAACATGGAAAACTGAGCAATTACTGAGCCAGTTTGTCAGAGAAGCTGTCTGTACTCAGGCCATCAAATTCATTAGGCAAACATGGGGAAGATAAAGGGCCTAGAGAGGAGTTTAGACAATATATATAACAAAGAGAATAGATACAACAAAATATATTTCAATACATACTACAGAAAGCTCCGTCTCCCAGATCAGCAAAACATCTCCCCTAGATTGATACATACTTCCTTCTAGCAGACAAGGAAAACTTCTTCCTAGCCTTTCCCAGTTCCACTAATAGGCCTGCCTTATACATCCCTCCGTCTCCACAACCCTCGTGCACACATGCACTATCTAGAGGCCAGAGTACAGTGATAATAAATCTGGAGGGTTACACACCACCTCTCTGCTTTCAGCACAAACTTTCTGATTATGGTTGTGGCTAACATTAACTCATGGTGGCCATAAGCACTCCATTGCTTTTTATCAGTGACCTATAACAACTCTTCACAGCTTGTGCTGTAAGACTTTAACCTGCTAAATGAGGGTAAAGGCTTCCCTGGCATGCCATGAGAAAAAACATCAGGAGTTTAAGACTTCCACATGCCTGAGTTATACTGTAAAATGTACAGAGAAGCAGGAACCATTTCCACTGCTGTCTTCCCTTAGTGCCCCCGTGGATGTGCTTGCTAACTCCCATTTCATGGGCAGCATGCTGTAAAGAGCCAAAGAAAGCTGCTGTGCCCTCGGTCAGGTCTTGCTAAGGGGCAGCAAAGAACAGCGGTCGCACAGACTGCGTCACGACGTGTGTCCTTGCCAGTAGGTGAGCGAAGGCTGGTTGGGAAACTCTGCATTGCAGCATTACAAGAAACTTTTTAATAGACCAAATTTCCCATGCAGCTCTCCAGTGCTTAAGGAGTTCAGCCACTGCTTGGTCTTCAGCACGCTCCTGCTGCTGTTTAGGAATGTTAGGCAATTGCAGATGATCTGTTTCTGTTACTGTTTTCTTTCTAAGGGTCATTGTCCAAAGGAATAAACTTGAGTGGAGCTCCAGGGTTCAAAAAGTTGCTTAGCTAGGCTGTCCCACTGCTATTTGACTTGAAATGAACAAAAGTAGATAACATAAAGTATATGAATTCTGCAAGTTGAACTGCTGCCCTGCTCCCGAGTTCTCATCTTTGATGTCACTTGCAGTTAATGAATTTGCTGGCAAGACTGTTAGCGAATCACTGTGTGTGGTAAAGCCCTCTGCACCTAGTGTATAGTTCAAAAAGTCTTTTAGAAAGGGTTTTGCAGAAAAGAGCACTTCTAGGAGGTGAAGAAAACAAAGTAATATGAGATTTTGTTAGATACTGAACCATATTCATGTTTGATTTTATACTGTAGTTGTCCAGAGAGTTTGTCTTCAGTTACACTGGCAGGTTTTTCATTCTTTTGAGGTTTCATGATTTCTTGGATTGTGTTTCTTCCAAGTACCTGACTCTCACGGTTTTAACCTCAAGTACTGAGCAAAGTATCATAGCTGGACCTTAAAGTCTGTCCTTGTTCAAAAATTGATTTTCCCAAAAGTTATCTGAAAAATTGAGAGGCCAGTCCATCCAGTTCCACCCCAACTGAGACATACCAGGAGAGGTTGCCAGATAGACAGGCCTCTTGCCAAACCAAAGGAAAAGGAAGAAAATGGTGTTCTGGTTCAATATTTTATTTTGCTCCGCACTCCACGAGGGCTATGATTACAAAACTCAACAACAACATTTTAAAGGAAATAATTCTTGCTATTTCTACATGCTCCGGGCTATGATTACAAAACTCAACAACAACATTTTAAAGGAAATAATTCTTGCTATTTCTACTGAAAAAAAAAAAAAGAGTGGGACAGAAATCTGCTGTTGAACAAGATCCGTAAACTAGCTGGTGGAAAGTGGGAGTATTAAGACTCTTTGAATTAGACAAAAGGTAGAGCTACTGTGGAATCGATAATGATATAATTCACCCAAATTTGTCACAACACTTACACCTCCTCTTTCTTTATTTTGTGTCCTGCAGAAATACCAGGTCACATCCTTGCAGTCCACTCATTTCAATTTAAATTATTTTTTTGGAAAGGCAAATTTCTCTGCCTTTAGTAATGTGGCTATTAGAATAGAAAAATTTAACTATGTGGTATAAACACAACCCCCTGTGTCTAAAACTTAGGCCATTACAATTTGATGCATCACAGGACAAGATGTCGGGTTTCCTGATGAGAGATGGTGGGCAGGATGCTGAAAAGAATGGACATTCCCTTAGAACAGGTTCAGGAATCTGATTTGACTACAGGGCAGGCACCTAAACTAGTGCCCACTCAACATGATGGATGAATTGGCCAGTAAGTCCTGAAACTGTAATTTCTCGTTTGTCTTTGGATTCTGAAAACATTATATTTGAAGCTCATTGAATGCTGCTACATTGCAGAGCACGAGTACTTAGCTTTGGAAAATACTGCTGAGGGGATACTTCCATCCTTCACTCAGTGTGGGCTTGTCTCCAAGTCATGGACTACGTCACCATCTTTGGGATCCAGCTTCTTTGTGCCATTCAACATTTAGCAACTCTGGCAAAAGCCAAACAGAGGGCTGGGAACCAGTTTTCTCAAGGGAAAAAATGTCCTTTCATTGTTGGGCTTTCTCTGTGCTGGGGCACGTTAGATTTCACTATTAATCCCGACACAGACCTCATACTCAAAACATGTCTAAATAAAGCCTTCATAATAAATCAGGATTTATTATTCTAATCTCATTTAGGTCATACAGTGGCGTACAACAGTACGAATGTAGGGCCTTAACGCGTAATCCTTAAGGCACCCAAAGCCTCCATTGGCTTCAAATAAAGTAATGCCTATGCATCAAGGGCAGGAACTCACCCGCACAAACTAATCAGCGTAATGCAAGTAGCTTTAAAGCAAGAAAACTGTGGTTTCATAATTTCAGCCAGTAATTGACCAGAAGAAAATTTTCTAGAAGAAAAGCCTCCCCACCTACCACTGGAAAAACCCATAAAAGAGGAACCAAAGTGGTTAGATATTTATCTTCAGTGGGCATTCCCTTAGATAAATCAGTCAGCTGGGTATGAGCTGACTGGAAAAAAGAGGTGGACTAGATATGGACTGACAACAGAGGGAGGTAGATCTGAGTGCTAAAGATCACCTGGCCCAGTGTTTGGGGTTTCATATCATCTATGACACATCCTGGCAGGGAACAAGTCTTCTCTTCACAAGAACCATGATGAGTAAAGAATAAAAGCCCATTTAAATAGGGACGATTTTAGACACATCCAGTAAAGACAGTTAATTAATTTTCTTCCCTTGTCTTCTGTTACTTCCAAAATAGGGAACATCTGGCTCACATAAAGCCTCATGTTAGAAATCATCTGCTTCAGCCCTGATTATCTAGCTGCTAGTTCAAGCGGCTGAGAATTCAGCTATGGAAACAAAAAGTCATGAATCTTGCTGAATCCTTCTCAGGTTAATGCCTGGAGAAGGTTCTCAACTCCAGTACCCCAAACCTACTCTGGCTGGTGCTAGCATCCATACCAGCTCAGAGGACTGTGCAATGTTAGGAAGTGGTCTCGTAGATGGTCTGAGCAGTTTGATGTTTCCTCGTTTTCCTAAATTGTGTTTGGCAAGGCTGCCCCCTGAACTGTCACTACAGAAGCTTTTCAGCTATAGGGCCATCCTTGGAACAGCATTTAAGGCATTTTTGTTGGTGAAGGGCCTACAGAACTGCAGTCTGGCCTTTCTGGGATATGGGAATAGGGTGGAAAGGGTAACCAGTGTGACTGGAAGCAAAGGATCACGCCTAGGACTGCAAGGTGATGTAGAGAAACAGCAAATTCCCAAGCTACATGTCAAGCCTACAGCTCGGGGATGAATTCCCACAGGATGTGGTTTCTTTGATCATTATTGAATCTGTATTTAAGACATCTGCAAGGACCTGAGAAACAAATACAGCTCCTGGGCTAAAACCAAGTAGTAGCCAAACCTTCACAGCAAACTTGTGTTCAGCATTTAACACATAAGGCTCAGCCGGCAGCACCCTTCCTGCCCTACACCCCCTGCCCCGCCGGCAGCAGCCTCACCCTGCTCCGCCACCCCACACTCCGCTCTCCCCGAGGCGCAGGGCCACGGGGGAGGTCGGTGGGAACACGAAAGCAATCCCGGTCCCCGAGGAGAACGAGGAGGGGCGAGAAGGAGCGGTGAGGCGGCGGGAAGCGGGTTCTGCGCCGCCCTTCCCCTCAAACAAAGCCCGCAGAGGGTGAGCGCCGCCCCGGCCCTGCCCGCTCACCTCAGCCCGGCCCGGCCGCTTCTCTTCGGCCCCAGGGCGCGCCCTGGCGGCGCGGGGGTGGTCCGCCGGGGTAACGGGGCTTGGCTGCCGGTTTGCCGCCCGTCGTGTGCTGAAGGCCAGGGACGCCTCTGTGAGGAACAAACGCAACACGGGAATGGTTTTAGCACGCTGCTTGTTAACGGGGTTAAATTCAGATTATTTTTTAAATTATTATTATTATTAGGGCTGGCAGGGCGAGCGGCAACAACTTCCCCTCACAACCCGCCGGGCAGAGGCGGGGCGGGGCTGGGGGCGGGAGGCGGCGCCCCACGCGGCCTGACAGGCCCGGCGGGAGCCCCGGGGCCCGGTTACCTCAGGATGGCCCGCGGCCGCCCGCGGGGGGATCCAACCCCGTGTGCTGTGGGTCGCTTACGTTTTACTTGTTGAGGCTGGCGCTGGTGTATGTACAGCATCCACAGTTACACAGGAGCCAGGGGGCTAGGCAGGCAGCCGTCTCCTTTCTGCTGACCGCCCGAGCAGCTGGGGGCGGGAGGCGGCGCCCCACGCGGCCTGACAGGCCCGGCGGGAGCCCCGGGGCCCGGTTACCTCAGGATGGCCCGCGGCCGCCCGCGGGGGGATCCAACCCCGTGTGCTGTGGGTCGCTTACGTTTTACTTGTTGAGGCTGGCGCTGGTGTATGTACAGCATCCACAGTTACACAGGAGCCAGGGGGCTAGGCAGGCAGCCGTCTCCTTTCTGCTGACCGCCCGAGCAGGACACTGAGGAGATGGCAACTTTCTTTCCCCGCCATCTTGGTGTGTCCTGAAGGCGTCAGCTGCTCTGTCGTGCCTGCCCGGGAAGATGCCGGTTTCCTTCATAAAACTCCCCTGGAAGAGAAACAGAAGTTAGGTTTTGTGTCCTTCAGCCAGGCAGTTTCCTGTCCCCACCAGCAGCTTTTCCGGATTTACCCCTGTTGCAAAGCAGCAACCACCATTGTCCTGCTCTGTCCTGATGGCTTCTGGGGGGTTTTATTTGTTGTGAAGGGCGGCTCAGTAGCAGAAATCAATTGAGCCTTATCTCCTTAACATCATTAAAATACATTTACCTGAAAAATAAAGTTAATAGTAGGTGGCTTAACAAAATGTTGGTTTTGCTGGGGGGGGTTAAGTGCCAAAAATATATTGTATGTTTTTAAATGGAACTGCTTTTGCTTCTAACACAGTAAAATAAAAGATTATCATTTCATGAACTGAATAATTGTACCAATCTGTTTGTGTTCGTTTATACCGTGACAGAATGTTAAATGCATTAGGCTTCAAATGGCCCAGCTGAATAAATTGCCCTGGTGGGTGGAGCAGAGCAGAGAACTCTAAAAGTGTGAAAAAAGAGGAAAGGAGAAAGTTTGAAGAAACAGAGCTGCAGGTGTTATTACAGGAACTACATTAAGGAGAAACTACGTGGAAAAAGTAAGTACCAAGCAAATTTCTTAACCTTTGGGGGATTTTTGTAGAATCCTCACAAGCAAGTTGTTTGATTATATCATGTGGATAGCAAAAACTTTGTCTTTCTCATTTCTTTCATAGACCTGTCTATGTAAGTTTATTATATTAAATAAGCATCTTAACTACACGTGTAATTCTTTCATAATAATATTTGACAATATCTCTATAATAAATCATAATTATAACAATAAATGTAAGTACATTGTGTAGATATGTTAATATTATACATAAATATATTATTAAATATAAATATACTTTCAATTATAACTAGATAATTATGTTTAATTATTAAGTAATATGATGTTAACTATTTAAAGATTAGGAAATGGCGGCATTAAGGTTGTCAGCACAGGTTTTGTTTCAACCCCTTTGCAAGTGCTTTTTAATGTCACTTTTAGTGATCGTTTTTCCCTCAGGATCCTTCCTTCATTCAGAGGACAGAGTGGTAGCACAACAAGCATTCTAGGAGGAGCCAGAGTTGTTAGGAAGTGATATGGTTTTTCATAGGGTATAAGACACATGTGAATTGGGGTTTGGTAAAATAAGGGTTCGCGTAAGGGCATATCAGGTCTTTATAACTACAGATGGGGGGAGCTCAGGAGGGGAGTGGGTAGAAACTGTCCAGTGCTATATGCTGTGAAAGGAAAAGGGAGAGAATGATTTAACAGCTGGGATGGAGGGCAGGGAGTAGGTATTTAGCCTGGACATACTTCTATCACCTCCAGCTGTGCTGGCTGTAGTTTATTTTGGAGCAAAATCCGGTATAATACAATGGCAGATTTCCAATCCTCTTACAGAACAGACAACATTGCAGTAAAAGGACTTCAATCATTTTTGCTATTAAAATGTTTTAAGAGGTGTGTTCCTCTTAACCTCTGTGTATTTGCTTCATCTTAACTATGCCATTGCTGAGAACCTTTCATCAGAAACTGCTGTCTTTTGTTTTGTTTTTTACATTTTGATAGCCCAGATATTTTTTTTAAAGTAATGGATGTATAAATCTCAGCCCGGCAAAGGTGGTACAGCCAATTGATTGATGAATAGAAAAAATATACAGAATTTCAAACTACCTTAATGAAAGAAACTGAGCAGCTGACCTTGAGACTGGTTAATCAGTATGATGTGTTTTGAGATATGAGTAGCCTAGTTTGTCAGTTTAAATGTGAGAGATGTACTAAAGAAATCTCAATCCGTGGCATCAGCAACCAAAGGGATTTTACTAATTGACAATGCTAGTTGGGATTGTCATATGTTGGGAGTGCTTGTCCCAGTTGTTTCTTAGGTCAGTGACATCAGGTTTCCATTACGTATGTCATGCTAAATATTGGGGTTTTTGACAATACAAATTGTAGAGTGCCACGAGGATAAAATTGTAGTCTTGGGAGGCCTACAGCACTAGGCTGTTTATTGCATCTTGCTTAAAGGGTGTCCTATGTTCAAACACATGGCAAAAGACTATAAAGATATATAAAGATATGAAGAAGAAAGAATTTCCAGGACTGTATCTTCAAAGGTAGGATGCACAAGCCTCTGTCTGTATCTTCAGACAACTTTGGTTATAATTTACTTAGGATTTTACCAAATCTATTCTAATGCCCTACCTATTTTTTTGTGTTTAAGTCTATCAGTAATTTTGAATTAAGAGAGGTAAAATAGTCATTTCAGAGAAAGTTTGCAATAAAAAGGGCAGTGTGATCTGGTAGTCAGAAGTAGGTTGATGGGAGGCGGTCAGTTTCCCCCATAGAGCTCTATAACAATGAGTTGCACAAGAAAAATTCAGTCTTAAAAATGAAGTTTTATTGAGACACACTAAATGTAAATTGTTTTAATTTGCAGAACTTTGTAAAAATAAAGTGATTTTTACTAAAAGAAAAAGAAAACATGAAGTTAGCTGTTTGGACAGTATATCCTCTTTATAAAAGCCTTATAGTCCTATATCAAAAGTGAATTTAATGTTAGAAGAAATTAGGTCTATTTGGGGAAAAAAAAATCCTTTCATCAAAAAGTAAAGTAACTACATCTCCTTCTGTGCTTTCTATTGAAAACACAGTGACTGACAGATACAGAGACCATGGAAAATTCTCAGCCTTTTTTAATTCACTGTGAAATACAGAGATTAATGAAAAGATACAAATGTCTCTATGACATTTTGTGATAGATACCTGTGTATGCAAAGCAGTTAAAAATCCTGAAAACTCAGCAGTAGCAAATTCCATCATTTCAGGAGGATTCCACTGGGAGCTGGGGTTGTTTAGCCTAGAGAAAAGGAGGCTGAGGTGAGACCTTATCACTCTCTACAACTACCTGAAAGGAGGTTGTAGCAAGGTGGGGGTTGGTCTCTTCTACCAAGGAACAAGTGTATAGGACAATTGGAAACGGCTTCAAGTTGCTTCAGTGGTGGTTTAGGTTGGATATTTGGAAAAATTTCTTCACTGCAAGGTGTATCAAGCATTGCAACAGGCTGCCCAGGGAAATGGTTGAGTCCCCATCCTCGGAGGTATTTAAAAGATGTCTAGATATGGCACTTGGGGACATGTTTCAGTGGTGAACTAGCAGTGCTGTGTTAATGGTTCGACTCCATGATCTTAAAGGTCTTTTCCAACTTAAATGATTGCATGATCTGTTAGCACTTTTAGTAAAAAGGCATATTTCTCTAGGTTTAACATAGCAGATCTAACCACAGCTCCAGTCAGCCCTTTTACTGCAAGTGTCTTCATGGCAGGGACCAGCGGAGGGTGCTGTTGTTACTGTTCTGTACCGGAGAACGGTGAAAAAACCAGAGTAACCTTGTAGCGGGAGAAGTACTTGAGAAGGCTTGACACATGGGCATCAAGAGGTTCTTATCTGTCACTGGACTCAGGCTGCCACGCTAGGTGTTTGAGTCTGACTGAGCTCTGTTCCGCTTCTGAAATCTATCTGTGGAGCTGTGCAACAGGTTTACCTCCTTTAGCACAAGCTTATCTGCATAAGTACATTCTTTGTGGTGAGCTTTTTTCCTTGTGATATTGTAGCTTCTTAGCTGTTTTCAAGCAATCCTGATGCCATCTTTGAAAAGTCACCTTTTAGAGGTTGCAAGGTATGCAATATTAAAAGTGTCATGTATTGTAGCCCATGTATGTTGTATGGATCCTTTGCTGTTTTGTATATGCTTGGATCCTTTGCTGGTTGACTTCATAGGTATGGGACCTCTGATAGGGGGAAACCTGTTGGGACCCTTAGCTTCAGCTTCATTATATTTTCAGTTTGGCAGACACCCTAAGGAGAAAGTTTGCAATGCCAAGAACTCTTTAACACTCGCTGAATGGAGTCTGAAGAAATAAAGTGTTACACATAAGAAGCAGGAATCAATCTCAGCAAGAAATAACTTCTAAAGACACCGTTTAAACTTCTTGGTGCCTCTTGTGTGTGCTCTGTCTTTCTTGGTTAGCACTAACTTCACCCAGTTTTTGACTTTTGGACCAGTACCAATGCCTTTCATGTGAGTCAGGCGTGCCTATTCCTTTAGTTTCTCTAAGCATCCTTTCTTATTACTGAGTGGCAGCATTTCTCTTGTATTCAAACACAGCAGGCATTCATTTAGAGAATTCACTCATCTCAGCTGAGAATTACTGAAGATAAGTGAGACCTTCAGTCAGAGAAGAGATCCATTTTTTCTTGCAGGGTGCCAAGTCCAGCAGGATCAGCAGACCTTGGATGTCATTTGGTAGGGCTGGGAGTGCACACGTGGTTAGGCAGCAGTCCACCTCTTGCTTCTTTGCTGCAGGACTGGATAGCCCAAGCTGTTCTCTCAGTGTTTGTTACTATGTGATCAACCCCCTTAAACTGAAAGGGACAATTTGTATGCACAAATGCCAGCAACGTGTCAGGGCTTATATTTGTATCCTCTGACTTAAAAAACTCAGGTTCTCTTTCTCTTTCCCACCATCCTGCACTCATCTGACTCCTTTTTGAAATCCAGTTTTTCCCCTCCCTGCTTTCTTCCTTCTCAATTGAAAAAAGGCATCCTCAAAGTAAGAAGTAAGGTTACTAAAGCCAGTGGAAGTTGAGCAGTTCTGGGTCTGGCTCCACCACAGCCAGAAGCAGCTGAAAGCGGCTGGTTCAGATGCTGGGACAGTAACCGAATTGTTACTCTGCTGAAGCAACACATGCAACAAATGTTTATATCTGGTACCAAGAGGGATTAAGCCTGTTTGATGAAGATGGGCTCTTTGGAGATGACAAAGATCTAGTCCTTCGGCAAGGCTGAGCAATCCAGGGGGATTTCTGTTTAAGTCTTTCTGAAAAGCCTGAGAAAACATTAATACACTGTAGGGAATGTTCAGAAATTATATAAACTAGAAAAGTTATGAGAGTTAGTGGCAGTGAAACAATAAGGGTACTGTACTTATAAGTTCTTCTGTATGTGTAGTATATATGACAATAAATATAAATCCTGAGGTTGCAAATGCTCAGGCAGGAATGCTCCCAAGTTTTTGAGAATACTTAGATGTATGAAATGTGCAGGGCATGCTGCTGAATATGTGAAAATGAGCACCAGCAAACAAGAAAATTAAGTTAGTCTTGGTCATAGTTTGCCATGTAAAATGGACATGAAGCTGTGGAAACTTTAAAGGTAAGGTGTTATTCAGATGAGAATCATTCCAGGCAGAAGTTCCTCTCTAATTCTCCTATCTTTGTACTTTGCTGTCTTTGGATAGAGAGTTATTTGAAAAATACTCCACAGTCAGGGGTGATTTGCTGCTGCTGTTGTGTTAAATCAGCCTGTTTGTTTTTCTTTACTCTGAAGCATACATCCTGTTTCCAAAGTGATGGCACAATTTATGGAGATCAGAAACAGCCTGCAGATATTTATGACCAACCTTTTAATTCTTCCACCACACGGAATGCAAGGGGTTGCAAAAGTTCTGTATCTTCCTCTGTTTGCTGAATTGTAATTTGTCAGTTCTGAGCCCCCCCAAAAGCTGAATTTGGCAGCCAGCAACAGAATTCTTTGTTACATATTCACCTTAAAAAAAACGACTCAAAGTTTTCCATTTGGTTTTTTTTCATTAATTTCTGCCCTCTGGTAGCCCCCTGAATATCTGAAGTTGGTGTGCTTTCCTGGGGCTTGTGAAGATTAAGAATAACTACTCAGCTTCACACTCTGGATACCCATGGAGACAGTTATTACTTTAAACTGGCATTTGCCTTTGGAAGAAACATTATCTGGTCTACTTCAGAAAGCTACTTCTGGTTGTCAGGAAATCTCCACTGAGTTCAGGAAGTCTCCACCATGTGTCTTCTGATTTGCCAGGTGGACGAGCTATATTTCTTTGGTCCCTTAATTTTTCTATTTGTAAAGTGGAATAATAATAAATGTTTAAGTCAACAGGAAGGGTTTTGAGATCTGACAGAGTAGTAATGGAAAGTGCTGTTGAGACCACTATACCGTGATTACTGGATGAAAATCTGCTGTACGCTTTAGCACTGCTGCAAGAAATAAGCTGCAGAAAATGATTACATTTTGGATGAGGCAAAGTCCTGTGCTGAGTACTTAAATAACTGAATTGTATTTACTAATATGGAAGAAGCAGAGGGCAGTAGATTTCCCTCGGGAAGAACACAATGCTCTCATTTGTTCAAATACTGTGGCTCAGTCTTCAGAAGTTAGATTCCTTCCTCAGATGATAAAAATGTAAATATCTGTACATTCACAAAAATCAATAATTTTGTTTAAAACTTAGGTCCAATGTAATACACATTTCCCCCCATTGTTTGTTGTCAATAATTGCATCTCCAACACATGGTGTATAGGAGTCTCTAAATGGCAATTTCATATTGTATTTAATGGCTCTAAAGCTGGGTGGGATTGCTGGATTGGATCATTGTGTTAAGGGACGAATGCATTAAATACATAAAATGCATAAATAAGAATTTTTATATTTCAAGAAAAAAACCAGAGCATTAAGGACCAGATTTAGATGGTCTTATTTTGGACAATACTTTTTCTTTCTTAAGTCATTTCCTCAAGTTTAGTGGCCTTACTTGTAAATAAGAATAACCCATGCTGGCAGAACTGTGCTTTGAAAGATCTGTGCTGCTGGAAAACATTCAAATGTTTTTCATGCAGGAAGTTTGAGAGAATCATAAAAGATTTGCAATTAAAGGAAAACAGACGTGATTTTCTCTGAGAAAGAACTCAAGGAATGAGAAGTGGTCAATGAGCCATAAAGTGGGTCAGCCCTAAGATCCCAAAAGGTTAATAAAAGGCCTCTTCTGGAACAAGACAAGGAAGGAAACTAGGAAGAACATAACGGTACAGAGTTAAAGGCCCTTGTGGGGAAAAGGTAAAGGAGAAGGATGTTAACGGTAGAGCTCAAGGGAGAGAAGACATGACAAGAAAGATCATTTAGGTAGAAGTCCAAGCATGGCTTCAGAGCAAGAACAAATAATGACTTGAAAAGGATTTTGGTAACCTTTCATTTGCAAGTGTAACTTTTTCAATTGCAACAGTCTTGCTCTCTCTCCCCCTTGAAAAACTTAAAAATACACCTCTGACTGCAGGTATACAGGTATATCTGTATTGCTACATGAGAGAGGGCCAGAGATCTCCCTTATGCACTGGATCCCTGAATATCCAAACTGCTTAAGTGTTAGCTGATTTCCTGGCTGCTCCAGATGGCTCTTTCCAAGACAAAGCACAGCAGTGGTCTGGGGACAGTTTGCTCCAAGGACCACACTCCAAAGGCAGTTACAAACCAGGACCAGACTTTGTTCTTGGCCCTATCTAATCTTCCAAATGTAGCCCAAAGACTTTGTGACTTCAAATACCTGCACATAGCCTTGTGTCACCGGCTGCGGTGTGACATGTACCCTTAGTCTTGTGCCGTAACTAAACCACTGATAGATTGCTCAATGGTTCACTTTATTTCAGACGCTGTGAACTGGGGCTGGGGGGGAACCAAAGCATTTATGTCCTAGGGCTACAGTAACCCAGCAGAGATCATGGGCTAAGTGCTATGTAGTGCAGATACAAACAGTGAGATCTAGGGGTTAGCAGTTTGGACACAATCCAGTCCTGGCTACTTGACCTCGGGGATCACACCCTGTCCCTCTTTTAATTGGGAGTGTAGACTACACACAGAGTTTGTTCTCAGCAGCCTCTTGTAGAAAAAAAGAGAGTTCCTGCTTTTCTTGCTCCTACCCTGTCACTTCTCCACTGAGTAAGTTATTGCATCAATCCTAGTGTTTGCAAATAATGCCTCTTTTTCCCAGGGGCAACATGATTGTTTCTGTGCAGAGTTTCTTTAGTGCAGGTCTTCATGTTTTATTGTTGCTCTGTGACAAAACTGCAGTGTTACCCTCCTAGGCTAAAACACTAAACTGTGTTTGGAAAGAAATGAGTGGGCCACTGTTTATACTGTTCTGCAGATTCCAAGTGAAGTGAACAGCAATATAAGTCCTTGGGTCAGGAACAATAAATAGCTGTAATTCATTGAATTACTCCTGGTTTTTTGGATCTGGACTGTTTCAGGCCAGGGGAAAGTTCAGAGTCTTTACACAGTTTTTAAAAGAAGAGGAGAGAAAAAAATCTTCTTTCAGCATTACAGATGCACAGTATGTTGCAGCCAACTGTATGCACTATTTCCAACTAATTTTAAACATTATTTATCTCCAAGCACATAAATTAGGCCTTTGGATTGAAAATGTACAGTAGGTTCTTGACAGTATGCATGTCTAATCTAAAAATAAATTATTATATTTGTAGATCTTCATAGCTATAGTTGCAACTCAAGGTACTAGAAATCTTAAGAAAAAAAGAAATAAAAAAACCTGGTGAAAATACTGAATTGTTACCCACAAGTTTTTACCAGCATTTTGTGTGGAAAAGAGCAGAATTGTCACTCCAAAACTTTGCCTGTTGACAGCGTTCTTGGAGTCTAAATTTATGAATCAGACAAGCTTTTGAGAACAACCATTTTAGCCTTTGAGCACACAGTTGCGTCCACCCCCCTCAGCAAATGATCTTAAACTCACAAATAAATTTCAGTAACTTATAGGAAACTTCAGTGTGTGCTGAGTGGATTCCTAAAGACTGAAAGTCTTTGGCATAGCTAACTTTGAACAGTAGACCAGGAGAGGTCAGGAAACACATCTTTTATGGATGGAGGAATTTTCTTTCTTAGTAGGCCTTGTCAAACAAAGAAAACATTTACAAGCAACCTCATTGAAGGAAATATTAATACCTAGTGTTCAATCTGGCCAAACATGGATTTATGCAGGTAACTTTGTTCTCCCTCTGTGCAGGGCTTTCACAACTATCTGTACATGTAAAGATAAATGACGATCTAATTTTGAGACCATACAGTTAATAAGATGCAGTGTCATCTTTATTCAATATTTCTTCCCTTATCCAGTCCTTGTAATAGGACAACAGGACTGGACAACCACTAATGAAAATTGTTGGCTTTTGTTGCACTGCAGCATCATATATTCTGAATGAAAATTAGTTTCACTCACAGCTGCTCAAGGTAATGATATATTCTCCTGGGTAAATTTCACTAGCTTAGGCAATGGATTCCACTTCAGAAAATCCATTTCAGAAATAAGGCTTTTTTCCTTGTAAAAGAGATCATCCAGTCATGATGGGGGAAAATGAGTTAAGTGTCTTCTCAAAATTTTTATGATTATTTAGGCTCATCTGAGAAATCATGTAGTCTTTTTCTAAATGAAGATCGTTACAAGTTGTATTATTCTATCAGGCAGGGTCAGGCTCCATGGGCCTGGGTGATCTACAGGCACAAGGAGCAGATGATAGTAGGTTGGCTGTCACAGGAGAGCCTGGGCCAATGTTTCAGACTTTATTAGTCCTTTTGCATGTTTCTGGAAAAGTTGAGGCTGACCTTTTCTTGTAATCATCTGTTATGGAATTTCTAGCCACCACTAACATCAGACCAGTGCTCTTTTCTTATTGATTGTCATCTAGAAACTTGGTTGCTGGGAGTCAATGCATCGTCTTTTTGGTGTGTTTCATGTACAACTGAAATTCACAGTCATTGCAGTCAAAGTCTGGGTCCCAAGTAAAACAGAATGCAAAATTTAGCAATGCTTTTGGTTTGGGTGTACATACAGTCTGAAGTGATGGTTTAACTTGAGATGCATTAAATACCATCTCATCACCAGACTGCGAGGAGATGTGTTTTCCCTGTGTCTAGTATCTTTGTTCTGAACGCTGACACAGTGGGTCAGGGTAGTTATTTCTTTAGTCTCGGGGTGGATAGGAGGTAAAGGATACCTTTTCAGTATCTGTCTTCCTGTCCCATTCAAATTGCTTTTCCACATGCCATTCCCATTGTTTAAAAAACAATGTTTCTTATACTGTAATTGTTTTTTGCATATACAAGAAACTGGTCATACATTCCTGTCTCCTGTGTGTTTTTTAAAAATCTGAAGTCAGTTATTATTGTCTGTTTGGAGTCTTTTGTTGCACAAAGTTAAAACTTTTAGATAATAACAAGACTTGGAGTAGGTGAAGTGGTTGACTGGAAGTAGGTGTAGTAGTTAGTGCTGTGCTGAATATTTAAACAGAAGACTAATTGTATACCTTCTTGCCTTACTACAACTCTCTTACTACAGAGAAGTCCTAGTATTCTTACTGGATTAGAAGCTCTGTTCTCGGAAGAAAACAAGCATTAGGATTTAGGAAGGATATTTTGATAAAATATGAAAAAAAAAAGATAAAAAGCATCATATTTTTCATGTGGCTGCATGGTGGATGGGAGGATTGTAAGGCTACTTTATTTATCTCTCCAGTTTCTGTAATGCAGCTATTTTTCTGTTGCGTTTTCCATTGCATTTTTCCTAAGTTATAAACTGAGATGAAGAAAAACGTTCATGCTTCTGTATAAACATAATTTTACTGCGTAACTTCCTCCGTGGTATTTTTTTTCCTGTCCCTTATTAATACAGTTACCGGTTCTAATAGTGAGACACAGAAATAGATGAAAGCAACCCTAGAAATGTAAACAGTCCATCCTAGCACCAGACCTGGGAAGGGCCTGAGAGATACTGTCTCTCCCATGCTGCTTGCCCTGCTCCCGGCAGTTACTAATCTGTTACTGCTATGTACTGTTATATTGCAGCAGTGTATCTCTTCTGTGCTGGCCAGGTCATTGGCCAGACTCATTCCCAGTCTTGCCCAGCTGTTGTCCAGAACAGGATATGAGTTCCTGAGGAGTTTGTCTTTCTGTTGCCCTGTAAGATCTCCACACGAGAGAAAAAGAAGGGATTCTATAGTCGTCTGTACCCTGCGCTGAATGCAGAGGGTGAGGTACAGTATTGCCCTTCATGTGCATCTCTTCTCAAGAGCATCTAACAGCACTTCAAAATTAGTCTGTTTCTATAGAGAGTTCAGCTGCAAAATACACTTTTTTTGAAGTTTTTCCTGAATCTTGTGACCTCCACAGTGACACATGTAGAGTTACAGAGGGGATCTCATCATGTTTCACTCTAATAAACAATGAACATTAAGTTCCAAGACAGTGATTTAAATTTATGATGCTCACTCCATGATCTTCCTGCAAGCCTTGCTTTTGCTTGTGACCCTTTGATTCCCATGACCTTGTCTCTCTAAAAAATGCTCCTTCTCAGCAGACCTCAGTCCTATTCTTTCCTGTCATTATCCCAAATGCTCAATTCTTTCCAGTTTATTACCATAGGGTTACTCTGTCCTTTGATGATCCATCCACTAGAATACTTTGTCATCTTTGGACAGCAGATCATCATGAGGGGCCCAGGGCATTATTTTCTTTCCTCCAGTCATGCCAGCAAAGGGGACACTAGCTCCCTTTTCTCTGTTCATAAAACCTGGGGAGAAGCATCTGCAATCCCCTTTTCCAGATTTCCTCACATGTAGGCAGTAGAAATTTTCAAATATTTATGCATGTATACCTGTGAGCTATTTTAGTACCATATGAACATAGAAACGCAGGTCAAAATCTGTTGGGCTGTCTCATCCTATGATGAAATACAGAATTATTCCTTAAGGTCTGTTATTTGGTAATCCGACCAACCCAGTGTTGGACTACCCAAAGCTTTCTGTCATTCTGCTTCCATTATGTCTAATCCATGGTTTCTCTGAAAATAGACCCCATGGTAAGGAAGCATTTTCTGATACTTGATTTCATGGCTTCTTTTAGTTACTTTGATCTCCTACTTACCTGTACTCATTAAGCTCACCTGTATAATTCCTCTGTTTGGTAGCACTCTTCAGATATTTGAATTGAAGACACTTTGATGGAAGATGTTAATCAAATCTCCTCCCCATTATAATTTAGCCAAGTACACATGTTCAGTTCTTTAACAATTCCTTGTACACCACACCCTCTGGTCCTCTGATCTTTTTTTATTGTTTCACTCTGAATTCTCTCCAGTAGTGAATTTTCTGTGAAATCTCTGATCCCACAAGCAATCTCTGGAAAAGCACTGTCATTGTATCCCTTCAGAAAATGTCACTACCTCCTTGTAACACAGTAAAACCTGCTCATTTATTGTACAGGATCTCAGTGCCTGCTCTGGGGATACTCTTGCTTTGTAAACTGCTGTCATATCTGATTTATGATCCTTTGAAAATGTGGTGTTCTTCTTGGCATTTACTAGCTGTGTTCTGGAAGATTTTTCTCGATGGTGTGTTAACTGGTGATATTCCAATTTGCATCTGAAAGCATTTCTTCCCTTCCTAAATCTCAGTGACGTGTTTTGTGTTCTCCATTCTGGTTGGTGTTAGCAATTAATATCTCCCAATTAATTACATCATATGTAAGGATGCTTTTCTATCCCTTTTTCAAGTCATTATTGAAGATGCTAGAAAAAACAACTAGAAATATTTTTTTAGTCTTAGGACTAGTGATTCTCATTACTCGTCAAAATAGGAGCTGCCTACAAGGTAAACTTACTCAACTACAACAGAAACACTGCAATCCTTTTAAAGTAAAATAGACTAAACAATCACAATATACTGACTAATGGACCAAAAATTTACCATAACATGGCTATTATCTTGTGTTCTAAACATGCAGATGTAGATATTTAACTCTTCAGTCTTCAAGGCAATTTCAAATTCACTACAGTAAGTTTCTGGCTTCCCAGTGGTCCTCATCTTCCAAGTTCTGGACATAATACTAGGAAATCATGTGGATCTGACGGAAAAGCAATATCCTCTCAGAGTTTTCTTCTTTTTGTGCTTATATCTTCTTCTTGTTGAGGTTGACTTTTTTATTGAGGAAAAATGTGGCTATGGAAAGCTTCAAGCCTAACAGAAATGACATCTTTATGTTGTGAATGTGTATATATGGTTCTGGAGGTGTTACGGAGTTAATTTAGGCTTCCTCTTTTCTGTGGAGCTACATGACACAAACACACATTGCCTTTAGGTTCTGCAGGTTTGGAAATAGGTTTATGCTGGAGAAGGGAGGTTGTAACTGGGAGGATGATTTTGAGGTGGGTAATATTCCCATGTACGTGCTTAATGTGGGTAGAGAAGTTACGGTTTGGTTAACTGCTTGTAGGTTAAGTATCCATTTGTCAAACAAGGAGAAAGATACCTCAGCTGGGTACCTTGAGGCATCTTTGTGGATATGACTGTGCTCTGAGATGGTGGTGATCCAGCCAAGAGACTACTTTTGTAGCAGTGGTTAGCCAGGCACACCTGAAGCCACCAGTTACTGTTTTATGGGTTTGGAAAATCTGGAGGGAAGCTGCAGGTAAAAGGACAGGGAGATCTGAATTGTGTGGAGAGACTTGTCTTCCTCCCAGACCACTGTGCTACTTGTCTTAGTGGCTGTTTTCACTGAAATATAGGAGTTGTGTAAATAGTTGCTGGTGATAATAATGGTGACTGGATACACAGATGTGTTTCTCTCAGCATGGTTAGAGCTCTACCCTGCAATGTCTTGTGCTCTTGCAATTTGCCAAATGCAAAATTATGTTTTCTTACCAAAAAATCGAGACGGTGTTTAAAGAAAAGTAAAAATCATGCAGGTAGCATTTCGGCTGCTTTCCCTCGGGTGATTTTCTGCTGTGAACATTCTGTGGAAATATCACAGCATACACTTTATTGGACAAGGAAAAATATATGAAAGATATCCATTCTTCAGTTGCTTCCGAGTGTTTCCTGGGAGCAGGACTAGGCTATGAAACAAGAAGACATAGTCAGAGAGAATGTATTTAGATATCCTGTGTTTCTTTTCTATGTATCTCACATAGGAAGTTCTTATTTACCGGTTTGGTGGGGGTTTTGTTTGGGTGGGTTCTTTCTTTTTGGTTCTATTTTACAATCAAATTCAGCTCTGACATTGGTGTAGTTAATTTGTGAAACATTCCAGGGTACTTCTTCGTTTTCCCCCCGGTAATAAACACCTGGTGTCGAAGTGATTTCAGAAAACGGCGCAGGGACTCGTGTGTCTGATGCCGGTACTTCGTTCCAGCGCGTTGCCCGTAGCCGCGCTGGTGGGAGATGCTGCACGGAAGAGACCGGGTCCCAGCGCCAGCAGCCCCGCCGGCCCGGGAGGGAGCCGCAGCTGTGAAAGATTTCGCTTCCCCCCGTTCCTCGCCCCACGAGCGACACGCTCTGAGCCCCGAGGCGGTCGGGCCGCGCCGCCCCCCGCTCGGTGCCGGAGCTCACCCCGCTTTGCTCCCCGGTTCCCGGCCAGCGGGGGAAACCACGACCCGGGACAGAATTCCCCCCCTCCTCCGGCTCCGGGCTGCGGGAGCGGGCCCCGGGGGTCCCGGCGGCGGGCGGGGCGGGGCGAGGCGGGGCGGAGCGGTGCCGGGGTCGCCTCGGGGAGGGGGGAAGGCGGCGGGTCCCGCTCGCCCCCCCGCGCAGCCATTGGCCCGGGCTGGCCCGGCCGGCCCCGCTGCCCGCGCTTATAGCGGCGGGACGGCGGCGCCGCGGGTCGGGAGCCGTCGGGATGCGCGCCGCGGAGAGCTGCCCGCGCTGGGCGCTGCTGGCCCTGGCGCTGCCCCTGGCGCTGCCCGCCCAGCGGCTGGCGCTGCTGCCGCACGGGGAGGAGAGCGGCGACGCCGCGCTGGAGGCCGGGGACGATGCGCGCTCGGCGGAGCTGGAACTGAGCACGGCGCTGCGCTTCTACGGCGCCGCCGTGCGCTCCCTCTACGTGAGTGTGGGGCCGGGGAGGGCGCGGGGCCCCGCTCCGGGCGGCCGGAGGGTCGGAAGGGCTGTCTGGGGCTTGTAGCCTCTCGCCCTACCGCTGCCTGGCTTTGGGTGGGTGCGCGGTGGCGCTTGTTGGGTTTCAGCTCGGTTGGGTGAGCGCCGTGGTCAGGGGTCGGTCCAAAGAGCAGAATTGTCCTGGTTGTGTTCAGTCAGATATCAGGCCGCCCTAATTACCTTCTCACGCTGTGGCTGTTGCTGATAACTTTGCGATGCACGCTGTCTGTCGAGGCAATACAACAGACAGCAGCAGCGTAAAGTGAATGTAATTGGTTATCCAGAGTGAACACCATCATCCCCAGGTGTTCTCTGTGCATGTGCAGCTGAGAAACATCCTCGATGTGGTCTATGTTTTGTGTGCTTTGGCATGCCGAAGTCACAACACTGAAGCTATGAGAGTCTAGCCTGACTTGTCCAAGACTTGTACCTCGTAGCACTGGGAGGGCTGTTCTGCCCCTTTAATGTCTTGGGCATTCTCAGATGTTCATTGCTCAAGGGTCTCCTGTGCAGGGGAAATTGGCCTCCAGAGCAATTGCAGGCTTTGAGCTCCAGGCTCCAGACCTCAGCTGTGTGTACATGCCTTGTAGCAGAATCTGCATCCCAGAGTTGTGTGTGCATTTTTAAAACTAGTGGAGGACGTCTGGTATATGAAGGTGGGATTGAAAACAGATTGTCTGGAGCAGAGCTGCTCAAAAGCAGCCAGAAAAAAAATGTTTAATATGGCAGTGTGTGTTCAGAAGGCTGCAAGGGTATTGACTGTTTTATCATTGCCTCTTTTCCCATGAAGCCCCATCTAGGCTGGCAATTGAAGATGCTAACTAGCATATTTAGAAAGGTCTTAGTAGGGAGGGTTCAGTGTGTTCAGTGCATTAATCTGATCAAGTTAAAACCCACCTCCATGTCCAAATAAACCAACATGCACCATGGGTCTAAGATGTAACTTTGGGGACCAATCTACCTGGAGACACTTGGGGAAACTAGACCCCATGTGGCTGCAGTCATTCAAAATTCCATGCAGTTCCCATGTACTTGAGCCCTTTCTATGGGTATTCACTGAAGATTTAACTACATACTATTCACTACATTATGCTGAGTTATACTAGTACTGCCACTTAAGTTGTGCTCTTTTTCATTGTCGACACTGCCCCTACCTAGATAAATCCTGAAATCACATCTGAAATCCAAAATTCTCAGAGATTCGGGTTATGTCTGGGTGTTGTTAACTTAAGCTGGCAATAAAGACAAAGTAATTCACAAGTACGAAGTGGAGTTCAGACTTCAGTTTGACTCTAAGAGTCTTGTCTTCCGTACTCTAAGTTTGGTCACTGATTAGCCATCCCGAGTAAAAAATACACTTTTTGAAGCACAGACATAATCTTGAAAGATAGCCAGCTGTGTATCCAGTCACTGAGAAGCAAAGATAACAAGTAATGTGTCAGATAAGTGACAGAAAGGGGACAGAGTTTTCAAAGAGCAGTAAATTGGTTAATAACAGTAGGTTTATTTAATTTAATGATCTTGTTACTTGCCCATGTGTAAAACAGGAACACTTCTAGTTAGTTTTTGTCCATAAGAATACCCATACAGAGGCTGTTCCAGAATCACTTTTAGAGACATTGCAGTGTGATTTCTCAGTACTAAGGATGGGCAATTTTAATGTAGGCTAAGTCTGATAATGAATGCTATTTCAGTATCAGCCTACATAATATGCAGAGGCTTTTAACTTGCATTTAATCTGTCACAGGTATTGCAAAACAGTACAGACTGTATGAGAGTAGGGAAAGAAGAAGTATATTTGTTAAGGAAAGATATTGAGCAGTCTTAATTGCACCTTCAGAACTCACCGTATTATTGTATATTGGCAGTAAGTCCTTATTAAGGTCTATGATGTTACTCAGTAAGCAGAATTTACTGAAGTATTGCTAGTCAATAGGAAATATTATCAAGCTGATAATATTATCACAATTAACATGTGGTATTGGTGGCAATACATCAAAATACTTCATGGAATTCCTGGATCAGGTTTTGAGTTGTGATGAAACACATTTTTCTGTACGGTTCACCAGGATAATGTGATAACCTTATCTTAATTCTTGAGTGCTTGATTTTTGCAAATTTTGCCTTCGATCAGTTGAAAATTGTGTGAGTTCTCTATTTTTTCCAACAGTTGAGAAACTGAGTTGGCTGAGTTAGAACTCCTTGCCTTTTTATTCATGTGTAGAACTAAGGAACGATTGTTTAGTATCAACTTGTCATAAAAAAAAGTTGTGTTGCCAGGGATTTTTTTCTTTTCATAAAAGAGAGAACTTTTATTTACTATAAGTGGAAACAGACTTTCACATAGTGAAATCTTCAATATGGTGGTTTCCTATGCAAGTTTTATAACGCTGAATCCTACCACTAATCCATACTGATTTATTTGTTTTAATAGTACACTTTTATTAAGGCTTTTTCAGTTTGCACTAGTGCTCACTGGTGCGGAACAGCTAAAGGATTAGGGATTACTTCCTTTTAGGGAAGGAGTCCTTTAAGACAAGCTTGGATCAATTTGTTAATTGTTACTTTTTTTAACTTCCTAAATTAGTAGTAGATCATGTTTATATTAGAAAATTTTGCTGCTTTAAGCCAACTGGCACTTCATTATACAAATGAATTCAACTTTTCTAAATCCTCTTACTCACAAATATTCAAGTCCTCAAAATGCCTACTAACTGAACTGGGGGAAATACCTCATTTGTTAGAAAGTTTAATTTTTGTTATACATATATGGATACACTTTTTCTTTCAACAGAAGTACTTTGTTACTTTGTACTTCCTTCTCCTCACTTGATTTTTCAGGACAGACCTATAATAGCATATGTGTGATTTGTTCTGCTTGAAACCAGGAATGTATGTTAACTATGTGTGTAATCCAGAAGTTTAACATGCTAAAAATACATCTGTGTTAGTTCCCTGTCAAGTTAAATACTGTTATACCCTAAAAGGAAAGATGTACAGTACAGCTGGTCTTTAGACAACGCCCACCTGAAGCCTTTTTTCTTTTTTCCCCCCTTTCTCTTTTAACAAGAATGGTACTTCAATGAAACTCAGTATACACCCTGAATTACTTCTCTTTATTTTGGGGTTCACACTTTAACCTGTGTGTGACTTTAAAAGGAACATAGTAAAGTTAAATCATACTATTCACCATCTTTGTCAATACAAATGTATACTTAAATCGGAAAGCTAAAAACACTTTTTCCATGATGATAGATGTTCTTTCTCTACACTAAAAATCTCTTTGCAAATTAAGCAGTCTGTGTATCTATTTTCATTTTAATGGCTTGCAAATGTTTTCTGCATGATAGAGTACTTGCAATCGAACTTTCCCTCGATGTTTAAAACTGAACTGTCTCATTTGTAAAATGCAAACAAATGAAAATGGGCTTGACTTTTGGCATCTCCTTAATAAAATTACTTGTTGCATTTAAGGTTTTGGCAAGATAGGAAATGAATACTCAGAAGCATGGCCCTAATAGGTGAGAAGAGAAAGGACAAATGTTAGGTCGTTTCTCCTGGAGTCTACTTTGTTCTGTAGCATTAACTAGTCCTGATTGTATTTTCTCTTACTGTTATTTTAATCTCTGCCATAAATGGTGGACCATGCAGCCACAAAGTCTGCGCACACCAAATCTGATGAAGAGCATGGAATTTGTTTAAAATACTTCAAACACCAGTCATCTCTCACAAGAGGATTTAGAGTGGGAGTAGGGGTGCTTGTGTACAAAAAGTATAAGCAAGGAGAAGGGAGGAAAAAACTTTTAATTTACTCTGGATTTATTACTTTAAAGGTGGAGTATGTCTCATTGCCAAAATGTCTTAATGCCCACCATTTTTCCTACTGTAATTTGGTATAGTATTACTGGTGGCTTTTCATTTTTAGTTTTAGCTTTGCTTTATGAGGATATGAAGCACTTTCTAGTGTACAGATGTTATAGAAGTTCTGGGGACCTTTCTGGATGAGACCTCTGTTGCATGTCTGCCTGCAATTGCTACACTGGGATAACCCATGCTATCTTGTTAGTTCTCTATTCCTAAAATTCATAGTTCATCTTAAGATCTGTAGCCACTGTTAAGTCACAAATGATGAGAGGAAAAACAATCACAATTTTCCATATCTCATCCCCCTCTCTAACATGACCTGCATTCCCATCATGCTTGTGCAGATTATATACTGCTTATATATCCTAGATATACATTCATGCATGAAGCCAATTCCCATTTTTTCACATGATCTTACTTCTTTAGTATTTTTTGCGGTAGCAGCTAATGAAATTATACATTTGCAAACAACACAGTCAGCATATGTCAATTTAAAGTAAATTCTGATTCACTGTGTGAAATATTTGCTAAGTTTAGCTAATGGTTTTTGCTAACCATTATCCATTATATACCAGGCTGATTGCCCACTGGCCTGTGGCAGGGGCCATGCTCTGACCCCTTGGTAGCCACAGGAGGGCTCAAGGTATAGGTGTGTGCTGTATATGAAGGAGTGATTTGGAGCATGAGTTCCCATGCAACACTTTTTCTGATTTGCTATACATAGTGCTAGTAATGGTGGTCCAGATTTTAAAAGATATTGCCAAGACATGTATAACGAACACCCCTGACAGGCTTGCACAGCCCACAATTTCTCCGTGTCTTGAAGAATATATTTAGTACTGGCCTCCTTTTTTTTTCCAAATGTATGTAGCAGAAAAGGGGAAGGAAAGTTTGTAGACAATGACAGGAAGTGCATGAATGGGCTGGGGGTCTTCATTCTGAAGAAGAAAATATGTAGGGGGAGAGACTAGGTAGGATTTGACTGTACATCTCAATACAAAAACTAGGGGCCATCAAATTAAGCTGGGAGCCTGAATGAAAACAAATAGGAGAGACTCAGGGTATGAGTCACAGATCTGTGGATTTCCTTTTCAAGGGATTTTGTTGATGCATAAAGTTTATATGTGTTGAAAGGAAGACTTAACAAATATGTGAAGGAGCTCCACTGAGGATGAATAAACAGTCAAACCACAGGGAATCCCTTGAGCTGAAGGTGGTTGGAGGCTGATTGGAGGAGTATGTGCATGTCCCTCTCTTGTTCAGCTGAATCTGTAAGCTACCAGGTATGGTTGGGCACAGGCAACTGGGCTAGATGGCCTTGTGGTCTGAGTCACGGTGGCCACTCTGACCCTCTTCCAAACATTGATAAAGATTGTGTAACATAGTGAACATCTTGACCACGTGAAGAGATCCAGCACAAGTTTGTTTTTCTTGGGCTTGCAAGCATCCCTGTGAGTGAGAGAAGTTCTGTGAGAAACTGTAGTTTTAGTTTTGTAGCTTGTGGTGCCAGTTTTGGGACCTCTGTCCCTTTCTGAGTCATCTGCCTGTGTGGCAGCAGCTCTATAGTGGTGAGTGCCCGGCTGCCTGCAGGTAATCAGATGTGTCCCGTTATCAGATAGTCAAGCACTTGGAAATACACTTGTATGTGTCTGAATCAGACTGGGACACAGACATCTGGAAGAAGGGCTGGGGACAAAAGCTGTGTAAGTCTTGCCTGCTGCTTCTGTGTGCGTGAGTAATCTCTGGTTTGCTAAGGGAGTTTGGCTCTCACACTTGGACATCTACCTCTATGTATATATTTATGCCATTTTTAATCAGAGGTGGTTGGCTGCGGGTCATCATCTCACTGACCAGTTAAATCTCACTGAGCCAGTACATATGCATTTTCAGACCAAGAGTTTCCCTTACGTATGTTAACATTTTTTTTTTTTTTTTTTTTTAAGAAATAGAGACAGTTTTCCATAGGATTCTGTCAGGGCACTCAGCTGTAAAGGTATTTACAGGGTGCCCTGTATCTGCTGTAAAATTCTGACTCCTAGCCTCTATAGCCTCTGGCGTAGGACTTGGAAACCTGTGACGTGGTGGTTATGTATGTCTTTGTTAGAAGGGGCACCAAGTATCTTAAAATTAAATAGCTAAAATCTTTTTCTAGGGAAAAAAGGTTGGTCTAGCCATAAAGTACACTTCTAGTTTTGGGCAACTGAAATTCCATTACACCTGACATTGGATACAAACCAAAAACTTGAAAAAATTCCATTGCTTTACAAATACAAGGCCAACTTTTGATCAATTTCTTTTGGAAATGCAATGACAATATTGTGATCTAGAGCACATAGGTGTGGGAGACAGCCATATGAACAGTATCTATCTTACAATTTCTACCTTTTTATTAGGTTGTCACTAACGGAATTATTGCAGTGAATGAACCTTCAAGTGAAGAAAAATATCTTGGTCAATTCCCAGTCAGTTTTGGAGCTATTGCTCCTTTTATGGCTGACCTGGACACAACTGGTGGACGTGGAAATGTGTATTACAGAGAAGATTCATCCTCAGATGTTTTGCAACTTGCATCAGACTATATCAAAAGAGGTTTTCCTGAGACTACTTTTGATCCCAGCAGTGTTGTCATTGTTACCTGGAAGCTTGTGGCTCCTTATCAGGCACCAGGAGAAGATCATGCTTTGGAAGAAAAGGTGAATGTTAATCAGATCTTTAAGACCTATTGGACACATGTTCAGCTGAAGTGTAACACCAGAACCTGTTGTTTTGAAGGCTTGAATTCCTTTGTATTTAAAGGAGTCCTGTACAGTTAAGAACATATTTTGTTGTTGAAAAGGCTGTAGCAAAATTAAGAGTTTTCAGGGGTTTTACTTTATTTTTATTTTACAGTATGTTATTCGTTCAAAAGAAAATGTTTTAGTCTACATAGTTGATATCTTTGTATTCCCTGAATGTTGTGTGATGTGGTAAGAACCAAAATAGTAGGATATCTTGCCCTGTGTGCAATATAATTCGGTTGGATTGCATTTTTCAACAGAATCTTAAGTCATTTTGATATCAAACTATCTAAAAGCTGGTAGGTTTATGAACTAACAGGAACTTCAGACTGTGAATCCCTTTGGACAGATGACTTTGCATTCACAAAAAGGTCATGCTTTGTAGCTAGTATGGAATGAAGAAGCAGTTAGAGGTTTGTTTTTTTTTTTTTATTACTTGCAAACCATTTCCCTTTTCAAACCACGTTAGGTACTATCCTACAAAGATATGTAATTTTATGCACCATCGTTATCCCAGTTGATGAGCCTGCTCACAATATATAAAGTTGAGAACATTATCACAACTTAGCAAATCTTATTTTGTCAAAGATAATTCTTATGCCTAACCTGACATGACCATTTTGTTCACAGTAATGATTCTGCACTCTGGTAGCAATGAATAGCTGATGTCTTGATGGTTCCTACAGTATGTAGGAGCATTTTTACAGGAAAAGACACTTGCAGCAACATGAAACTTGAATTATTCTTTAAGTATTCTGTTTACAGAATTTTTCTATGTAGCCTAACACATCACTTTTTATTTTAAGGAGATGATTTAGTATCCTATGCATGTTACAGAACTCAGAATTCTTATGTTTTAGGCAGCCTCTCTGACTATTTCCTAACAGATTAATTTACCGTTGATAATGCTTTCTTTTTAGTGTTTATGCATGCTAAAGCTAAAACTGCCTTAGCAAAACATGTTTGCATAATATTGATTTCTCCTAGGAAGTACATGATGCATTATGTGTGATGGAAATGCTGATTTTGACTGTGTGTTTTAAAAAACATTACTCAGTTGTCTATCTTGATTATTTTTCCATGAGTAAATGGATGTTAAATTTTTTCCACAGAGGAACACATTCCAGGCTGTTTTAGCCTCTTCTGACTCCAGTTCCTATGCTATTTTCCTTTATCCAGAAGATAGTTTGCAGTTCTATAGTACATATTCCAAGAATGATGATGGAAGGATTCCTGCTATGGTTGGCTTTAGTCAAGCCTCTACAAACTACTACTTTTGGGAAAAGCCAGGATCCTACAATGTCATTGCTAATGATGAAGACAGCATTAGAAACCTGTACAGGTATGCTTTTTAGTTTGTATAAACTCCTCAAGAAAACATCAAGGAGTTCCATGTTTTTCTTAATTGTAACATGAGCCAATGAGAATAAATAAGATCCCCTTGGCCATTGCATGAGAAATTGCAGAGCCTGCCCCTGATAAATGTCTGCCCTGTTGAGGAATATAAAGACTTAGGTCTAATTTGTCAAAAGTCCATAGTTCCATTGTCACTGGTATGAGCTGCTCTATACTTAGTCCTTCTAAAAATAGGACCACTTAAGACTTTAACTGTTTTTATTTTGAAAGAAGAAGTGAACAAGAAAAAAAGGGAATGAGTTAGAAGGTTCTAGTAAGTGTTAACAAGATCTTTGTGGTTTGAATATCTCCTTCTGTTCCCATCAGTTTGGAGACAAGAAGGCTAGAAATTCTCGAGAAAAATGCTCTGGGAGTGGAGAAAAAATGCTACCCAAACTGTCAGGAGTGTTTTATACCTGAATAAACTGTACCTGTAGATAAGTATGTAGATAAAATAATTTGATAGTTTTGTCTTGATATTTCTCAGTGAGGGATAACACTTTGTAAAGGGTAGAAATAACACACAACTTGTGCTTGATCATTTTGATTTGGTATATGCTTCCCTTTGATAGAAGCAGCAATGCTGGGAAACAAGGTGTCTGGGTGTTTGAGATTGGTAGCTCATCCAACAGTATTGTGCCTGCCAAGATCAGCAATATTTTGGAGAGCCTGGAGTCCAACGAACAAGACCAGGAGATGACTTTAAAACCTTTTATGGCAGACTATGGCTCCACTGAAATAAGACAGCAGTATGTCACCAGTAGTACAGACAGCACAGAAGAGGATCAGCACCACGTTACATATAGTGTTCCTCAGCTAGCTGGAGAAGACTTTCTGACTTCATACCAAGATGTTACAGGAGCACCTTCGACTGAGTCTTTTTACAGTCACCAAGATTTCCCAACAGCAAAAGCTCCACCTCGCCAGTTCCACGTCCAGCAGTTCCCCCCACAGCAACCCCAAGTCATAGATGTGGAAGAATTTGATGAAACTGGTATAGGTAAGGTCTTTTGTACAGCTTGGATGCTTCTATGGTGGATAGGCTGCAAAAAACAGAGGCGTACAAGAAACTGAACTACTAAAAGAATAATCTGTTTCCTTCTCGCTACCTTCATATCTGAAAATCTGGACATATTTAATAAGTTTGTGTTATTCATCGAGGTAGTTAACTTGGATGTCATCTCAGATTCAGATCTCACCAATAAACTAGTGCTTCAGTCAAGTTCTCAGGAGAGCACATTTACATCGCATCTGTGGAAACTGAATCTCTCCTAAGGAGAGCTTCCTATAGGGATAATTGTGTTCCTAAAGTTGGTGCATTCTTAGCAGTAACTGATTTCCCCTTCTCTTTTGCCCAGGCCTGTTGGTAAAGGTATGATCTTAAATTTAATAGCTGCATTAAGTGGCTATTCCTGGCAAAGATTTTATGATCAGTTCTACTGAAACCTATCTTGTTTCCTTTCATAGATAAGTTACTGAATACAGGTGATTTAACAAAGGTTGGGAATTATAACTGTTGTAAAAATTGTTGGCTAGAGTGTCATGGCCTTAAGTTTTACGAGGGTGGGATTAGTGATTCTAACTTCTGAGGAGGTGTTGAAAGAACATTCAAAACAGTGGGACTGACTGCCCAGATGGTATTTGTTTCTTGAAGCTGATGTGAAAACTGCTATCTCCATGACATACAGGGTAAACCAATTAGGATTACAGGGTGCATCAACTAGTGCATGGTCCTGGATACTGTACTGATGAGTTTTGTTCTGAGATTGAGAAGGTTCCTTTTTGCTTTGGTTTGGAAACAAGCACAGGTTACAATCATTGTGCATTTAGTTTCACCAAGCAGTTGATTTGTATTGATTTGTATACTGATTTGTATTGATACAGATCTGTTGAAATCAATAGAATTGAACAGTTTTCTGACATCTGAAGCTCTGATGTTTTCTGGAAAGTAGTAGACTGTTACTTGCATATTGCAAGGTTAGCAAAAATCAATTCCAACTGTTTGTTTTCCTTAAAGAGAAAATAAAAAAAACTAATCAAGTTAGTCTAGAGATATTTGTAAACCAAATCAGGGATATGTGAGTACTATAGTAATTACATGAAGCATAAGTGTTTCGCTTATTTTCTATTTTCTTATTTTCTACAGTGTTTCGCTACAACACAGATGTTCAAGAGACCTGTGCTAACAACCGCCACCAGTGCTCTGTTCATGCTATTTGCAAAGATTATCCCAACGGATTTTGTTGCAGTTGTATTGCTGGTTACAAAGGAAATGGCAGACAATGTGTTGCAGAAGGTAACTTTTTTGAAAATTAAGTACATGTGCAACAATTACTCATTTTTGAATGAGGCAATGTGGTTAAATACTTTTTGCAAGACTTACCTTTCAATACGTCTCAGTGATATTTAAAATAGTGAGCTATACTTTCTGAATTGGTGTGGGTTTTTTTGAATGAAGTAAATTATTTCAGGTGGTCAATTATACACATTATGCATTTTAATGTGACTTTTTAGGAAAAAATAAGCTCTTACGTAACTGACAATTTAATAGATAGTGTAACATCCTGTGTTTATTGCTAGAATTAGTCGTGAAGTTGCAACGTTATAATCTGACTTGGTCCCCACTCTAGAAATGGACAGTTCAAAGGGAGCGAACAAATTAACTCTGATCATCAAACTAAAGAGTGTGGCTCCTCTTTGTCTGACTCTTAAGCTTCTTTACTATAGGGCTAATCTGCCAGATTTTTGTTAGATACCCATTTAAACTTTGTTCCTGTGTAAAATCCATGAAGGAATTTCTTATGTATACACTTGTAATCCTCATAGTGACTTGACTCAAGAGTATAGATGCATTTCAACAACTAAAATAGCTGACTGCAGACTTTGCACTTTATGAGACCGGAAAGCAAAATTTACTAGCTTTCAGTTTGTAAAATTGAATTCTCCAGAGAAACAAAAGAAGGATCTGATGATAATGGAATTTGAATTTGCACATACAAAATCATGTACAGAAGAAGATTAGCAATCCAAAGTAGCTACTTCTGTAAAACATGGACAGCCTTAAAACGGTCAATTGTTTTGAATCAAGAAATAGAATAGGTTAGAATAATAGGTCAATTATTCTAACACCTAATGGTGTTAGCCTTCTAATTGGGAATGAACAAATTTACATTCAGTAGGTTTTAATATGATGCGTGACCTTTGAAAGAAGTTTCTGTGTGCCACTTCCTGCCAGAGGGACTGTAGCAGCTTAGTCTGTTTATGGAGTTATCCTTGCAGACAAAATTGTTAATTAGGATAAAGGGCATCTCTTCAGGCAATTTTGGCCACTTAGTCATCTGTATAATGACAGCACACACACACATGCACGCCTGTGTGTATGTACATAAGCAAATTAACACACTGTTTGTCAGCAGTTTCCTGTCTGTTGAATTCTGTAGGCATTTGTTTGCCATTTATTTCAACACTAATATCTTTGAACATAGTGAACGCTCTGAACACATTCCTTGGAAAGTATGTGAGAACCATCATTTTGTTCTGATGCATTGTACTGATTTGCCAGGTTCTCCTCAGAGGGTCAATGGGAAGGTCAAAGGAAGAATCTTTGTGGGAAATAACCCTGTTCCAGTTACATTTGAGAACACTGATCTCCACTCCTACGTTGTGATGAACCAGGGGCGCGCCTACACTGCTATCAGCACAATCCCAGAGACTCTGGGCTATTCCTTGCTGCCTCTTGCCTCTATTGGAGGTATCATAGGATGGATGTTTGCTGTGGAGCAGCAAGGATATAAAAATGGATTCAGCATTACTGGTAACTTTTAAATTAAAATAATGTTTAAAAACTGTGCTGTGCTTTCCTCTGTCATGCTTATTCTGAGCTGCAAATTGCTTCTTTGTAATCAAACTTCTCACCATTTTTTTTGTTTACAATGTAGAGAGATTGGGCTTTTTAATTTACTGTTGTTGCACAAGTACCTAAGTCTGTTAGAAAGAAGAGTGGCCAGTTCCTGTGCAAGAAAGAGATTTTTAAAAAGAATCTGATTTTTTTGGTACTAGAATGTACAGAACTACTGAAAAAAAGCTGCCCCTGCATCTGCAGGAGGTCTAACATTTTAATTGCCTGATTGTACCAACAGTGCAAAAGAGAAATGAAAATTTGATCTCATGAAGATCTGAAATTCTTAACAGAAGCAATTCCTGCATGAGATGCAAATGATTCTGTTAACTTATTTGAGGGAAACCCCAGTTCACAAATAAAGCTTTTCATGAGAGTCTGAGGCCAAATCTGGTTGGTTGTGCACATGAATTCAAGCTCTAGAGCCAATCTGTTTTAGGAGAACATATGTTTCTTTTTAAAATTTTATCCTTTACAGCCCTGTACTATGAATTTAGTTGAACATAACTATTTGTTTTTGGGTTTTCTTGGATTTCATGTGTTTGAAGTTTGTTCTGGAATTTGCAATGTGTTTCACTTGGTTTTGATTAGGGAACACATGTACTTGATTTTTTTTCCTTTTTTTTTTTTTTTTTTTATTTTTTTTTTTTCCTTGTTTTGCCTAGAAGTAGAAAAAATGTTATAACAAGGGGTGGTTTAGTGCACAGAGTGTGTGTTGACAGTTCCTTGTGATGCTGTGAGCGTAGATGTCATGCGATAAAGAGATTTCAGAGTGGGATCAGCACATTCCACTTAGGAAGGCTCTGAGAGTGGCAGCTAAACTGTGTCAAATCTACAATCCCCCTCACCTCGTC
>NW_015090922.1:24582505-24668189 GCF_001431845.1 Calidris pugnax
TTTTTTTTTTTTTTTTTAACTTGCTGTATTCCTAATGGGGGTTTTCTCTAAAATGTACATCTCCTTTGCCATTTTAATAGGTAGGATAAGCCCTACTACTAAGCTTTGTTGGGACGTTTTTGGTTTTTTTTTAATTAAAAAAACCCTGGCTGCTTCAGACTTAGTTGCAGTTTAATGTATTCAGTAGTTAATAAAAGTCTTTCCTTGCAGTATCCAAAGATGATATCAGCATACCTTGGAAAGTATTTCTGTAGAAATCTGAAACAGTAGCAATTATGCTGCATCAAAGCCTACAGAAAATAATAATTTATGTTTTATCTACTAGAAGCAATACTTTGAATAAGAGGATTCGGAAACCACTGAGAAGTGGTTTAACTAATACTGTTTCTTTAGGTGGTGAGTTTACACGGCAAACTGAAGTAACTTTTCTTGGCAACAATGAGAAGCTGGTTATAAAGCAGAAATTCAGTGGAATTGATGAACATGGACACCTTACCATCAGCACAGAAATGGAAGGCAGAATACCCGAGATTCCATCTGGCGCATCGGTCCACATAGAACCATACACTGAACTCTACCACACTTCTAGTTCTGGTAAGATTCACTGAGAATGAAACAATAAGAAATTATGCATTTCTCAGAGCAGAGTATAAGACAATCTGAATAATGTCATTTTATTCCCTTCTTAGTGAGTATACTTAGGACCCTTTGATTTACAGAAAGTTGATTTTTGCCTCTAAAGAACAGGTCCTGAGAGAAGATAGATTTTTATTGGGACAATGCAAATATTCCTAATCTTTTTATTGACAGAAGTGTGAGTTTGACTTTCTCTGAACTGATATTTGTAAAAGACTCTTAAATTTCCCTTTTCATTGGCCTTTTTTATGCTGTTGATGGCAGTCGAACAAGTCTCCTCAGAAGGAGCTGTACTGGTGTATACCTTCTTTCGTGATGTCATTAAGTGGGCTTTAATCTTGTCCGATGAGACTGTGCAAACCAGTTATTTACCAGTATGTGTCATGTAAACTACATTGTAATGACTGTGCCTTGTGTTAGTAACAAGCATTTGTCAGTATTATTTGAGCTGAATTTGAACAACTGACCAGAAAATTAGGAGCCTTTTAATTCACTTATCAGTTTCTCCATTGTCTCTTCAGTACTTCTCTCTCTCTCTTTCTTATCTCAGGCTGAGATTTGGTAGAGGGTCATTCTTCATTTCACTATTTACAGGGGAATCTCCCTTCTTTTGCTTCTGAGTGTTTCAACACAGCAAAACAAAGTGAGGTTGGAGTGTTGCTGCTGGCCAGCCAGCCCAGCTGTCAAAGAGCAATAAAGAGGAAGCAGCCTGTGATGCACCCAGGTGCACATGAATGTTGGAGAGAGTACACTTTACCTCAAGGGCCCACTTTGATTGTTTAAAATAGCTGAAAATAGTGTAGTTGCATCATCACTAACTTATATCTGCTAAGGTCTGGCTTTGGTAGCCAGTGATGAACCCCTCTTGCTACTTTGCCTATTGTTATGGAGGCAGCAGGAGGGAGGAGGAGGAGCTGGAGGCAGCAGGAAACTTCCACTTTGTGCTGAACAGCTTCAGAGTTTTGGAGGAGTTGTTTGGGTAGTTTTTGCTCTGTGGCACACGTGTCTTCTTGGCAGAAATGCTGTCCCCATGGAGGAAGTCAGGGGCTGGAAGGAGGCATTCTTCAGGCTGGATTTGGTTTACCAGTACTCAAGTAGTTATTCTCTACAGTGTATGTGATACATCATTACTTAGCAGAAATCCAACTTTCGCCAGCTGTTGCAAGTGGTTTGATACAGGTGTGTTCTGGTGTCCATATGAAGAATAGCAGAGCTCTGAGGAGTTTTCTGTTGGTGGGATGATCTGCAAGCCCACATCTGCTCTGAAGAGTTTTGGTCACAATTTTTCACAATATAGAAAACTGTTATGAAGCATACAAGAGCTCTCAGACATGCATCTTCTTCAGGACCCTGTCAAAATCCAAGGCCAATAGACTACAATGACCTACAAGCAGGTGTAGTTTGTTGCTGGTGAAGTGGCTCTATTATGTAAATTCATCTAAAGAAACCTCTGAGTTGCCCGGGTTAAATTTTCCTTTCTTTACCCACAAAGTAAAGTTAAATTTTTAAAATATGTCAAGATAAATTATAGGACTCATTCCTCAAGGGTGTGATATCTGAGAACAGAGTAAGCCTAGTCAAGTGCCTGGAAATACATCCCCTTTCATAGAAATTCCAAAGGCAAGAAGCTATATACGCTACCTAGGCTGTATCCCAAGTCTACAGACAGCATTGGGCAGAGTATTTTTGCTCTCTGTTCTGATCAGCCTGTTTGTTGCCATGTTGCAGTGATCACCTCATCGTCCACCAGGGAGTACACAGTGACAGAGCCAGAAAGAGATGGGGTTGCTTCCACGTACACAGGCGCCTATCAGTGGCGCCAGACCATCTCGTTTGATGAATGCATTCACGAAGACTCTCACCATGGTGCTTCTGCCACTCAGCAGCTCTCAGTGGACAGTGTGTTTGTCCTGTATAACCGAGAGGAGCAGATTCTGCGATACGCTATGAGTAATTCCATCGGCCCCATCAGTGGTATGTATGAGTTGGAAATCTTTCTTCTTCTCTTTTGTGAGTAATTTAGAGCAGGCTTCTATATTCTTTTAGCCTGCCTTAGCTGGGTTTAATTAATAAGTTACATTAATTCATTGCATTAGTCAGTAGAAGTCCAGGTCCATCAATTAAGATGAGAAATGGGACTGCTGAAAGCTTGTTTTTTCACTTGGATAAGAGTATTTAAGTGATTATCTCCTCTTGAAACTCAGTGGAGTTCGTGCCTAATTCCTTGAAATAATCTCCATACCACCTTGAATCTATTGCTGCTTGGATATATGGAGTGTATCGTTTATCTTTACCTACGTTATAGTTCCTCTATTAATGAATTTTTTTTATTGTCAGAGCAAAGGGCAAAAGAGCCAAATGAGATTTCCCATTGAAAGAGCTAGTTTCTGTAATTTATCTTGAAACGTGGCATTGTATCTTTGGAAGGTAGGCAGCCTATGAAGGGTATATTTTGGATGAGCTGTCCAAGTTTGCCCTAAAACTAAAAAAAAGCAAAGGAGCAATTTGAAAATACACACCAGATAAGTACAAGAAAATATGGTGCTCTGTTTTGTTTGTTACAGAGATAAAGTTCTACTAATTAAAATTAACAAACCAAGCTGTTAAGAATCACCTTTTACGTCTAGTATCAGTGGCTTGAAGTTGCATTATCTTTGTCAGTCTTGCTCTTTAGAGAGTATTTTGTGGCTTCTCTATTTTTTAACTCAGCTGTCCTTTGCACAAGTAACAAGGAATACAGGTGTTATTGCCACATCTGAGATTCGTGTCCTGCATGTCGCCTGCCAGTCCCTTTCTTCCCGGTGCAAAAAATATTCCCTCTCTTTGTTTCATATACACTACAAACAATCTCCTTCTGGACCTTATCTGAGTGCCATTACTCGGGTAGAGTCACCATGGCTAAATTTGGTCTCTCTTGTCAGATGGTTCTGCTGATATTAACCGGAATCCTTGCTACACTGGTACCCATAACTGTGACACCAACGCGATATGTCGTCCAGGAACTGGAAATCGCTTCTTGTGTGAATGTTCGATTGGCTTCCGTGGAGATGGAAACGTTTGTTATGGTATCATCAGAAAACTTTCTTTACAAAATGATAGCTAATGTAGAATTTGTTTTGCTTGGAATGTATTGACCCTCAGGAATATCCATTCCAGCAAAATGAACTGTCTGGAGGGGCTGATTTTGGGAAAGATAGGTTAGAGGGATGTTGGGGTACCTGACATATCTCAGTAATCAAAGTAAGCAAGTTTGACTGTCTTGAAGGGTCAAACTTGGGTATGCTTTACTTGATTACAAAGCATCTTTCCTACCCAGTTTGTCTTTTCATGAAACCTATGGGAACTTAGCTGAAACTTACTGTAATGCAACTTCTGGTTAACATGAGCCAACTAGGTTAAAAGTTCTTCAGGGAGATGAGGAATGGCATAAGCATGTGCGTACAGAGCACAGATATGTGGAACCTACTGGAGTCATCTGTTTTTTCATGATCTGCTTTGAAAATCCCTTCTGATCAAGGAAACTTTTTTCCCCAGCTCTGTGTTCTTAATGTATTTGGCCACAAATACTTGTTTTCAAGAGGTGAAGATGTGTATTAATGAAATAGGTATCATCCCTATTAGTTAACTGAGTTGTTTTTTAATAAGAAAGAAACAAAACACAACCCTCCCTCACCTCCAACCCTTAAATCAAATTGCAAATAAAAACAGCATCACAATATCCCTCTCAGTCCTCTGGTGCTGCGAGTTGAGCAGCAGTGGACTGGAGATGCATATGGATAATGAAAGGGGAAGTCTTTCCTGAAGTTCATGCTCCCCCAGTAGTCTTCACTGCTTCTCATTGCCTTATAGGTTGAGTTTTCTTTTTCTCGGTGGTTCCTCCTTCCTCTCTGATTTCCTGTCCCTTCACCTAATTAGTCCATTATAGAAATGCTTCTGGGGTTTGTTTTGGTGTAGATCAGCTGAGGACACAGTCACCTGAAAACTTCTTTTCACGGTACTATAGCCTCTTCAGAGATGTGGTCTATCAAAGATATGTTTTTAATAGGCAAGCCTCCTATTATTCAACAGCTGCACAGTTTCTGTTTTTTTTTCTGACATCAGTATTAAATGCATCTTTCTAATAACTGAAATCCTTATAATATTCTAGATATTGATGAATGTTCAGAGCAGCCAGGTGTCTGTGGCAGCAATGCAGTCTGCAATAACCAGCCGGGAACCTACCGCTGTGAGTGCGTTGAAGGATACCAGTTTGCAGCAGATGGGCGGACTTGTGTTGGTGAGTTTCACATTTCTAAAAAATACTGCCCACCAGCTTTCAAGCTGTGACTCATTTCAGAAACAGAAAGTAGAGCTTCTAGGATCTGCACTGACTTCTAATATAAGTTGAGTTTAGGAGTTTATGCTACATTATTGATTACAGTCCACTAAGTAACTGAAGAAGGTGCCTAAAGTACTTTTTCGTCTTATAAAAACTCCCCATTCAGAATGTTTCCAAATAGAAAGTGGAAATGATTATTGAATGCTTTCTGTACTATTATTTAGCTGTAGATTTCCCATGAAAGTAAAATTCAAATTTGTAAAAGAAGAAAAATTAAAGTGAGCCGTTATTAATTTGTTGTTATTTCACAGCATCTCACTTTCAAGATGAGGTAGGACTTTTTCTGAATTTTCTGTAGTCTTGCAATTTGGCTTTTTGGGGTCTTGGGTTCTGTTTTTTTGTTATATCTCATCCAGAATTAGATATAACAGATTATATTTTAGATACAGATTCATTACTTGGATAAGGCAGTGCACAGGTCTAAAACAGTGTGTTCTAACTATTGCAATCTTATCCTTATGTAGTAGTTAATCATGCAGAAAAAGAGTTATAAATACAAATAATTTCACTGTTAAAATCTTTGACATTTGGAGGAGATCTAGCTGGTTTGTTAATGGACCATTAAAACTTTAAATTCAGTAGTTGTCACTGAATTAGTTATTTAGTTTTAAAACTGTTTTCTGGAGGAAGCCTGCCTTAATCTCGACTTGCTGTACTAAGGTTGCCCTACTGAGGGTTATTTTTTCCTGCTCGTTGTGTTTTTCACTAAAGTTGCAGAAATTTTCCTTGGTAGCTGGAAGAACTGATTGTGTGGGATGTGTATCGAAAGTGAATTTTCCATATAGGAAGAAAAACCATAAGCTTTAACCTCAACAACATGAAGCTGATTCTATTGGGTGTCGATTATATTGCAAATATCAAAAGCTAAATAAAAAAATTTACAAATAGCAGATAAACAAGGGGTAATGACTCTACTGCTATAGCTGCAGCTGCAGGATAGACTATAGATTAAATTATTTATTTTTATTTTTAGTTAGAATTCTTCCTTCATTTGCAACCTGACAGGAATTCTGTATACTGACAAAACCTGTACACACTCTTCCAGTATGGTTGGACTCATTACTGTTTCTTTTGGAAATAACTGATAACAGCTGAGGATTGTTTGCTTCTGCTGTGGCTGCCTTGTGGTGGAAGTTTAGTTACCCTTTGATCAGCTAATGCATTCAGGTCTTTCTTCTTTATAGCCAAGACTATTCTTTGCCTAAGACTGAGGAGCCTTCATCTTACAGCAGAAAGTTGTGTTACTTCCCTTAAGTGTGTGACTTTGCATGTTGTGTATTACATTCCATCATGAGCCCTGTTTCTCTGCTTTAGTAAGAATTACCATTCATGTTTGCTCATAGTGCACCCTAAGTCTCCCCTTTGTTGCAGAACGGTTGGAAAAAGCAACTTCTTCTACCAGGACACCAGAAGGAATTGTGTGAGATGTGGAAGAGCAGCTTTGTGTTCTTCCCATTATGTCCACCACTGCCCTTATGTCACTTAGAACCTGAAAGGGAACGTTCTTCCCTTCAGCCATGACCTTGCTGGCTTCACTCTACCACTTTTCCGTGAAGCTGAAGTGTCACACTTCTACCAAGTGCTAAGTAATTACTTGTCCAGCTTGAAGGACTTCAGTTTGATCCCTTTCTTCAATCAAAAACAAACTTTGCATCCATGAGACCAAAGAGAGGGAAGATGAACTCTAGTTTCCCAACAGACTGAAAATAAATGTCATGCTAATCTTGTTACCCTTTCCACAGGGGGAGGGTTTTATTACCCACAGATAACTTGGACCCCAGAAAGGGCAACAGCTACCCCTTTTGTGCTTTTACAGCTTGCTCTTGGGATACCAGCTCTGACTCGGCTTTTCTGGAACTGCAGCTTTTTAATACCAGCTCTGTGACTCACTGGATAGCTTTAGAAGAGTTGTGAATAAATCCTGTTCTCCAATTTGTAGGCTGAGGAATAGAAGGACTCGGGGACTCCCTTTGAGCTCCAACTACAAATCTTATGCATTTAAAAGCAGTTCTGAATATGTACTTTTGTAATCTAAAGCTTACTTCATCAAACAGAACAGATATAAATTATTCTAACAATGATGTCATCTCCTCCAGAGAAAAGGAAAAAATGGCTGTTTTCAGATCTGGCTCTGATGGCAGATTTTTATTATTTCTCTGATGATACTGTGGTAGTTTCCATCTGTGTACTGTGATGAAAGGAGCATTGTAGAGTCTTGTCTTGGTCCCCTGTCAACTTGTAAGAATTGCATAAAGAAAGCCTCAGTGGACTCTCTGTTACAGCAGCTGGAAATCTGTTCCTAGTTGTACATACTGCAAACTCATCTATTCCCAGGCCCAAAATTTTTGTAGTATTTTGCCTCTTCCTATTTTAAATACCTTTCTTCTTCTCTGACATAACAGGTAAGCATAGGCAGGGACCCAGTGACTGCCTGAAATAATTTGTGTGTAAAGCAGCGCAATGCCTTCAGGGTCACTGCTGTCAACAATGAGAAAGTTATGAGAAGGTGCAGCAATGGCCTCAGCTTTCACAGTTGGTCAAAAATCTCTCCAATAGTTGACAAATGTGTTTATCTTCTATCGAGTGAGTCACAGCTTCTCTCTGTTGCCAAGAGATGACAGCCCTGGGTCAGTGCTAGGTTAGTGTAGTGGGATATCTAGTAATCCCCAGTGCAGTGAACTGGCCACTTAGCTAACATGTGAGATATCTCTGTGAGATGCCTTACATTTCCTCATCCAGGACTCCTTTTTATAAACAAAACTGGTGGCTATTCAGATCTGTCACAGTAGTTGCCTTTCTGCCTTGTTCTGTATTAACAAACATTTATGAGGTGCTGAGGAGAGTGTAAAACGTCAATAAGAAGATGTAACACCAGTGAAAGGGGAGATCTTGGCAAACAAAACCCCAGCCCCCAAAACAAAAAAATCAGTTTTCTTGTTTCCTTTCTCTTCTGTGTGCTTTTCACGGCTGTCATTTTCTTCCTGTAAACTTATTGTGAGCTTCAGACTTTGCAAAGGAAAATTCAAATTTTCATCACCTCTTTTGTACATCTAACCTGCAGCTGTTGAATACATCGTAAACCATTGCCAGACAGGCACACACAACTGTGACATCCCTCAGCGCGCTCAGTGTGTGTACACTGGAGGGTCTGCCTACATCTGCACATGCCTCCCTGGCTTCTCCGGAGATGGCCGTGCCTGTGACGGTGGGTAACACCACTTGTTTTGGGGTTTTTATATTCTCTATTGTACAACTTGGCTGGTCATTGCAAAGTACTACAGTTACTTGTGATTTAAATTAGGAAATGTCATAGTTTAAGTCCCTCAGGCAGGTATTCATTAAGCTTTTGTCCATTCCTCCCCTCACTTTGACTTCACTCTTCAGTGAAGGTCTAAGAAGGTCTCTACAGAAGGTCTAAGATGAGGTAAATGCAAAAATTGCAGTAATTGAAGTCAGCAGACCAGATCTTCATCTGCTGGAACTGTTTGCACTGTATTGGTTTATATTACTAAGGTGGTGGCAAGTGATGCTCAGACTACGTCAAAAAGTTATATTCTGCTTCATGTCAATTGGAGTGCAGTGGGGGAGCAGCTTTACCTAACTATGTGTTGGAAACCTTGCTGACCAAATCCTACTTTTCTTGCTGTGATAAGTCTTTTGCTTGAGAAACATAGGCATATATTTCTAAAATATTGTTTGAGTTAATAATGCTATTAACCCATTGGAATAGCAGAGTGAAGGGATTTGCTGAGAGCCAGAACCTGAAATACACGCATGGGGGTTTTTTTCTGCTTTGTATTTCTGTATAGATGTTCTTCCAAAAGTCTGTAATTCTTATCAGGCATCCTAAAGTAGGTGCCCAAAAGTAATATGGCAGGTTTGCACTTTAATTCATCACTGTCATTTGTGTATTAGGTGGAACAATTATCTGAGATTGATCTTTTCTTTTACAGATGTAGATGAATGTCAGCAGGGCCACTGTCATCCAGATGCTTTCTGCTACAACACTCCTGGGTCCTTCAGCTGCCAGTGTAAGGCAGGTTATCGTGGGGATGGTTTCCGGTGTGTGTTAGGAGGTAAAATTTTATAGTTCTTGAAAGTTGGACCAGAAATATAATTTGGGAATCGTAGAATATATCTTAATTTGATTCCTCTTTGTAACAGACTGTGCTCAACAACATGTGTTATGTCAGATCACCCAGTGTTTGTAGACTTTTCTATCATAGGTAAATTGCATGAGGTTTTGCAGTGCTTAATTCTGAAGCTCTAGCTTTTGCCATTTTGTCAGTCTTTCAATATTATTTTAATGGATTTTCCATGCATGAATGTCCATGTATATTTTCATTTCAATGCCAGATGGATGAAGAATTACCTATGTTTCTGACCTGTGTCAAAATATTTAGCTAACGAACCAGCTGATAAAACTAGGATTATTCCTACAAGAGGAGAAACTTGATGTAAATAAATTGAAGCAAAATCGGTCCTTAAACTTTCCAGTTCTTTAGGAATAAATGTAGAGGCAGAAATATTGTTTTCATGTCTGACACATTCCCTTTGTAGCTGAAACAGGTGATTTGGTAGACTGATACTTGAATTCAACCAATTAACTTCATTACCAGGACACAGTTAATTTTTTAGTATAATGTGATAGCATATTCAGGCTTTTGTTGAGAACAAAACCCTTTCACATTGTCATGGTTTAACCCTGTCTGGCAACTAAGTACACACAGCTGCTCACTCACTGCCCCCGAGGTGGGACAGGGGAGAGGATCAGAAGTGTGAAAGTGAGAAAACTCATGTATTGAGATAAGACCATTTACTGGGTAAAGCAAAAGCTGTGCACACAAGCAAAACAAGGAATTTGTTCATCACTTCCCATGGGCAGGCAGGTGTTTAGCCATCTCCAGGAAAGCAGGGCTCCATCATAGCTTGGCTTGGGAATGGTTACTTGGGAAGACAAATGCCATAACTCTGAACATTCCCTCCCATCTTCCTTCTTTCCTGAGCATGACATCATCTGGTGTGTAATATCTGTTCAGTCAGTTGGGGTCAGCTGTCCCAGCTGTGTCCACTCCCAGCTTCTTGTGCACCCCCAGCCTACTACACCAGCAGAAAAGGCCTTGACTCTGTGTAAGCACTGCTCAGCAATAATGAGAACACCCCTGCATTATCAACACTGTTTTCAGCACAAATCCAAAACATAGCTTCGTACAAGTTACTATGAAAAACGCACTCTATCCCAGCCACAGCCAGTACACAGATGCAGTGGTTAGTGTGTCTACCAAACTGTACACAGTGTACTATTTTGTTGTTGCTTTATGTTATTTTTTGCTGCTTATCCTATACAATTCTTGACTTTCCAAACTCAACACAATTGTATCTTGAATGGGGATTTTTTCATGTCATAGCTTTAATGGTAGTAACAAAATATTTTGGAGAGTTTAGTTGTATCTGCTGTTTTAGTGGGTGGGGATCTGCCAGGTTTTGTTAATCTTCCTATATGCTTCTGATTTTTATTTTTTTAATGCTGTTTTTTGATACCAGTAGAAAGACATCCTTTAGGAACACTTGTATCATGTGCTCCTGAAGTGCTTGGAGCAGAAAAAAATCTGTGTAGATAGATCTCATTTTTCCTAAATCCCGACTGAAATACAGAGTATCTGTAATGCTCTGCTTGGCTGCAGCAGTGGCAGCATTTACAACAAACTTAGCTACTCCTCCCTTCTTAGAGTGTTAATAGAACAATAGCTGCCCGTGGCTTGTCATCTGTTGCTAAAGCTTTAGTGCTTTTAAAATGGATATATCCAACAGTTAATGATTGCCAGGAGATAGAATCAAAATGCACTTTCTGAAGCCTAGCAAAAAGCAGCTTAGTTTACTTTAGCACCCAATTTGTAAAGTGAGTTGCTTCAGAATGGAGATTCCAGATGAGGCTGTATTGTATTCAGCTGTAATTAGAGAACCTTTCTTCCCCTGTTTACCCGCTGAGGTTTTGATCTAATTAGCCACAGTCATGTAACTGAAGTCTTTCCTGGTTGTTAATAGCATGGAAAGTTTCATTCATCCGAGTACTCTGTTCCTTCTGCTGTACCTTTTTCCGACCAGTGTGTACAATTGCTTGCTTGTTTCATGTCTTTATTATTATATGAAATCTACTGTTGAATCTTACCGCTGCTGAACGGCAACTCTTGAAACGAGTAGACTAACAAGTACGATAGATTTGAGTCACTCACAAGAGAACGTCTGTAGGAGTGAACCAGCAGGCTAATGAAAGAGTTAATGATGCTGGAATGTCCCACTGCTCACAGCTATTAAGAAAGTCTGTACTTCATTATTTCCTCACGCTTCATTTTTCCATTTCAAAAAACCAGATGTCTGAGTGTTTCTACCCCTGCAGACCCCAGACACTGTTTACTAAACAGAAACAAATCTAGATTCTTGGAACTAGGGGTCTGACTGTTAAGAACCCTGCTCTGGTCCTCTGTATACAATCTGTTTCACATGAGAAATGCACTTAACAGGGCAACACTGTAAGTGAGGGATTACAAAGGAAAATGAGTGGACAAAGGGAAGTGTTATTTTGTTTGGGGTTTTTTCCTCTTCTTTTTTGGCGAAGTCTGAGAACAGCAATTAAAAATGTCAGTATAACCCCTTGTGGTACATGGGGAATAAAGTGATCCTCACAGGGAATTAAAAAGTACTCTGATTACATACTGATTCTGGACACAGTTTTAATCACTTCTGACTCTAGCCTGTGAATGAAAACATGTTTGAGTAGATCTTTAATTATTTGTGAATGCTGTCGCGGAACTAATTGAATTTGGTTTAGTGTATCAGACTGTAATCCCCCCTGCAAAATGGGAGGGAAGAAGGGAAGAAGTCCATGTTTCTCATCCTGTTTTCTCAGCCTCCATCTTTTTTTTTTTTTTTAAAGTCCATAAATTTTCTGCAGTGCTGCTGCAAGAACTTTCCTTTATGACCAAAAAGACTTTGAATGTTTGTATATGGCTTTGGGTTGATTTTTCCCCCATTCTGTTTGTTTTGTTGCTTATGTGGGAAATGGGTATGTGTATGTTTTTCATCTGGCCCACTTTCCACATCCATCCTATTTCCATTTCATTTTTTTAAATTCCATGATATATTTCAATGACTTTTAAATTCCAGGTAGTTTATGAAACAACTGAAAAAAAGATATTTAAAACTTTAAATACAAATTGATTTTCCTGAGAGGCTCTACATTTAGCTTGAGTTCAGTATGCACCATTCTATGTATCTAGTCTGACTTGTGTGTACTGTAGTCCATGGAACATAACTTCTTCATCAGGCCTTTGATCTCTGCTCTGCACTACACTTTCTCTCTTAGGAGGTCTTTTATGCACACTGGTTCAATTTTTCACTATTCTTTTGAACTGTGGTTACCAGAGCTGGACCCAGTATTCCTTGAATAATTTCTCCAATCCCATGTTGCTTCTCTGTTCCTGTGCAGTGTTACTTCTGTTTATGCTGGACTCTTATTTATACCCCCTCACAATCCCTGCAGCTCTGGGCTGGGTGCTGGCTGCTTGTCTGCTCACAGTTATCTGCTGATAGCTGTGGTCTATCTTTAGAGGCTGGTCTACACAGTGTATTCCAAGATGTGTAACTTTCCATTTGACTGTGTGGATCTACTTGTTGACTTTAATGAGTTCAGTTTACCTGGTGATGAGGTCTTGTCTTTCTTGTGTTTTGTAGCCTGTTTCTCTTCCACAAATGATGCAACCTATGCTTGTATGTTTTTCTCCAGAATCCTAATGAAGGAATTAAATTTCTTAATAAGGAAATTTAAAATAAAATAATATGGGAACTTAATGGAAATACTACTACTTCATGATCTTTGCCTGCTGACTCATGTAATTTTTCAGGTTTCAATCATTTATCTAATTAAGGTAGCCCACAGTATGGTGCTTTGTTTTGAAAATAGTACTGTCTTACGGGCACAAGTGGAGTGTCACAGGGAAACACAAGGTCAATGTTTTACCTTCATCAGCCAAATGTCAACTTCATCAAAACACACTGAAAATGGATTTTTACTCAGTTTCATAATAAATGCTAATCGGTAATGTTTAACATAGATACTGAGAAGCACTGAATCTTGATCCGGCTGGTGCCACCCCCACTTTCCTGCACCACTGAAGACTATGAGGTCTTGTTCTCGCTGTTTGTTTCGTCTCTGACAGTATGAACTAACCCTAGTGCATGCCATTTTGTTCTCATCATTGACGTGATCATTTGGCTTGAATCTCAAATGTGAGTTTCAGAAATGGTAAGAACCTCTGGAAATCGGGGCTGGTAACCCCTGGATATGGAGCCTTGAAATAGGCAAGACTTATTTTCCATTCGCTAAGATCAAATATAGTAGTAGTTGTAACAGCACTGTTACAGCAGGTAAGCATTATTTGATCTTAGTTCCACCTGTTGTAATTAATGGCAATCAAGAGATCAGAGAACTCTTCTAATGTTTATTGTTCTGCATCTTCAAAGGAGTCTTAACTGAATGAAATATTCCTGTATTTATATTCAATGAAGAGCACTAAGAAACCTCATTTAGGCTGCTGTGCTGGAGGAAAGGAAAGTTACAAGCCAAAAGTTTGTGTCTTGGAAGCTGGCTTACAAAGTAGCCCCTGTAGCACCTGACTGTGCTAATTTTGTTATATGTTTTGTATAGCTTAGTACTGTTAGCTCATCAAGGCAGGGAATGTGCTTTATTTACTGTGTCAAGTCTCATCTTTCACACCGTCATACCCACTTTCATTTCAGACAATTAATTAATGCAATTTAAAACTTGCAAAATCAGGGTATCTTCTCTTAAGCACACTGAGTAAAACGTATGTCTGTCTAAGCAGATTGTTTATCCTGACAAGATGTCATCTCTATTTAAGATTATTGTGCTTTCATTGCTGCATAGGCTACAGCACTGGACTGGGATTCAGCTCACTTTTCTTTAGGTGTCTCTAAAGTGTAAGGATAGTAATCCTGCTCCTGATTCAGAGATAAGGAGAGAAAAAATACAGTATGGATTCAAAGTGCCTGGTTTGGACTCTCATAACTACTTTAAGGGCTTGTTTAGGTTTATAAATTTTCATATAGGCTAAATTCATATTACTGAGTTTAAGTGAGTTTACCATTGAAAGACAGGTTAAAATGGTTGAGTCAGCACAGATGAACATGGTAACACTGGTTTTATTTCTTTTCAGAGTGTTTCTTTAACATAGATTACTTTTCACGCTTCAGACTGTTAAAAAATTTTATCACAAATATAAGAGACTTTCAGGAGCACAGAAGCAGTGAAATACATAGTTATTCCCAAAACTGAGTGGCAATAGGGTATTTGACATCTTTTTATACAACTGAAAAATCAGTGTTGATAGGATTTTTTGGAAAGAACAAACCGTATTCTCTGCCTTCTAGAAACCAAGTACTAATTTTGAAAATAAATTTGACTTTTGCAGGGCTAATTGCAGGCCATTTGTGAGATTGGTCTTGATCATTACAATATAAGTACTCTTCAAAAATTCCATCAGTAGTCCTGTATAAAATCTGCAGCTATAAATGTGAACATTGTTTGGAAATTAGGGCTAGAAAGAAGTATTTCAAGTTACCAATAATACTAATGTATTTTATATATAACAGCTGGGTCCTATCTGGGAGTGTATACACACTCCTTTATATAATTCATATTTGCTAACTCATTTTCATAAAGTTGATCTGATCTGTTGATTTTAAAATTTGTAAGATGTTGGTTATATTTCTAATTCTGAGAGTTATAGATGGGAACGAAAAAGCAACCAGTTTATACATTTGTTTTTATATCCCACTGAGGAGGAGCTAATAGTGTCTCAAAGCTGACATGAATGCAATGAAGATTTTTGTTCTGCAATGAACAAAAGCAGGGTGGGTCAGTTTACCAATACTCTGTGTTCCCCTACTTTCTTCGTGAGCAGTGCATATAATTGGAGCTTAAAATAAAATAAAATGAAGTGTGGCAAAACTATATCGTTACTGGAATCAACATTTCTTTTACCTGCATACTGCATTGAATACATGCAAACAAAATTTGAGATAGATAATGGAGGCTTTCCTTCAGGGTCTGGTTTTGTAGGTTGATTCAAGGCTCTCCACCACCCACAGTAAAGCTAATGCCAAATATTTCAGTTGTTTAGAGCGAGCTGTTCTCCAGACATTTCTATGTCTCTAATTGTGTCCAGGTGCATGAAACTTGTCCAGAGCTTTTTCTTGCATAACTAGTTTAAGTAATAATAAAAAACTACCCTTCTTTTTTGTATTTGTGTGATTTACACCACAGTAGTCTGTGGGCGCGTGGGATTAGTTTTTTGCTCAGCGGGGCTGAATCTACTCTGAGCCACACAAAGCTGATGCTGTCCACCAGGCAATGCAAAAAACCAAGATAGAAATAAAAGGCAGTGTAATGTTAAAGCCTATTAGGAGGCATTTTGTTATAATGTTTCTAACTGTCTGTAGAAATCATTGACAGGAAAAAGATAATCCCCCATAATTAGAGCTCTTTCTCTCCCAATGCACAGAATCCTTCAGGAATCTCAAGTGTAAGGTAAAACGAAGCCAGATTTCTTTGTCCAGAGAAGGAAAAAGATTATTTTTATTGCATTCTTTTAGCTTAATTATGTTGTTTGGCATCTAGAAGGATATATTGATCCAGATGACATTCCCTGTTGCGTGACAGATAATACCATAAGGTGATGTTTATTTTAGTCCAGACTATTTTGTAAAATTGAAACCAAAGGAACCAAATCCTTGAATCTCTTGATAATCTGGAAAGTCAGTCTTTCCTCCGTAATCTCTACAGTAATATACATGCATGTGGTGTAGCCACTGTACACTATGTTTCTCTGCATACTTAGTAGTATTCCTGTTTACTGTTTAGCCTTACTTATGCATTTTACCAGGGACTGGACAATCTATCTCTGCAATTCCTTTCTTAGGTCTGAAAGTATCAAAGGAGTGCTCAAACTAGATAACTGAACTCTAAAACCCTAACAGACATCAAAGCAATTAGTTGTTTCACTTCCTAGGTTCTATAGAGAGCTCAGCATCTGCCTCATGTTGTGGTTTTCTCTGAAGGGAAACCCTCTGAAGGGTGGCTCTGAAGGGAATCTGGACTATTAGCATTACAAAAAAGCCTTTTTCCACTGTATGGCCTGGCTAATTAGTCACATTTTAAGGTCCATGGATAATTGCCAAATGAGTAGACAAGTAGACAATTGGGTTCAAAAGTCGGACAGAATGTTCTTGCTAATGTGCCCGAAGGAGAAAGACAGTGTTTTCCAGCTTCTGTTTAGGATGCTTCAGTGTAGGAAGCTGCAGAGGGGCTGTTTGTTCTGTTTTAAACTAGACAGTGAAAGATAAAATGACATTAGTTTGAGGCAAATGGTCATATTTACACATTGGGGAGACTGTTCCTGAAGGTGCACTGAAGGCATATGCCTTCAAGGTATGTAACAGCGCCATGTTCCTCCAATGGTAAGAATTCCTGCATTGTATCCGTGATCAGCATACACAGACTGTAATGGAACATAGTAATTAGTTAAAACAGAAATAGTCACTGGTCTGTATGTTTTTTTTCACAGAAGCAGAAAAGACCAAATGCCAGCGTGAAAGAGAAGTAGCTCTTGGAAGTGGAGGCAGTTCCTTCCAAAGGGAGATAAGAGTTGGTCACTTCATTCCCCAGTGTGATGAGCATGGGAATTACCTACCCACTCAGTGCCATTCTGGCAGTGGATATTGTTGGTGTGTGGATAGAGACGGAAACGAGATTGACGGCACCAGAAGCGGCCCAGGAGTTCGACCACCATGTAAGTGGCTGAAGCTCCTATTTCTTCTGCATGTCCTTCCACCCAAGTGCACTGTTTCCTAAAGCGAGGCTTAGTCATGCCCCTGAGATACAGCACTGATTTAGAGCAATGCAGATCTTTGCTGTCCCAGAGGTGCAAAGGGCATAGCTCATGCTGCAGCCCTTCGGTAGCTCCAGCACACGCTGTTCGTTCAGCCAGGGCACCTGGATAGCTGTGATGAGCCTCTGAGTAGGAAGATGTTTTTCTGACTTCTTCCCTGCCCTGAAACTGAGGGCCCCTATAGTTTCTGCCCTCTGGGAGCTGTGGTAAATCTGAATGTGTGGTAACTGACTTGCCTCAGGAAATGAAGGATGTTCCTTCCTACATCTTCCTCACTTCAGCTGCAAAATAAGATAGATTTTTCTAATCATTTGAAGGAAAGAGTAATTACAGAGCTGAACATGAAAAGACCTATTATGTCAATTGCTCCTTCTCTGTCAGCCAAGGGAAAAATTCAGGAGCTTTCTGCATCTGATTATAGTTATTATTGTCGGCTTATAGGGCTGTTTCCTTCTGAGAAGTCTGACTGTAATTGTGTCTCTGCAAATAACAAGAACCTTGTTATGCAGTACAAGCTAATTTTTTCCCCATCTGTTTCCTTCTCCATTAACAAGGTCTGAGCACAGCTGCTCCTCCTGTTGTTATTGGGCCCTCTGTTCGACCAGATACAGTACCTCTGCCGCCAGGAACACACTTGCTCTTTGCCCAAAGTGGTAAAATTGAACATGTTCCACTAGAAGGAAACAATATGAAGAAAAATGGTGCAAAGGCACTATTGCATATTCCGGTAAGTAACCTGCGATACTAAGTCCATGTGTTTTAGAAGACTTGTGACAAAACTGAAAGTGAGAGTGTTTGTAATTTGGTAATTTAAGTCCCAAACTCAACTTTCACTCTTGATTAAAATTTCAGTATCCCATCACTTTGTCACTGAAATTTCCTGATCTGACTAGTCAAAAAGCTTAATACTGAGCTATAGAAAAAGTTATTTGCCTTTAAAGGCTAGCTCATAAGACCAAAATCTAATATTTGTGATCTCACATGCCGCCAACATTGCAGGAAAGTTTATATGATGAACTCGCACTTCCATTGGCTTTCTGACTCTGAAGTCTAGGAAACCTCGAAGAGCAGTATATGAAGAGACTTTTTTTTTTCTCTTACTCCCTCAAAGTTTTTTCTGAAGTCTTGATCTCTTCCTGTTTTTTCAGTCAATTTTCTGCACTTCTTGGCTACAGATATATATAGATATTTTTTTTTCTTCTTTTTTGCTTCCTTCTCCATGTGTAGGCCCAGTGGGTGGTAAATCTTTTTCCCACACTTCTTGCTACTGTCTTGAGAATTTTTTTCCTTGAAAATGAATCCCTGATGCTGAGAACCTATCTTTTCCATCACCTGTGACCCACACCAACTTTTCTTAATTTCAGTTTCATCACATTCATTTGTTTTGCACTAAGTCTGGGAAATCTGTTTTCGCTCCAGTGTTACTGTATTTGCAATAGATAGCAATACCAGGCAGCATGCTGGCCTCCTTTTTATGTTACTGTGAATATTTAGTAGACCAGATACTGACTAAAATACTCAGATTCAGTTGAGTAAATATTACCACAAACTGTGCTGTGATGCAAGAGCAAAATCAAACTTTTGTCTCTTGTCTGAAGTGCTGCTGCAATAATGTAAAAATAAAGTAAAATTCTGGGCACAAAATGGGGTAGTTAGGCTGATACAGAGACATGACTCTGAATCCTTGACAGCTAGTCTCATTATGTACTTGATCTAGCTTAAATATGTTCAGGAAAGAGCTTCCAAGATGTAAGATGCAACTCATCATTAAAGCTTTCCATTACAATGAAACTTTCAGTCTCTGCTAAGTGTTGTCTCCATGTTGTGTATTTGTAAAGTGACAGTGTTTAGCAGAGTGGAGGTGTTCAGATTGTTTTATAACCTACAGCATTGATGTGTGCTGATGAGTAAGTGCATCTGGTTTAATGCATGGCTTTGAACCACCTTTCTAAGAATTTGCAAGTTACAAAAGAAGAAAGGCAATAGATCTCGGAATTATTATTTTATGCAGAAAGTCTTTTTCATTTGCCGACAAGAAAGAGTTTCAACCCTAAGCTCAAACTCTAGTCTTGTCTTTTTCTGCCTGGAAAATTGCATATATATGTTCCTTGTCCCTGAGCATATTTTTTCTAGCAGAATGATTTATGGAGTATTTGTTTAAGCTATTTTTTTAATTTGAAAAACTTACTTTGCTAGAACTTTTTTTGAGTCAAATGATACTATGTAGGTATCACTGCTGAAATGCAGCCATCATGCATGGGTTGATGAATATGCAGAACACAAATCAGATTTGGTAGAAGTCATTATTCCTTGAAGGGAAAGAATGAGAGAAAAAAGCACAAGAGAAATAACACAGTAAAATAACAACATGAGCTTTCCTTAAAGGGACATGCAGGTGAAGTTGCAAAAGTGAGACATAGTGTTCAGTAGTAATATCTACACTAACTTTGAAATAAGATAACTGCAAATGGTGTCTGCTAGTTAAAAGGGAGACTTCTAATTGAAAGTATTTTTTGAAGCTTTTCTACAGTGACTGCCACCCAATCGTTTTCTCTGCCTGTATTCCCCATCTCCCACCTTATTTCAAGAATTTTGGTTTTTTTCAGGCTTGAGACATAGATCTGTAAGCTAGTGGCAAATAAGATGTAATCTGTAAATAATCTGTAAACTGCTGGCAAATAATTGTTGTTTAGCATAAGATGATTTAACTTCCTTGTTGACCAACAGGACAAAGTTGTTATTGGAGTTGCTTACGATTGCACGGACAAGATGGTTTATTGGACAGACATCAGTGGCCCTTCGATCAGCAGGGCTAGCCTGCATGGCGGGGAGCCAACGACCATCATCAAAACAGGTAACAGCAAAAAATTCTTTCTCTTGCTGCTCCCTAGGAATGCATTAGATACTTGAATTTAGTAATATATACTTTCCAGGTGTTGCCTGAGCTTTAGCATTACGAGTTGGTGTTATTTGGATAAGCAGTAACCGAAAAGTATGGATAACACAAACTGCAAAAAAGATCTGTTCCCTATGCAATAGCTCTTCACTGCCTTTCCACTGCTAAGACAGTGGAAAAGTCAGTTCTCTTTAAATAAACTGAGTTTAAGGCCAGAAGTGGGAGCAGCATGTCAGTGAGATATTTCTTTCCTTACTTGCAATTGCAGGATACCATATCTGTCTAACCATTGAATGTCTTGTGAACATTGCTAGAGACATTTTAATTGAAGGCTGAGGGAATTGAGAGGTGAATCAAGCTACTGTGGTTCTTTTAAAGCATATCTCAAGGCACTAATGGCTGCAAGGTTCAGAGCCTCACAATCAGGGCTGTGTGTCTCAGCTCCTCACAGAAATGTTTAGAGGATTTCTGTACCCATTTACAGTCCTGGGCTGTGCTTATATTCTCGCTGTGTTTAACAAAGGCAAAAAAAAACTTTCCTTTGAATGCTTTGTCACTTCTGGGGAGGAATCTTGAGGTAGGCTTGAGGTCTTTATTGCTCTACTCGTCTTTACCTGTGGTGGCATCCTTAGGGCTGTTACTATAGTGGGGCAGCACAAGTAATTCTAAACTGAATTCCTAAGTCATGACATCCCAGATTTTTAAAGCACATTCAAAACCTCACTTTCCTATGGTGAGGATTGGCTGTGCTACGTTTTGTCCAGCTTGGCACCTTTTGTGTAGCCCACCTCTTTTAGAGCCATGTCTTGTCAACCATACTGATCAGAAAGGGTGATTCAGCATCCTTTCTGAAAAGGTCTCATGTCCCTGGCCACGAGGAGTGGAACACGTAAGTAGGCTAAGATCACACTACCACAGATAGATGTTATTCATGCTTACAATGGTGCAAGGCCTACAAGATGTAAATATGTGAAGTAAGAAGGTTGTCATTAAAACCTAGGTCACATGCTGGGATCAACCCACCGTTGTTCAATGTATTTATGATTTGAAAAGGGGATGATGGATTGTCAGTTTGCTGTTGAATGGATATGGAACACAGTCACAACTAAAGCAGACAAAAGAGTTGCATTTGTATGCTCAGGTAGAATATTGTCTGTGGGTGTCACTCTTTAATTTTTTGTTCTGCTAAGCAAGGTAGGTAAGCCACTGGCTAGCTGAGATTTGATCATGCGTAGTCCTTTTCACTCCTGGATTAGAGGGGTTAGTGCTTTTACAGTTTATGTCCTGTTCTTCTACTCTTTCCCCCAAGACTCTGCTTATATGGATATGAATTAATCTGTCTAATGAGAGTGTGTGTGCACGCATTGAGTCCCACAGTGTATAAAATATTTTAGAAGTACTTGTGAAGGCTTTCAACTAAATTTGATTACTTCGGGTAACTCAAGATACTGCAATCCACATGGAAACCTCATGGTTTTTATCTGCTACAAAAAACATCATATGTGTAAAGGCATCTCATGATTTCTGTTGTCCTGTTGTTTGCATAGGAAGTGAATGCCATTCCTAAAGAGATGTTGAGCCGTGTTGCACTGTACTTTCTGTATATTAATTGGCTTTTCAGTAAGGAGTCAGAACAAAATAAGGTTGAATATCCAGTGTTTGAATGGATGTCTTCTGTGCTGTCCGAAACTGAAACTTTAAGGTTTTAGGAAATAGAAATACGCCTCCCTCTCAGAAGACTCATGAGAATTCTTTGTTCTGTTTTGATCTTTGCCTTTTTCCTCCTGTGAGCTGCAGCTGCTTTCTTCAGTTCCCATGTATTTTTTGGTGGAATGCACTACTTTTTTGTTTGTCAAAGCTCTTGTGATCCAAGTTGCACTGCTTTGCAGAAACATGTTATATCGTGGATAGATAGTTCTCATCTCTCCCTGCAGCTGTATAGCCTGTGGAGGCTTCTGAGCTCTGCAGCTGTGGAGGCAGGTCGGGAAGGAGAGCTTTCCTCTTTGCTGTAGTTACTAAAGTCATATCAGCCATTCAGGTCTCTACGAGCCTGTCCCCAGGGACAGAGCCTACCATTTTATCAGTCCTGATGACAATATAGCAGGGACACATTTGTGCCTTTGGAAAGACTGGTGATACATGAAGCCTATATATTCCCTTACCCCTCCACGGGGGTTAGTTTTTTCTGGCTCATTGTCAACGAGGCAGGAAAGGCACTTATTTTAGGCTTCTTTAAATCTCCTGGCATGCAGCTGAAGTAAGGAAACTGAAGCAAGGAAACTAGTCAGGGAACAAGGGCTCCTGGGAATCAGCAGCAGCATGTCTTTTGCCTGCTACCTCCTTCTGTTCCCTAAAAGAGGCTGTGAGCTCCTCTACCCCCATTTAGTGGTGATTTTTTTCTGATCCCAGAGGCTGGCATTTGTCACTGCCATCACTCCAAAATTAGTCCAGTCTCAGCAGCCTCTGCCATTAGAAAGTAAAGAAGTAGGAACATTTGAGGGTCTGTGGTAAATGTGAGGTGATTTCCTGCAGATGACAGGTTTAGCTTCACAGAGGCACTTGGAGAAATAGTAATGTGAAGGCAGTATAACTAAGTTAAAGTATGCCCACGTGCCTTTGAGAGGAGTAAAGAGAGAAATGATTCACATTTACTTTCTTGGCAGCGCCCTCCCCACCCCCGGTGTATAAACTGCGACTCAGATGCAGGGAGGTACTTCTTATTTGTTCTTTCATTCCTCTTCATTAATGAATATACATCTAAAATGTCACATGTCCAGACTAAGTGTGGTAAGTGTAATCCACCTGTGTGAGAGAGCAGAGGCTGTTTAGGCTATTGTGCAACTATTACTCTTAGAAAAGTCACAGTAGCAAATTTTAGACTCCTTTACCCAGTGTTCTGGACCAAATGTCTTTTCTCAGAAAGATTGTTTGTGTCACATAATGTTTGTTTAATGCCTGTCAGTAAATAAACTTGAGAATTAATAGAAGGTAATGGGCCACATTCTGTCATTCTTGGATGTTTATGTAATGTGTGGATCTACATTTTTCAATAGCTGCCTAGTACGAAGGGTCACTTCACCTCTTTTGGGGAGTGACCGCAAACAATTATTTGTTTTTCTTTTGGAACTTAAATTGGACTAAAATTGATTTGTACCTGTCTTTGGCTTCTTTAAACCCACACAGCCTGCCTGTTCTTTTTCAATGGATGTATGACCTTTGAAAAGTATAGAACAGTTTTTTTCATAGTGGCTGAATTAAATCTTGGAGTGCTATATATTTATTCTTCATCCTTCATCCGAGTTAGAAATTACTAATGCTAAAGCAGTAAGGTCATTATCTGCTATTTCCTGTTGCTTTTGGAACAGCTAACTGTCCAAGAAAAACTGTGCACATACAGTACAAAAACATGTTCCAAGAAGGATTGCTCTGCAAAAACAAAGAACTGGATTTAAATTCCATCAGTTAGCTAATATCATTATTTCTAGTGCTTTGGAGCTTGATTATCTTTAAGTATTGCATTGGCTAAACATAGCATAAATCCAGTTTTCAAAGGGGTGCCATGCATGCCAGTACCAATAAAGGGGAAATATTAAGGATTATAAAATCCATTCTAGATCTTGGCCTGCTAAACAGAGTTGAATAAGATTCTGATAATCTGTACTGTTTATTTCACTGCTATCAACTTTTTCTGTGTCTGCTGCCCAAGGAAATCTTACATGCATGATGAGTTGTTTCCTCATAGAATTTGTCGTTTTATGTGTTTATGAGTTCTGTGCATTTAAATTTCATAAGGCAAAATGAGTATTCCTTTTCCTACTGACATGAAGTAGCTTTTGTTGGACCCCAGCCAGAAAACAGAGAAAAACTTACCTCAGTTAAGAGCTATACTTGAGGCTGACATTATGTATTGGGAATAAAAATAATGCCTAGTCATGTTTTTTTTTTCTCTTCTCCTGCAGACTTGGGAAGCCCTGAAGGGATAGCTGTAGATCATCTAGGTCGCAACATCTTCTGGACTGACTCTCAACTGGATAGAATAGAAGTGGCCAGGCTGGATGGGCGCCAGCGTCGCATCCTGTTTGACACCGGCCTGGTGAACCCCAGAGCAATTGTTGCGGATCCTATGAGAGGGTATGGATAGCCTGTCAAGAGATATGTGCAAAGCTTGATTTTTATTTATTTAATTATTTAACATGAACGCATACTCATGTTTTCAGGCTGTCTGTAAACAATAACAGGGTGATCTTTTCCTAAAACTGAAAACCAGAAATGGAACTGTCTGCTTGTGTCCAGTGTCTCAGTGGTACATGAGAAATAAAACTTCCAAAATGCCTTCTAGGTGATATTGAGATATTTTGTTGAGAGGTTTACCAAATACTTAAGTTGTACTTTGCTTTCAGTACATTGTTTGCAGAATGAAAAGCATTGCCCTTGCATTTTTGGTTTGGTTTTTTTGTTTGTTTGTTTGTTTGTTTTGTTGTTGTTGTGTTTTTTTCCAAGATTACTGGCCTGAAATACTACAGTAAGCAATCTTGTATTTTCATCTCTGTCTTGACATCCCTTCTTCCTGTATGGTGTTCCTTCTTTGAAAACTCCCATGATGTCTCTCCTGTCATCATTTTCACTTCTGTCATTCAGTTGCCTGAGTAGGTCCTATTAGGCTTCTATTTGAAGAGGCAGATAGCTACATACTTGAAAAATGGAGCCTTTAAGCTGCAGTCACAGAATTAGCCAAGCAGAGTGTCAGCAGAAAAGTATAAATGTTTTCAAGTTAAGGTTTCAGCCTGCAAAAATGAAACTGCATATATTTTTTTTATGTAGTCTCTGATCTGTTGACCTTTTTTTTTTCTCTCTGAGTATTGGAAGAAATACAGGGAAAATTAAATCTCCTACCGAGTCCATGGTAGTACTGCATGTCTCTTCATTAATGTCTGAACTACCGAGGAGAGACCTCTGTTCCATGCAGAACCCCAGTTGACAGAGAAGGGCTCTAGGTTTAGGTCAAACAGCACAGACTTCTGTCCCTTGGTAGATGTTGTGTGTGTGTGTTAAGGAGTAAGCAACAAAGGTGCTTGTGTTGACAAGCCGTGTAAATTCTCAGCCACAGAAAGTGCATCCAAGATAAAAAAACACCACTAACAAATGATCATTAATAATAAAGCATCAGGGAATTAATGGCCCTCTCTGGGGTTCTCCCCTGACCATAAACTACTCTGAATCCATTGTAAGTTGCTTACTTGGTGCACTGAAAAGAAAAATGTAGTTTTGAATGAATCTCACAAATGTAGGCCAAATCTCCTGCTGCTTAGCCTGAGCAGACATGATGGACAGTGAAGAGGAGAACTGTAGATGTACATTTTGAAAGGTCCTCAGAACTGTTGAAATACAGTTCTTTTAGCCTGGTATCTTGCACATAACCTAAACAAGGTAGAGAAAGCATTTCTTGTGTGTGGTTGCTCTTTTTGTTTTTAACGGAAGTGCAACATTTGCTATATCTTTACTATGCCTTTGTTACTTCTATATCAAAGTGTGACATGGTCCTTCTTACTTATTTAAAGGGTTTAGGGTGTGTGAATATTACTTTTGTATCCTTAGCATTTTCCTTAATTACAAGTCTCTTAAGATCAGTCACTCTTTTAATTCTTGCCTTTTTCTTCCTCTTAAGGAACTTGTACTGGACTGACTGGAATAGAGAAGCTCCTAAAATTGAAACCTCATATATGGATGGCACAAACAGAAGAATTCTTGTTAAAGATGATCTTGGGTTACCGAATGGGCTGACATTTGATCCTTATTCCTCAATGCTGTGCTGGGTAGATGCAGGTAAGGAGGTGCTAAAATCTTTCTTCCTAATAGTAGTAGAATAGGTATGTCCAATCCTGAAATTATGCATAGCCAGTTAATGTTTATAGCTCTTTGGACTGCATTTGAGACTTCATGCCTTTCTGTTTGGCTTTAATAATCTCTTAATTTATTTGTTGTTACTACCACTGTAGCGTTCACATGAGACTGTGTGCGAGCTGAATGATTTCAATTCTGATCACAAAACTACGAGTCCAACAGGTTTACATCTGTGTCTTATATGTGGCTATCTCTTTAGGTAGTGCTTAGGCCTTTGTGGAAGAAGTTGTGAGTTTAAGAACAGGAAAAAACACTGATCCTTCTAATCTGGCTCTAAAGAATGTCATCCTGGCACTATTGTTTTAAGACCTGTAATTTAGGCAAAGTCTGGCATATATTTCACTGAAGTAAGACTTGAAAAAGCAGTTCACACTAGATTTATGGATCAAGAGATGAAGGCTCTGTCATCAGCCCATTGTTAGTTTTGTGACAGTGTCTTGGAAAAAAAAAAAGTGTGCTTTTAATTCTTATTTGATTTTTTTTTTTTTATCTTGCTGTCTTTCTCACTGTAGACTCTGCCAGAGATCTCCTCCTGTGGAGGTGCTTTTACACTTCAAGTCACTATTCAAGTTCTTGATAAACTAAAAACATCGCGCTCTCTTTTTCACTGTAAGACACTTTCCACAACCTTAAGATATATCTCTTTGTTCTATCTTTCTTTTCTTTTCCTGTCTTCCTTTCTTGTTCTTGCATTTGTCTTTTTTCCGTATTGCCTAATTTTGAAACCTACAGGAGTTTACATTCACTAGGAGTGTTCACAACGTAACTTTACAGCTAGAACTTTTTTACACCCTATTTGCAGCTACAAGTTAGATGATGTTCTTCCTGTAGTTTTGCTTTCAAAGGCCAACCCATTTTGGGAACACGCTCATTGACTTAACTTCACAAAAATGCCTTCCAAAGGAGGTGGAACTGGTTGGTGGTTGAATTTTCCTCCAGAATGGAGGAGACCTTCTGTCAGTTTCCACACCAGCCTGATGATGTTTGTGTCTGTAGCAGGAATTCCAGCTTGTGAGCGATGGCCATGGCTGCACTAGATATCTGTGTTCCTGTAAGACAAGTGGCGTGGTGATTAGCATCAGTACCAAAGTACTTTTCCATCCAATCCTTGGCACACACAGAGATGTGGCATGGGGAGGGCTTTGGCTAAGCAGTGTACTGAAAGACTTCTAGGAAGTTTTTCTCTGTTCATGTTTGCATGCTTATGCTTGTCCTTCATCCCTCATGAGAACTCTCTTGCTCTGGTTCAAAGACTTAATTGTTTTGCTACACCCAGGTACCAAGAGGCTGGAATGCATGAACCCTAATCAGCTGGGTCGACGAAAGATTGTTGAAGGAATTCAGTATCCTTTTAGTGTTACAAGCTATGGGAAGAATTTATACTACACAGATTGGAGAAGGTATGTTATCTGCTAGAGAAACTATGGAGTGCTTTACTCTGGTCTTCTCCCTGGTAGAAACTGAAGTATATACTGCATTTCTTGTGTCTGACCTTTCACGCATTCCTGGTTTTTTGCTTTCCTGGCAATAGCTGATGCAGGGTGGAGTGGCTCTGTAGAGCTGACCTATTGATGTTGCCAGTTAACTGAGTTTTCACTTTCAGCATAGCGGTTTGTCCTCTAAGAAAATGTTTTTAACACTGAACATTTTTGGGAAAGGAGTGGGAGCTAACACGTTTCCCTTATGGCTCTACTTGCTGCATTGTAGAGGGCAGAAATGAGTCACTCGTGGCTTTCTATGCCCTCTATTATCTGAATGTTCAACCAGAAATGAGAAATTTTTACTGTCTTGATGACACTTTCTTTGTTGCAAGAGATCTAAAACACTGACATATGACCTAGCCTTTAGGATTTACTATATTTTCCAGAAAAAAATCCAGTCTGTGCATTTTTAAGTATTTATTTTTCCTTTATGTAAATGGTTATGTGGGCTCTCTTTGCAAACTCTTACTCACATTGAGTCCATGCTGAGTTGCAGCAGGAAGAGCTATTAATGTGTGTAAAGATTTCCAAGGTAGAACCTAGCAGCTGGTAAAAACTACTCTGGAATAGGCTTGTATAAATGGGAAACAGTGTTCTATAGGTCTGTCATTTGACCGCCCTTTTATCTTTCGGAATAAAAGATTGCTTATGACTTGCTGTGTTCCTTCAGGCTCCACCTGAAATACAACATTGTCCATAATCATTATGCATAATAGCTGCAATGTCACCTATAACCCAGAAAATGTCAGAGGGCCAGAATATGGAGAACATGTCAAAACTACTAACAGATGCATTCTGTAGAGGGACATTGTCCTGTGTTGGAAGTACCTTCAAAATTAATAAGGTGGTTCCCTGCTAAATTTCTTAGCTGCCTAGAATGAAGTTTATGACATCTTTGAGTTTTTGAGGAAAGATGAGGTCCTGGAGGATTTTGTTTCTGGCATTGCTTCCAAATTGTAAGAAAGAGGCAACTTCAGATTTCTTCCCTCTTTTGTTTGTTTTGTTTTGTTTTCCCTTGAACTTCCACCTTCATCTCACTTCTGTATATTCTCTTTTGCATATGGCAGGGATGCTGTTGTAGCAGTGGATCGCACAATTTCAATAGAAAATGATAACTTCCAGCCTCACAAGCGCTCCCGTCTCTATGGAATCACTACAGCCTTTGCTCAGTGCCCAGGAGGTAATCCAGATTCTCAAGTTTTTACAGCTGTGTAACACCTTTGTGTATAAATAAACTTAGTAGCAGCTCCCATTGACAGGCTGCCAACTGACCTAGGTAATTAGTGAAGAACTGGTGAGCGCTTAGATTTCCGTTTACTAAGAAGTTAAAAGCTGTCTAAATTTTTTTTTCATAAAAGCAGTTGTTGTGGTTGCCACATGAAACAAGAATAGGGCAGGAAGAAGGGGCCTGTTCGACCCTTTACGAAAGGACAAGCGTACGATCAAGACGAGGATCTGATGTGGCAAAAACTGCTATGTTGTCATCTTCCAAAATGAATGCTGTATTCATGGCTAGGGCCTTATTTCCTTATTTTTAAATTTAAACTACAGAAATGTCATGGTCTTCCGGGTGTCTTTAATGAGATCCAGTCTTTTTTAAAAATGGAATGTTCAGAAGACAGCAGGAGGTAGAGTGGTTGGGCTGGTCTTTCTGCTCTGTTGGATGTTAAGTTTTGCAGATATGTTACTGAAAGCCCCTTGTGATGCTTAGACGAGAGGAAGTTGATACCCTTAAAATTAAGATTTGTTCTTTGGGAAGCAGTATCCCTGTTCAGTTATGTTGATCTTAGCAAATCACAGTTAGAAAAAGAGTTCACTTCTTATTATAACATGGCTGGAATTATAGGAGTTGTGGTGTTTTTACTTCAGGCCTAAAAATACCCTAAGATAGTTTCTATTCAAAGTATTCAATATCTGTAGAAAAACACGTAATTTAATTTAATTGAAAGTTTGGCTTAAAGCTTAAAAATGCATATAAATGTCGTAATTGAGAAATCGGTTATGTTGTTATTGCTACATAATTCACAGTTCCATTTTGGTAGGCAGTGTAAAACAGCTTTGTGTGCTCTGAGTAAATGCTTATGTTTATAATATTCAGAAGCCTGGTATCGTTTCTTTCTCATAGTATGTCTATGTCAAGTGTTTTTCGTGTTCTGGGACCGGTGCCTTTCCCCTCAGATCCACTGCTCCTGACACTGTATTCACTTTCATCTTACCCTTCAACATTAACACGTTCCTCCCCACTTATCTGATTTTTTTTGTTTGTTTTCATGTGTCATTCCTCCATGTTTTTGCAGCGGATGTTATCCAGGGAGGATGTTCTGTAGCATTTTGGACTTTGTACCCACATGTTGCACTTTCTGTATTTCCTCACTTACTGTATCTTCATTCTAATCTCTGTGACTACTCAGCGAATTAATGAAGGGCATTTCAGGAGCTGCCCATTATTTTTTTTTTCATGTTGTCTCTCTCTCTTGATATCTTGATCTTTCTTTGAGGTCAATATCAGAAGCTGAAACAAAGCATATGATGACTCTCATATCCCCAGAGCATAGTTTTGTTTCACTCTCGATCTCATCATGGCTTGTTTCTCTAGTGTAGCCATGAAATCTGCACTTCTTTTGTATGCATGTATTTGGGAGTTTATTGTGGCTTTGCTTTTGTTTAACATTTCACATCTCTGTTCTTTCCCAGGGCATAACTACTGTACGGTGAATAATGGTGGTTGTACCCACCTCTGCTTGGCTACCCCAGGAGGCCGTTCTTGCCGCTGCCCTGACAACACAGTTGGAGTGGATTGTATAGAAAGAAACTGAGCATTAAAATAAGCTTTAGAGCAGCAGACACCTTTGAAAAAATGTGCCATAAACAATTCACTCCTATCAACACAATCAGGCCCTAAAGATAAGTGCTCTATGCTGCTGATAGCAGGCCACCATGCGCATATGCAGACGCACACACACAGAGGCAGTGACTGTTTTGTAGCATTTAGGCAAGACAGAGCTGCCCATGTTGGGTCCAACTGTACCTTGTTTCTTCTAATATTATCTCCTTGCTTTTAGTGGTAAATGTGGAGGCTTTAGTTGCACCTGTGCTGGGCTAGGAGGAAGTGTCTCTTGGCAAAATTAAAATAACAAATACTGAACAGAGTAAAGAGGATGGCACGACTCAGATCCTGAGACTGGGTTGTACCTTGAAGCATGCAGCAGTTATCTGCATAGTGGCACACTTAGCCCATCACATATGCAGCTAGGCCATACCTCTAACTGAGAAGCAACTAGGAGGTCCCAAGGATGAGTAGATGTGGATGGGAACACACAGTAATATCATGGATTTAATGCCTAACTGTATTCCTTTCCACTACTGGTCCTTCCCCTTCCAAAACTTGAATCTCAACTTTTGACTCTTGTATTATGGAAATACTTAATCCATGTGCTGTGAGTGTAGTTCTCATCCTGGCTCCTTTCCCACAGCATGTGATTCTTTACAGATAATCAGCACCACTTAGTGGATGTATTTGAAGTTTTTGTGGGATTTTAAGAGATTTATTTTTCTTCTGTCTGAGGTGGATTCCTGAGTAGTTTCCTAAAATCCATAAAACAAACTTTAGATATAGATCTCAATTGCTGATAGTTCATCAAAGAATGGATGTTGATTCCTTTGAAGGTGTTTGGTTTTAAAGAGACACGCAGTCACTTCTGTTCCCTGAGAGCTTTTAAACTAGTATTTCTATGTTTGATTCCATAAGCCTGAAAGTGGTATTTGAATCCTATCTTAGCCATCTTTCTTCTTTAGTAATCCGTGCCATGCCTTTTCTTAGAGTATGAGAAATCATGGCAGTGGAAAGTCTGATTTCCAGAAAGGTCACCTCTGTCTTGGTGCTCAAAAGAAACAAGATGGTGGTGCCCCATTTGTGAGCCAGTGTTCAGTAAGAGCAAAAAGGTGTGCTGAAAGTCAAAGCAGTGAGTTCGGAGTGGAGAAGAAAAATAAAAATGCATATTCTTATGTCAAATTAGCAGTACAAATTCAGGAGTGAAGTTTGGCTTCCACACTGTGTGTTGGGAAGGAAGCTTACCCACAAGCCAACCTGCAGAAACAGAACAAAACAGGGGCTTGTGAGCCTTCTGCCAGAAGACATTTTGCAGTGTTGCCATCAGAGCAGTGAGCTAACATCCCCGTTTCCTCACTCCTCAGACACTACAGTAACAGCTTTAAACAGAGCCAATTCTGAGTCTTAACTGTGTGACATCTTCCTCTTTAATTGTATATTTATCATAAAATAACAAACCATATAAACATTTTAAAGATTTTTTAATAACTTTTTATAACTTTTAATTCATTTTATTAATACACTTTATCAGGTATGTCTTACTGTAAATATCAAAAATGTGTTGAAATGAAGGTGCTTGATAACTCTTTCTCCAGAATTATTCATGTATCTGGTGAAATATGTAAGTTTACACTCTGTACAGGTATCTACAGTACAGTCAATAAAATTTTCTGGGTTTTATTTTCTATAAAAAAAAATTTGTGCCTGCAGAATGAAGTGATATATGGTGTCTCAAATCGCTCTTCCTGTTGAGTTCTGGGTTTTTGCTAACTGTCTTATCTAGTGATGATATTTCTCTTCTAAGATGCAACACTATAGGAGAAGAACTGCTGTTGGGGCTCTTGTGTTTTGAAACCCGTAGGATACTTTTATTCAAAACAAATACATGAGAGCGCTTCAAGAACATACAGCTTCCTCTGTTTTGACACAGACTTTTTACTGTTTGTTAAATCTTGTTTAACTTTATCAAGTTAGCATTATTCAATTATACTTCAGACTTCTACATTAGTGGAAATGTAGGGCAAAGACTATATGACGTGGGGGACAGAATTTATTCCTCTGCTTGAAGATGCCCTGGTGATGAGTTTCTTGGTGACAGGGTTCTTTGCTGCCTGGTGCCACAGCACGCAGGCTCTGTGTGGCTGCAGGGCAAGGTGCAAGTTAAGTGAATTGTGGCCTGTTGAAGGTGGTGATGCTGGGATTTAAACTCAACTTTTATGGCTACAGCATGTCAGTGCCTCAGGGGGGATGGCACAAGGCTCTGTAGTGCTGTATAGCTGGACAGCTGGAGAACAGCGTGCCTGTCAAGTGAGCCATTGGAAAGATGGACGGTGGGGCAGCAAGGAGAGCTACTGGGATCTAAAGGGTGGTGTGTGAAGTTACAGGAGGAGATTGGTGTTGATTCATGCTGGGGACTACACGTGGAATTGCAAGGAATTTGGCCTTTAGTTTGTTCTTTGCTGTATGCTTTGATTTTTATTTTTTTTTTTTTTATTCTGATCCTTTAATATTGATGATGGTCTGCTTTGTATTTGGACCAAGACAATATTCCTCTTTATGCGTTGCTAATTTACCAGACCCCAGTCAGCTAATCCTGTGCTAAGCAATGCCAAGGAAAATACACCTCAGCAGAACTTCTAGTGTTAATGTGTGAGCTCCTGTGTAGTTTCTCAGCAAATTGTTTCTAGCTTCAGCTCTTGTAGCTCTATGTCAGAGTGCAGCAAGGGCAAAGCTGTTGCCTCAAGGAAAGGAGGCCAGCAGAAGCTACAGCTTCACCAGCAAGGGACCAGTCCCCCAAGTGAGGCAGACAGTGCCAATAGTGACAGGGTAGGTGTCATGGCACTGCTCAGACAAGGACCCTGAACAGCCAGCCAGCAAAGCTGCTGGTGGTTGGAGTATGCTTCAGGTCTTGACACTCTGGAGAGTTCTTTATTCTTATACATGTTTGCTTTCTCATTGAATCTTGCTGAATCTTTGACTTCTAAAATTATCTGTGATGCTGTGTTCACAGTCTGGGCAGGAATCCCATCCTTTTATTGATTTCGCATTAGCCATTTCAGGATATCTGTCCTGTGCTTATCACGTTTTTTCAGTTAAAAGTTCACAAGTATTTTGAATGATAAAACGTAAATTTTCTGTTTCGTGTCAATGGCATCTTTTTGTAACACAGCGTTTTCTCATGCTGTTCTGGGTCTAATTCATCTACCCAATCCTTTTCCTCACTGTTGCTTATTGGTACCTGACTGTGCAAGTAAATTTCAGATACATTTTTACATTATGTTTTGGTTTCATCAGTTAATGGAAAATGGGATGTGTTTTATTTCATTATTAACATTAACTTTTTGTTATTATAATAGGCTAGGACTGGTAATCATGTCAGTCTCTGGTGAAGAAAAGATTCACCTTTTTTTGACAAGAAATAGTAGATTCCCAGGTTGTCCAGGGAAGGAGAACAATTGCTTCAATGGCTTAAACAAAAGACAAAATATTTCTTAGATTTAGTCTGAGAGGTAATTTAAATATTCTCAAATGCTTGCGTTCAGATCTTCCAGCACACACAAAAATATTTAAAGTTAAGACCCTTAGTGATGTTTATCAATGATGTATGAAGGTGCAAAAAATGAAATTTATTGAAAGTAGTACTAGCTTCCTGGTGACTTAATGGGGTGGTTCAGCTACATTTCAGTCTGAAGGGTGTTGGAAACCCCCAACTTTACTCACTTTTAAACCTGTAAAGAACTCTCTTCTCATAGTGGAAATCCAGTGTGGCTTTCTGAAACCCAGCATCCTGTCCAGCGTTGTTCCAAGCTGGCAAACTGCTTACTCTGCAGTTCTCCAATTGCAGTTTTGTCACAACGTATTAGGTTTTTAACTTGCAGTCATATAATGAAGAATGACAGATGATTACTATAGGATAATGGCCCCCCAATAGCAGTGTCACAATGCATCAGTTTAACCTATAGTTAAATGCAAACTATTTTTTGTGTAGTATTTCATAGTGTATTGCTCTGAGATCTTGCTAAAAAAAAAAAAAAGAAAAAAGTGGAATGTGAAACGTGTGGCTGTAGAGAATACAGTTGTGAGAAGCCCCCTGCTTGGCCTGTCTGTAAGAACCAAATATTACCTCCAGAACCAGAGTCCCCAGCTGGGGATCTGGCAGCAGTTTGTTCATTACGTGATTGAGTCACTTTTTTTGTTTAAATGCTGCTCCACTTGAAACCTGTCCTTTATCTTATAAATAAGTTTAGGACAGTTTGTCAATAAAATAGGTGAAAGATCAGTACCTTGCATCCCACAAATGTACATATTGATGACTCTGTGGCTTTGCTTGATTAACAAAAGGCTGGGTGGCCGGTGGAATGCAGGGAGTGGGCTTCCCTGCTGCTCTGTGGCAAGGCAGATAGGGCTGCAGTAACTTAATGGTCTTTTTCCAGGAGGATTCTGGAGCTGATGAATGTGGACAAACTGCTATTCCCACAAGGAAGCAGGATGGTGTATTTCAGCCTTTGGCTTTTTTCTTTTAATTATTCCCCAGAGTCTGTTCGGTTTGCGGTGGTGTTGCTCGCTCTGGGCAGGCAGTGTTTCCTACTTGATGGGGTGTCCAGAACACACACAGAGGAGCTGTATCATGCAGGGCCTTCAACATGAGGAAAACAGCCTGCTGTACAGATGTAGGTGGGCCGTGCCAAGTGGCAACCGTGGATCGGACCCAGTAACTTGCACGGCAGCATTGTGGATGAGAGTGGAAATCATCCAAGGAGTTTACTTGTAGGGTTATGGAGAAAGGAATTGTGGTGGAAGGAAATTGAAGAGGAAGAAGGTAGCAGTAGTATAGTAGATTTTGGACATCTGTCTGATTTAGAGTTAGGCTGAGCCTAAATTCCCTCATTCCTGAGATGGCCTCAGATACCCTGGTGAGCCACTGCTGGCATTTCATGGCACAGATGCTCTCCCAAGCTGGTACTCCCCAAACAGCTTCTAATCCCCACCTGCACCACCTTTTCCAGGATTAGATGCTCTTGCTAGGACTTGCTGTGTACATTAACTGTGCTCCGAGTGTGTCACAGGGCCCTGTAATAATAAGCAGCGACAAAGCACTAGTCTGCTAACGAGCTGCTAAACCTATACAGCAGCTTGAATCCGAAGGTCCCTAATGACACATTTGTAAACATGAGATCTTTTTTTTTTCCCTTGCATTGTATTACAGCCTGTGTTACTGGTTATTAACCTTTGAGCAAATGCATCTTGTGCATTTTTAAGTGATTGCACTGTAATCATTTATCTCAGCAGCCTGTTGTCCTTTCAAACATATACACATGGGGAAACGGCAAACCACACAGCTTATTGCATTCTCTTCCAGGCAGAATATCCTTCTAGGCTCTTGGCTCCCAAGTGACAGTGCAACCATGGCACTGATTTCTTCAAAGCAGTAAAAGACTGATGTGCTGCAACCAGCTTCTGTGCTTATGTGTCTTGTAATTCAACTGTCATGCTGACGTGCCACACTGACATTTTTAGCTGACCTTAACCCACAGAACCATTGGGTTTTGCTTTACAGCTGCTTCAGCCTAAGCCCTGGCATGTCTGTTAGATCCCGTACTGTGTTACACTCAAGTAATAAGGCAGAGCATGAAGTCTGATATGGCCTCTGTATCAATTAAATAAAATGTATTTGGTCCTGGGCCAAAAAAAATTTGGCATGATCTGTTTTCTCCAGATAGACATGTCCATGCTCTGTCATGGCAGGAGTAATTTCCAGCGATGACAAATGGCTGTGGTCTTCACGTACTGTACCCTGGCTGTCTGTGACTTATACTCCTCTGCCTGGTAGATATTACTGACTAATTTTATGAACTTGAGAATCTGGACTTCACCAGTAAAGATGTTTTTAATGTTAGCCATTGACTAAGACAGAGAAGAGGAAATTGTTTCTCTCAGGGGATGTTCTGCCACAGATTTATGTGAAAGCTCAGTCCTCACTGGGTGTTCCCTGGAATCCAAACTTTTCAAGTACAAGTTGGCAGTATTCATATTTGTCTGAATGTTTCTTAGTTTCTTAGACTGGCTGCCTGTGGGAAATGACATTAGGGTCTGAAAAGCTCTGTAAATTATACGTTTGTTCTGATACAGAATTTTGTTACTAGTGGAGCAAGAACATTTATCTTCATTTTTGTTTTCCAGTGCTGTGACAAACTTGTGTTCCTGCAATTAAGCAATTTTTTTTTTTTCATTTTCAGCTTGATTTTTACTTGAATGAAGAATCACAAAGGGAGGATGAGCATGTTCTTATACAAAAAACTCCTTAAGACATCGTTTTAATGAGTAACAAATGTAAAGCAGCTAAGCAACACACAATAAGAGTTTATTCACAGATTTTTATCAAGAATAATGTGTTCTCCTAAAGCCTGAGCTCTTATACATGACCCCCAATAATGTTGACTCTAAAAGGCAAATAGAAAGACCAACACACATGACACTATTTTTTCCCAAATTTATGTTAACTACATGCCTTCTTAGAAAATTCATACAGAAATTTAGATTGGAAGGAGCCTCTGGAGTGTATCGAAGCCAATGCTCTGCCCAAAGCTGGGACAGCTTCCACATAAAAGCAGAATGCTCAGGACCTTGTCCAGTCAACTTTTGAAATCTCCAAAGATGGAGACGCTACAGTGTCCATGGACAATATCTCAGTACTGAACCACTTTGGTGTTGAAGTCCTCAAATCCAATGGGAATTTCCTTTGATGTAACTAATGACTATTGCTTCTTGAACTTTCCTTGTAGACCTATGCAGAGGGTTTGGCTCTAGGTCCTTTCTCCAGTTAGTGAAAGACAGCAGTTGCTTCATCCTTTCCTTGAATGCCATGTACTCCAGCCCTCTATCTTCAGCGGACCTTCTCCAGTCTGAATATCTTCTTTTGCCCAGAGTACCTTTTGGGGCCCTGTCACAATGCAGCTGAAAGGATTTTGGACACAGAAGGGCAGGAGTGCTTGGATGGAGCTTCATTGGGAAGGGTGGTGTGAGACAGGCAAAGAAATGGCTCATCTAAACTTTTGCTGGGGCCAAGGCATTGGGCAGGGTCAAGCCATAGAGCTGGGTATGCACCAGCTGAAATTTGGACCTTGCAGTGACTGAGTGTGCAGAAGGGGGTATGAGGGTTTCAATCCCATCTGTGATGAGTAAGACCCCTCCTGGGTCTGCTCCTCATTCCTTTCACATGATTCACCGGGCAATGATGGCTTCTGGTGCCAATTTCTGGTGAAAATTTTCAAACTTTAGGTGGTTAAAAGTAAGATTATTAACATAGGAATCAAGTCAGCAGCTCTGCTACCTGTCAGGCTGTGGTCTTGAACCAAGTGTTTTCTCAAAAGATCAATATGCAAGATCAATATGATCTTTCTCAAAAGATCAATATCGACCTGTATCGAACTGATTTATATTATATTGAAGTGAAGCCAGGATTCATGCTGTCACAGGAAAAGGAGCCTTATGAAACACATTTAAATTAAAGATTCTGTCATTTCAGTTACTAACAAGGCAGAATGTAGACTACATAATTATTCTAAGAGAGCAATTTGAAACATAATAATGGGTTTGGAGAGTGTGGAACTAGTCTTGTGTCACAGAAGGCTATGTAGGAGATGAGAGCTCTTATTTTCTCTATCTGTATGTATTTCAGATTCTGCATTTGTTTCACTCTGAGTTGCCATTGGTCTCATGAGTTCATGAGATGCTTAAAAGACAGTCAGTCCAGTCACAAGACATCAAAACTTTCAGCAGCAAAATACAGCTGAGTGCAATACACCTTCAGGCAAGTCAGAATTTAATTCCTGATGTCAGTTGTATCACCAAGTTGCATTAACTCAATGTTTTAAAATTTAAGTACTGTATTAGGGTCATTAGTTAAATAGCCACCTAACTACACATTTTATCATTCTCAAGTTAGCCATAGTGTTGTATATGGATCAGGTATCATTTTCTTAATGCAAAATTGCCCAATATCACTTAAGTTGTAGTGATTTTTTGATTCAGTGTTTCAGGTGAGTAGGTAAATTACTAATTCCAAAGGGAGAGGCTCCAAATACAGTTTCCTTAGGAGCTTGTCCATTTTCACGGTTTGAGAGGCTTCCCAGAGTTGTGCAAGAGAACAATCTTTTGTTCTTTGTATCTTGGATTGGTGTGCTGCCTGGAGCTCCAAGATGCATCCAGCTGCAGCTGCTTCAGATGGAAAATAGATTGGGCATCAGAGAAGTCTGGTTTTCAGTTGTTTTTTTTCAAGCTGCTTGTAATTGTCTGGAATCCACAGCCCTGCTACTTTGCTGTGCAGTCCCCTTACAGCAGCTCAAATGGCTGCAATTCTAGTGTTTAATAGAAAAAGAAAAAAAAATAAAGAGAAAAAAAAAAAGAGAAAAAAGTAAAATAAAGATAATTCTGTAGAAAATGTGAGTTACTTTGAATTAGTCTGATTGTCAGGCAGCTGTTGAATGGTTTAGAGTATGCCACCAGTCACAGGCGCCAGGTCTGTAGGAGGAAGACTACATGTAACCTGACTGGCAGCAGTGAAGTCTGCTTGTGGTGGGTGCACTGATTTGTAATACACTTCCAGAATAAGAGTCTAATTTGTGCTTATACGTGCAGGTATCACTCTGAGGGAAAGCTGAGAGACCTCTTAAACTCTGGCTAAACAGCCCTGAAGACACAAGTTTCATCACTGACTTGGCTTCTTTCGTAAAAAGCACAGGTAGCTTTAAACACCTCTCATTACCTATCACTAGAGTGAATCAAAAGGTCTCAAACAAATTCTTTTTTTTAAATTCAGTTTTAAATCACTCCCTCCCCCACTGGGACACTGGTAACTAAGGGGGTTTTGTCACTTTTCCACCAGGAAACCATGCTTTCAGAGACTTGTCATGTAAACAGTAAAACTGAGTTAGTCACGCTTTCTAGTCATTTCACTGCTAATTTCTGCATAGGAGAGCTTTAATACTTCTTTTCTATTGGTTCTTCCTCTTTTGCCTTCCAGGCATTGTTTTTACTTTTGCTAAATGAAGACTTTGAAGTGCATTAATTCAGCAAGTGAAGAGTTAATGTGCCCTGGTTTTCTTGCTAGCGCATGACTGAGGCCCCCTGGTGCCTTATTTATTAGCAGGGCTGGGAACAGAGTGAAGCACTGCAGTAACTGAGTTTTCCGTTTGTCCTTGTGTTTCATTATACGGGTAAAAGAGGAGGAAAGGCGAAGGAGACAATGCTCTTTTCCAGCTGTCTGGATCCCACATTTCTGCAGTGCTCTCGCACCCTTTCTCTTGCGGTTTCACTCACAACACTAGAGCTTTACAGTAGCTCTCAAAGGAGAGGTAACAGACCACATACCAAGCTCCACAACACACAGGAAAGGTTTCATTTTTTTCAGGCTGTTTTTTGTAATCTTTGTTGCTTGCTCGGTTGGCCAGTGGTGGTGGTATTTGCTCTCCGGATCTCCCTTTGCATTTCTCCTTTCCGTTTTCCCCTTAGGTTTAGAAAGGATATTTTGCACTATTTCAGCCCTGGCTCACATTCCCTTGGTTGCAGTTGGGTGCTCTGTAGTTCGTTGCTTCTATTTATGCAAGAATCCACATCAAAGACTTCATAGTTCTCTGTTTAAAAGATCATACAGAGATCAAAAGCAAGACTTGAAAAGCCAAATCTCCCTGGAAAATAGCTTACCCAAAATATCTGCAAAAGCTGTAAGAGTGAGCATTCAGCAATTCTGAATGTTGTTTTTTGATTAATGCAGGTGTGGTTACAGCTCATGTAATTGGACACCATCTAGTGGCAGAAGGTCAAAAATAATCAGATTACAATCATGTGTTGGTCCATCTTCTGGGGTTTATTCAAATGCTGATGGTGGGCACTATATTGCATCTTCTTGCTGAAGATCTTTCTGTGATCACAGACTGAAAATCTATTTGTAGTGATTCACAAACTCTGGAAAGCAAGAAATCAGCTATTAATTGTTTGCAACCATCACTGGTGTATTTATATCTTGAAATTATTTTCTAAAAAGTATGATCAATCAGTACCTTATTTAGGAGTAGCCTGATGTGTAGAATTAAGTAATGCATCTGAAACCAGCTTGCTCCTAGGTGTGCATGGGTTTTTAGTTTGAGATGTGAGTTGGGGTTTGGGATTTTCTGCTCCCATTTAAAAGCATGAACTATTTGAGTGCAGTACTTTAAAACAACTTTGCAAGGAAAGTACTGCTTAGCATTTGCCATATGTGTTTTGCCTAGTGTTTGCTTCAAACTTCATGTATTCAGCTGTTCTGAGGTTATTGAAGAGTGCAGCATCAAAAAAATGCAAAAGGCAATTCAGTGTTTGGTTTGGATGTTGTTTATAAAAACAAACATTTGTTAAGGCTTTAAAGCCTTTTACCCCTTTTTTGTAATTAAGGTGTTGGTTTTGTTTTGTTTGGTTTTTTTTCATTTTTACTTGCTTGTGCTCTGCAAACAGGATGTTGAGTAACTTGTGCTTTCCAGCGCAGCATGATGGATGAGTTGTGGATGCTCTCAGCTGATAGTATGGATATGAATTCCTTGTGTTGCTCTCTTTTTAGCAGAATAAAGCTAAATTTAAAAATAAAGAAAAAATCTCAGCCTTAATGATATGGAGTTGTTATATTGTTAGTAGGTACTAAAACTGAGAACAGTCCTAGGTACTTTCTTTTCCTAAAGTCTGCAAGGCTTGTCAGTCAGGAATGGATATTTGCCAAAAGAAGGTAAAACTGAAGGACGTAAATTTGAAGTGTTTCCCCTTCTTCTCTAAAATGCATATTTCTCTCAAGCACAAGAAGCTGATACAGAGTTTACATCTTGCTCACTGGGGCTATCTCCCAAGACAAACAGATGTCACCTGTTAGCAATGTATTTCAATTCCTCTACTTCGTTTTATGACAGTCATTGACTCTTCAATAGCTAAGTGAAAGACAAGGTCACTTTTGAAGCCCAAAGGCCTTAAATCGGTATCTAATATCAGAGCTGCTCAGAACAAAAAAGGTCTGTCCCAAAGAACAGACCAGCTCTTAATTTATAGCATCCAAATAGGCAAGCAGAGTTTAGGAACTGTGAACTCCAGTCCAAACTCCAAATTGGGATAGGGGCTGAAATTCAAAACTTCACAGCTGGGTCTTGTTCTCTTTTATGAAAAGACCCTTATATACTTTACCAGAGCTTTAGGCTATGCACAGAGAACTTGAAACATGAACCTCTGTCTTGAAGCAAATGTGTTGAAACAGGCAGATTATACACATAAAAGCAGAAGAAATGAAAGATCTTGCACCAACAGTCATATATGAGAAAACCCAGTAGATATACTCCTGCTTTACCCAGCATCTCTAATGAACCACTTGAAGAGTTGAGATCCATATAACCACTGGAGTGAATTTAGAACCTTTACTTAGTATAGCTCAAGTACATCTTTACTAAAGAACTGTTAAAATATAGCCTCTACATTCCTTGATATGGGAAACACAAATAGGTTACCTTAAATCCTGCTATTAATCAGCCCCATTACCACCAGAAAAAAATATCTGAGGCATCAAGTAGCAAAGAACCCAATGGTAATACCATGGTCCCTTACTTTTTCCTAAGAGACAGCCATGAAAGCCCATCCTCATCCTCTGCACCCAGACTTGCTGCCCACACTTTGAATTATCTTTTCTACCCTATTTGGAAATGAGCATCAATATGCAGCCCCAACAGCTGCAGGTTTTCATCCACCCAGCAACCATCAACTTTCTCTCCCTGGTCTGACATTTGGAAGCTTGCCCCAGTCCCCTCCTTCCTTCATAATCTCACTGGCAGCTTGCCTGTTTTTGAGCAGCTCCAGCAAGTTGTCTTTGATGCTGCCTTCAGCGGAGGAACTCGATGAACAGACTGATCTGATACAAAAATGAAATCACCGGTGTCCCTGTTATTTGAAAGGAGTCAGATTAGTGGGAAGCTGTGATTTATTAGAGCAAACAGCTGGGGGGAAATACTTTTAAGGCACAGGTGTGAAACAGAAGTAACATATTTCAACTAGGGATTAGAAGCAGCCACTCGGAATTCAAAAAATATTTGGCACCTACTGAGCAGAGGTTGTCAGAGAGGAGAAATGTGAGAGGTTTGGCAGGTTAGTGCCTGTTAGAGGGAGATGTGAGGGGTTCATGTCGTTGGTTGAAGTTTTGTAGCATTTGCTGGGAGTTGGCATAGGGGCCTGTTCAGTTTCTCCGCTTTGCTCTGTGGTCTTCTGTAGGTGCATGTTCTGCTGGAATAGTGTGCAGACCTGCAACCTGTGCGTGGTAGAACTCTTACAGGCCTGAGAAGAAATAATTGGCCATTTCAGAAATATTGTGTGTCTTAGTTCTTGTGTAAGTCAAGTGTGGAAGAGAGCACTGAGCATCCCATGTTCAAAGCTTGACCACAAGGCCAACTTCCGTTGACAGAAAGATAATATGACTTGCTCAGTTATTTTGCTTTAAAATTGGGATGATAATAGCTTCTCGCTGTGTGGTTTTGCTGCCAGGATCAACTTTAGACCATGAGTATGAGAAGGTTTAGAGAATTGCTGTTCAAGAGAACCAGTGCAGATGCAGACTTGGTCTAATGCATGGAGGTGGATGAGGAGGAAGACTAGATAGCTCTGACCATGTTTGCTACTCCACTGACAGGGGCAGTAGTGGGCTCTGTTGACTGCTCAGTAATTCTGTCTGTTCCTCACGCCACAGTGCGAGGCCTTTTCTCGTGTGTGTGAGCTGTTCACTAAGATAACTTAGGTGGGGGTAAGGCCAGATGAAGGAAGGACAGATAATGGAAATTTTGGGCCCTTCTGCATTTTTAAGCAAGAAATCTTCACAACCCTTCTTTAAAGTAAACATTGGGAAAATGCTTTGTCGAATTCTTTGCTACCTATGAAAAAGGTTATCAAACTTAAGGCAATGAGGAGCTGCATCTGATTTGGTTTGATTTAAATTCCACCGTGTGGGATTTATACACACCCCATGTGTATATGCATGCGAGAAAAAACAAATACATCAGAAAAATGGCAGGCCCACGCATGGAGGTTTACAGGCTAAAACAGGATGTGTGGTAGGTAGGTGAGCCCAAAGAGCAGGCTGGATCTGGGGCAAATGAACAGAAACAGCCAGGTAAATATTCTGTCCATAGGCCTCACTGCTTACCTCTGTTATTGGGTTGGAGTTACCAGGGTGTGTTAGTGAAGGGCATGCTTTTGAGGAGGAACTCAGTAGTTGTGAGTTTAGCGACTTGCAAAATGAAGGTTTTTCTGGGGTAACATGCAAGGTAGTGTGAAAGTGAAGGAAGAGAAGTAGAAAATCAGCCTTGTGCTAGGGTAGAACTACACTGTGAATGTTTTTGAAGGGAAAGGACAAAAAATCAGTAGCAGAGACAACAGGAAAGGGTTAAAGTTGAGGATGGTAAGAGGAAGAATCAAAGAGACTACAGGTGACTGTTTGGACAACCCAGAAGAAGAGTCATCTGGATCAGCAAGGAGGTGAGTAGCTGAAGCAGGCCTTTAACAGGTTCAGATGACAAGTTTAGCAGCACTAGTTGTGGACTTGAAAGGTGACATGGCCGGCTGGAAGAAGTTTGACTGGACAGAAAAAAGGGGAGGTTTCAGAAGGGAGGTTGGGTGTTGTGTTCCACCCTGTAGGACCCCATGAAGGGGCTTAACAACACTCCATAACCGATGTTTTACTTTTTGTGTGAAGATCTGCAGGCATGGTTTTTGTAACGAGCAAGGCTAACCATTGTGAGATTACCTCAATTCAACTGTAAAAGTCACAGAAGAACCACTAAAGGAAGTTAGTGGAAGAATCGTAGAAGAGGAGGAGGAGCAAAAGGCTTAAAAGATAACATACATAGTGACCATGGGACAACGACATAAATAATAGGTCAGTCTGGTAATTTTAAGTAATTTGTTTGATATAATCCAGTGACAAAGAAAGCTATCCATTAATGTGTTTAGAATGCATTGTAATTAAGGTCAGTACAGCATTTCAAATGTGAAGTTCTGTTTCTCTTCTCCTCCACTCCTGTGCAACCACTCTGGGAATTTGGAAAGGATTCACCTTTGTAAAGGGTTCCACAAGTAGAAACCTTCCTACACAGTGTATGCAAAAGGCAGTTTGTCAGCTTTAGAAATACTTTGCACAAAGAACTGCTAAACAATAATTGTCCCACACTTCACTGCAGTCCCCAAGTAGTGGGCTGTGATTCTTGGATGGAGGATGAAGAAAAATTGCCAAGTTGCAAAATCAGCTGAAACAAAATGTCAAGCACTTTTGCAAAGAATTCTCTACTTTCCTTCCAAGGAATGTTGAGGTTAGAACTCTGTGCTATTGCGTGTTTTCACCACATATTTTAGCTGGTGGGAGAGTTAACACTTTTTTTGCACTTTCAGTTATAAAATCTGCTAACTAGCAATCAAAAAGTAAAGAGGACAGATTTTAGTCAGAGAGGAACTATTTAAGGCCAGTACTCGCAAGCCTCATCTCAGTAGCAAATGTGAGTGCTCTGCAACTGTGTATTTGTGCTGATAAATCAGGGGAACAGAATCTGATCCAGTATTTTGTCCTCCTATGACACTTGTTTTTTTGTGGGAAGTTCTTCATTTTTGTATTTTGGGGGGGTGGGTATTTTCATACACCCCCTATTCTCTGGTTTCTCAGGGCTGCATAGCATCAGAGTAATGGTTTATAATGGTTAAAATGTTACAGTGTCTTTAGCTTAATATATTTCCCATGCCTGCTGGAGCAGGGCCTGAAAAGAAGAGGTAGAACTGCTTTTGAGAGTACTATGTTGGCTTAAGGAGCCCTTCTTCACCTGAAGGTGTTCCTTTGTGTCTGCTTTTGCCTTCTGAGGGTGGGTGTGTTGGTTTTGCTGACGATGGCTGAATGGTCCTGTTCCTGAGGGCAGGCACGGGGGTTTGCCTGGGAAGCTGGTGGCTGAAGGTGGAGTTTGCCCAAAAGAGCCAGAGTCACTGGTCAGATCCATCTTGCAGGTCAACAGCCCAGCTGCCTGCTTAGTCCCGGGAAGAGAGACCTGAGCTCCGGCCAGCAACACTTCCTACTGAAGAAGTATTTAAACACCTCTGCTCAAACACAGATTTATCCCTGTCTGCTGCAGGTCTGTGATGGAAGGACTGGTGATTTGGGCAGGGCTCTCTGCGGGGCAGACGGCCAATTTGCAAAAAAGCGATGATGCGAATTGATGCTGGTGTTCATGGTGGCCAAGCGAACGAGCAGCATCAGCAAGAAAGCAGCAGCCCGAAGGTGCTGCATGAGAAATGCCTGGGGACAGCACGAGCAAAGGTATTTCTCAGGACTTCACCCTGAAACCTTAAGACAAAGTTCAGGAGCCTGTTGTAGGGAATTTATCCCCTGGAAGTCTGTGTGGGAGCAGGACGTACCACTAGGTGGCAGTGTATCAACACAGCATGGCTTTTCCCCAGCTGGGAGCTTGTGTAACGTGAAGCGGGGCACTCGGGGTGGGCCTGGGGCAGGGAGAGGCTGGGCAGGGTTTGGACCTGCAGAACTTCTGCTGTGATGCCTAGGCTGTAAAGGTATATAACTTTGGAAGTTCCCTGCAAAGCCTGTGCACAGTGACTGGGGATCTGAACGGTAGCACCAGGAAGCGCAGAAGGTTCAGAAAGTAAAATGCTGGTAGAAAATGGAACAGAAAAGATTAGTGACCAGCTCTGGGAGTGGAACCCTTTTCCTCCCATTAAAAAGAAAAAAGCAGAACAGACAGACGAGCTGCAGTCTGGCCAAACACTGTAAGACATACCCCTTGGGATGGCACTGTGCCAAAAAGACTTTCTGGGTTACTAGAAAACGGCTATTCTAAGGAAACTGCTATCATTTTATTAAATTGTCTTAGAGCTTTTATCTGTTATCATGCTGCTGAGATGACTCTGCAGTAAGGCATCTACGCCCTATGCAATCTTTAGTTTATGGGTCCCTGAGCAGTACTGTACTTCACAGCAAATCTCCCCAAAATCTGCACTGAAACAGAATTCATTTCTATCAGTAATATATATCTCAGTAATTGCTGTCATTTTTCTTGAACAATGGCATTATGGCTGCCAATGGTAAGGTTCAATCTGAGACACTCAAACAGTGCAGGCAGAAAGAAGCTCAGACCTGTGAAATAACCTTAGTTCTGCTCTGTACTGACAACAGCCAGCAGTAATATTGGAGCTGGTCAGTCATCTTCTCATCAAAAAGTTCCCTGTGGAATCAAAGTTCTAACAAAGCAACCTGTTGTGACAACGTTAGTTCCAGTAAAATATGCAACAAACCCCAACAGGTTGATTTTTCTCCTAGCACACTCTCGGGCCTGTCGGTTCGACCATCTGCCAGCAAGCTGCCTGGGACCAGCGGCCACGCCAGGCCATCGGTGTCCTCACAAGACTGTCCTACAGTCTTGGTCAACCGGGGAGTTCCGGCCACCCCAGAGCACAGTGGAGCCACTGGAATGGACTGCAGGAGAAGGTCCAGATCTGCGATTCATCTGACATTGAATCTTTGCAAAAGGTATTTTTCACATGCTAAACCTCCCATCTCCATTTTTTTTTGTTCCAGTTCTGAAAAAAAAAAAAATTTAAATCCAAAATCTTCCTTAGGAAAGGAATTGTGGTGCCTATTCAGGACTGACCAGCATGCTTATAGGAAGCCATTGTAACGAATACTGTCCCACCTTAGGTGGCCTTGGCTTTTCAAGTCTCCCAAAATTTTCAGCCGACCTCCTCTATCAGACAGGGATAGTAAAGCTATTGAGGCAGCTAAGCCAACTGAATGGGAATGTAGTTAAAAAACCTCAAAATTTGAAAATGTCTCTTTCTTCTGGAGGATCATCTCTGGTCCTTGAGCCAGGGGTTGAACAACACTGAGATAGCTGACCTCACTCTTTTTGCATTCCAGCATTTCAGGAAAAGGTTCCAAATTCTGAGTGTAGTACTCTGCCCCTGATTTAAAAGATCTTTCATATGAAGTAGTTCTGGGCTCTGCAGTATGCTTTATTAATTAAAGAATAAATTACCCCTTTGTAGAAAAGTTTTTAAATGTTTTGTATTTAAGTCACAAAATAGTAAGGCTAGTTACTAGCACCTTGCAAAATAATAATGGAAGGATAAACTACAGTAATGGGGTCATCTCAGTATCTGAAAATAAGGGATGATACAAATGGAGAAAATCTGAGAGAATTCTGTCTCAATACTAATGTGCCATTCAATTTTCTTCTCTATGCCAGAGGCCTTCCATAAATGGCACTTCAAAATAGCAATATTTTTAAGCCAAGATGTGAATTAAATATCCATTTCTGGGCTAAATACTACACAGCGTTTTTTGGATTCAACACACTGTTTAGCAAACATTCATAGCATGATAAGCTACTGCCATGTTGTCTGGGAACTTAGCGCTTGGAGGGTCTTCTAAAACAGGGAGTCCATTTGTCTGCTCTTGCAGGCAGCCTCGTCCTATTATCCCTTTGTCAGATTTATCGAGCTTCACCTTAAAACTGATTAGGCCTCTTGCAGACATTGTTCCTGCCTGGAAGTCTTTTCCAGAGCATTGCTTTATTGATGGGTAGAAATAATCGTCTAAATCAAGTCTAAATTTTTATGGGCTGATTCACAGCCGTGTGTTCATGTGCCAACATTATCCCATTGCTTAAACTACTCTTTCCCTTTCTTTGTCTCCCTTTCCAGTTTTTTTACAAAAAATGATCATACACCCACCCAGACTTTGTTAGATGAAACAAGCTGTTTTAGTCTCTTCCTATAAGATAGTTTTAGGTTCCCAACAGCTTTCTCAGCATCCCTTCCAACATGAATTGATTATTTTCTTGAATGTGTGGGGCCACGATGCAGTGCTTTGTTCTGGAAAAGCCTCATCCAGGCAATGCCTCACAGCCTGGCATTCATGCACAGGGCTTTTCTGCAAGATGGCTGCAGTGCATGCAGGCTTTTGGCAACTAGTCCCATCATCCAGCATCCCAGGCATGCCCAGCCCAGCCCAGCTGAGTGTCCTATGTCATTACATCCCTTCCACTGAGGAAGCAAGCTGGAGGCAAAAAAATAAAATAAAATTAAAAGAACTGGGACTAAAGGGGAAATTCGGCTCTAGGCATCTTCCCTTAGACAGGCCACGTCAGACAGTCCTTCGAGCAGTGCGAGTATAGACTCTGTAATTTCTGAATTGGTCAAGCCATAATAGGAGGGTGTTTTTTCCTTTATTAAATGTTTCCATATCCCTGTTCTATAAATACAGTCACAAAATACTAGGTGCGGCCAGTGCTATATGTTTGATAGGACTTGGAGTTCTTCCAATTTGGCCGGATAATGTCTGATGCCAATGCTTTTCCAGGTGATTTTGAGGCATGTGGATTGGGTAAGCAGTAACAAATATAACAAAAGGTCTCAGATTCCTGCTAGCGAGTGCAGAATGAAACTTTTATTCTGTAGTGTTTTTAAATTTGGACATTTTAGGCCTATTAATGTTATTTAAAGGAGAAAGCCAGATATGAATTGTACCCAAACTTGTTCTAGCTACTGAGTTTCCTGGAACTGGAAAAATACTTTTCTGTATTTGCTGGATTCTGAGTCATGACACCTCCTCGCTCACCCAAGGCAAGTACCTCAGGAGGGGGGACGTTTTTGAGTATGAGGCACATAAATAACCATTAATCCAGAAAAAATTCTTCTGCCAATCCCACAGTTTTGCTTTGGGATTAGGTGTTCTGCTTGAGATTTCCCCCCTCATTTTCTGACTCCCTGAATTCTGAAGTCCTTTTCCTTTTGCCTGCCTCTAACCTCTCAATCTTTCTCCTGGAAGAAGAATGTAAGAACAACCTTTTTGTATCTATTTTGTGTCTCCACAGGAGGAGAAAGCACAAAACAAGAGTTGGTGCCCTTCACTGCAGTTCCTTGAGGGAACTGACAGCTAAATGTTGTCAATTGTCATGAAGCCTCTAGCATTGCTAATGCTGGGACAGAGATCTCTGTTGCCGTATATGAGGCTCATGTTCAGTATTCATGAGCAGACTCATGCTTTAAAGGTCCAAAATATGAGTAAATTATGAACAAGTCTTTGCTGACAGGACAGGTTGTAGTCATAGACTTGTTTTCCAGCCATGTTCAATTTTAGGCCAATAGACGTTTCCATCTGTGGAGCACAACACAGAAGCATTATCCTTAATGAAACCTCCTTTCTGTTCTGCTGGCTTTATACAAGTTTTATATTTCTCACCTGACTGAGTTCTGCTGAACAATGAGTACTGGTGGAATGTTTTGCTTTATGCAAGTCCAAGAGTGAAATCAGTCACTTGGGGGCCTTTTAGTTCTCTCTTCTTTCTCTTGTCCGTTAAGCGAGAGAAGAGATCCTAACTACTGTGTGTTCCTATGGGGCACTGGAGATAAAATTAGCATAGTTTAAAAATACACATTTTACCTGAAAATAACATTGAAACTGAAGGTGCTCTAAGGACTTGGTCTCTTGCTCTTCACTTCTTTATTTTCAGAATTAGTGGAAAATATCAAACTGTGTCATTTAGGCTGACAGTTGTTCTGTTTCCTGAACTGGAGATAATGAAACAGTGTCAGGTGTTTATAAAACCTCTTCTGCAAGCTCATTATGATATATGCAATAATTAGCTCTCCTGGGGATGTATTTCCCAGCAGACTGCATAAGTGACTCACACTGACTTCAGTGGGAGCTCCATGCAGGGTGCTGGATCACTTTACATAATCATGGGAAAGCAAAGCTCTGTCATCTTTATTTAAGGAAGGCAACTTGAATCTGTAGAAAGGCTATTTTTATGTCATCCTCCCATTTTACTCACTGCCCTTGAATTCTGCCTACTTCTAATATTCTATCAGAGATTCTTTTCTCCCACCTTTCCCATGGTGTTTGATTTCTTCAGGCATCATGGCCCATGTTTTTCCTTTTAGGCACATCATCCCTGTTGATGGTAGCATCACCCCAGAGATATGACAACAAAACTGGTTCCTCTGGCTCTGAGAGAGTCCTTGTTTTCTAAAGTCACAGCGGTAAAAGACATCAGTTCAGAGTTTTCTCCCCCTCTTGCCTACTCCTGCTATACATTATTGCAGCTGCAATAGTTTCAGATCAAATCCTGGCATGTTGGTGTAAGAGAACTGACTGATGCCTTGTGTTTTGTTTAAGTCTTAGCTGTCATGCCTGCACAGTGCAGCTTGTGAATCTGACATTTTGTGCATTTTATAAGCTACGGATGAGTCACAGAGTCAAAGTTTCATGGGAATCTTTCCAGTAACTTCAAGCCTCTAGCACCCTTGACTGAAACAGATGGCATCTCTGCAGGAAAGCAGGCAGCCTGATGGACATCATTTATGGCTGTATGATGTCATCAACACTAATTTATACCAGTTGTTACTGAAATAATACTTCACATGTGTGCAAAGCCTTTCCTGAGATTTACTGAGATACCGAGTCCAGTCCTGTTGCCCGCTTCTTCCATCGTTCCACCCCTGACAGTGGGGGCTGTAGGTCATGAAGCAGCAGTAGACAGTTGTGGCACAACCCGTTTCTATTACTATCTCTCTTAAGCATTGGGAACTGGGATTGGTGTAGTCCCCATTGCATGGTGGGCTTTTTGACCTTTTCACATTTTAGCATTTATTTTTAAAAGATTCAACTTAGAGGAGGTGAAGTGCTTTGCTAGAAATTGTCTGTCATTTGCACAGAGACAAATGGAAATACTAACATTGACTTCAAAGGTAGTACAGTAAAAATCTGTTGACCCACAATACAACCAGTCAAAAGTCACCCTGTGGTAGAGGGCAGCAGCCTAAAACATATACTTTGGGGTACTGGGAAACCTTGAACAGTTGTGGAAGTATCACCAGATATTTATTGCCCACGTAGATGTAAAATGACTCCTGTTATTAAGGTCTCATCCTAAGAGCTGATGGAAGGTAGGTCACACAACAATCTCTTTTGTACCTCTGAAGCATGAAGGAAGGGTACGTCCTGTAAAGACCTCTATAGGTGGTCTACAAGAATGTCTTTGAAGAGACTTGCCATGATCACTTCCTTTTCGCTGTCTTATTCTAATTCCTTCTTTTCCAGTAAAATTCTGAAAATGTTGATAAATTTCAGCACTTCTTAGTCTGGACAGTTGAGGATTCCCCTTATTCTGGCTTTGTTGGCTTTGTCTGCTAGAGCTACTGACCCCCAGGCCAACAGGACAGCAAATTCTCAGGAAGAAAAACCCAGAACATTTTTATTCCCACCACCTGGCAAGGATCAGAGAGCTCTTCTATTCTGCCTTCTAAACTGTGGTGCTGTAGATACTTTATTGAGAGTGTAATTTTCAGTGAGAATGAAACTGGTAAACTTTCAGTCCAAAAATACAAGCAGCTGTTGGTCAAGACGTGGAATGCGAGAGTGAAAATGTAGATTTCTGTATTTAAGTTTCTAAAAGTCAATGGAGGTATCAAACTAAAAATGGCTATGGTACTGAGCACCAAAAAGTAAGGTCTAGTTTAACGAAATGTTCATAGTGATCAATCACTTTCGTATGGTTTCTTTTCTTCTTAAAACAACCACTTACATGAGGAATTCCATCAGGCTCATGTTTTAGTTTTCTTCCTGGGGCAAAGAATGGCAGAGAATCCTTCTTGCCAAGAGAACAAACTTAATCCTCAAATCAACAGAGTTTCCATGACACATCAGCTTTCTCCTCTGGTCAGGTCAGCTGCTGCCAACAGCTTCCTCTCCTTTGTTTACATCCTGCTTGACTGCAGCTAGGAGCATGAGCTGTTCATGTTGCAGCCCATGCTCATGCTGATGACATGCTTCATGCTGATGATGAAAGAAAAAGGAATACTGTTTGTCTCTAATAAACTGTGAGATATGATGAAAGAATTCAGGATTGAAGTCACCACCAGCTTTAGAAAGAGAAGTCTTCAGAGTTTCTGATGTACTTCTAATATTTAAAAGAAATCAGATAACTTTTACCCTGTAGTTCCCCAAATATTAATAGATTGCTTATTATTTTTAGGAAGGAAAACAGTAAATGGTTTTTATTGGCTTTGGGTGATTTTAACTAGCTAGAACTATTTGGAATTGGAGTTTGCAACAAGTATCACATTTTTTAAAATTTATTTTTCTTGGGGAAAGCAAGGAGATTGAACAGAAAACATTGATTTTGAAAAATACATATAACATGTCTGTCTGTGTATGTGCTGTCAGATAAACTATATATGTGATAACGATGTACTGAATTGGACCAGGTTCTTCCCTTCATCTGTGTATGTCATTACAAATTTGGCTTGGTACCTTATGGGAAAAATTCCCTCTTGAAAAGTATTGTGTTTTGCCAATTACTGAAGTTTTAGGATTTCTCATGTATTGCTTCAAGTCTGGTTTATTTCTTCTGATCTAAAAAATTACATTTCCTAAGATATTCATCTGAGACCTCCATTTAGAAGGTGTTCCACTTGCAAATCTACTTGCAGATAGTCAGGAAATGTCAGCGGTGGTGTAAACAGTTATGGGTCAGAGAGGGGAAGAAAAGAGTTACGCTTTGTGAACTCACACCTCTTCATTTCAAGAACGGGCTTGGGGGATTTCTTCAGAAACAGACTCTTATCTCAAAGCACAGTTGACTTATAGCGAGTGGTAGAGGTTGGCTATATATATGTTTCTTTTCCTGCTTTAGAGTATAAGGGCGTTTCTTCTGCTTCCTCTTGCAGCTGAAAACAAGCTGGCTCACGGATAGTCCAGCTCTGCATTACCATTAATAGAGATAAAGAATGAAAAAGAGGATTGTTATCCAATTCTTGCTGTTCAATGACACAAAACGAGTTCATGGTTAATGTGCAGATGTGCATATCACAGAAACCTTATTGCCAGAAGAAAACTACACAACAAACTCCACTGAGCTGCTGGAGGCTTGTTGCAGAGGAGACCCTTGGCAGCCCTTGAGGGGAGCTCTGCTGCGGCGTTCCTCTCTGCAGGAGACACTACACTGCTCATCCTTTCTCTTGCTGTCTTTTGACTCTGCATTTGTAGAAGAAGGACTACGGAGTCCAACTTCAGCAAGGATAGTTGGGCAAAGCTCTGTATGAACATACACAGAAATGAAAAGTATTTATTTTAGTCAACATCTGAGCAGTAATTAAGGCATGTGAAGCTCCACCTGCCATATCTTTACACCCTTACCTGTTTCTGCACACACGTCTGTCTCACAGGTAACTGGAAGGGGTCTGACTGTCAGCTGGCAGAACTGCTGAGCAGCACAGCAAGACTTTTGGCATGCAGAAACCTGGAGTGCCCTGGAAGGTGCCCTTGCGTGCCATGCTCACAGGTTCACTGTCTCTGTTGTGTGAGTTAAAAGACCTACTGAGTCCAGGCAGGGATAGAGCATTGGCCTCTGGCTCTACTTCTCAATTTGGGTGCCCCTGTCTAAGACCAAACAAATAATGGCCTCTTTAGCCCTTCAGACCTGTTCAGACCTTTCAGGCCTCCTCTCCAGCTTCACTGCATCCTCCCGCACAAGACCAACTAAGTAGTACTCTGGGGTTACATTTACAGGTATAACACGTCACATGCAGAAGCAGTGCCTTTTGAGCATTTCAAGACTTCATTCATATTTTTTCAGCATTTTTGATTATTTTCTGTCTACATTGTAATGTATGGTAGAGAAGCTTGAAGAAGCTTTCTCTTGTTCTTCATTTGAGCCATGGCCCATGTGTGCTTTCACCAGAATAGAGAAACATTGATTGCTAGTGGCCTGGTATTTGTCTGATTGAAAAGAGACAGAAGGCAACTCAGGAGTACAAAACTGCAGCCACCTCATACATAAAGGAAATGGACTGATTAGCAGAATGGGGTTGTTATTCTACTTTCTTAAGTGTTGTAACCATGTAACTCCATTTGTAGCCATCACTCCTGTCCAATAGTTTAATAGCATCAGCTACCATAAATATTTAACCAGTTGTTTTATTCTGTAATCCTTATGATTTGATTTACCAGTGGTTGGGCTATTAGGCACAACACATTTAATATTATCATCTGTTGAGTAATGAGTAAAACCTGAAGAGTTAGTAGCCCACAGTAAATAAAAATAGAGTCCAAAGCCTGCAGATAAAGCAAATACTTTCCGTGGAATGTAGGAAGAGAAAGGAGTCTTAAACTTTAATAAAATATGTGGACTCCTCAGTGCATACTCCATACTCAAGAATGAAAGCCTATTGGTAGCACTAGAGTGCTTGCTTTCATTGCAGCACTAATCCAAATAAAATGCTATATAAGGAAACTCATCTGCAGTCAGCTTGTCAAATATGAGTGTCAACACAATAAGATTCTAGAGCTCCACAGTTACACTGCAGAGTAGCTCAGATTGTACTCTTAATGTTACAAGCATGTGAAGACAAATCTGCCTTAAAACATTCCTCTCTCTCTCCCTGCTGCAGCTGATTCAACTGTTTGTGTGCTTGGACTCTGAACTGTTTCTGAGAGAACCTTCCAGAGGAGAGGAAGGCATGACTGTGTGGGTGTAGGAACCTCTTCAGCTGGATCTTCTGGTGATGGAGTAGTACCATGGCACCACTGCCTGATTGGGTCAGTGAAGATAAAAATTTCACACCAGTTAATGCATACTAGGGGTTTTTTTTTTGGCTGAAAAATGCTATCGTTCCTTGATTCCTTTTTTCTTTTTTTTTTTTTTTTTTTTTTTTTTTTTTTTTTTTTTTTTTTTTAAAAAAAAAAAAAAAAAAAAAAAAAAAAAAAAAAAAGTTCTAGGAAAAATATTAAACCCGCCTTTTGAGCATTTCAAGACTTCATTCATATTTTTTCAGCATTTTTGATTATTTTCTGTCTACATTGTAATGTATGGTAGAGAAGCTTGAAGAAGCTTTCTCTTGTTCTTCATTTGAGCCATGGCCCATGTGTGCTTTCACCAGAATAGAGAAACATTGATTGCTAGTGGCCTGGTATTTGTCTGATTGAAAAGAGACAGAAGGCAACTCAGGAGTACAAAACTGCAGCCACCTCATACATAAAGGAAATGGACTGATTAGCAGAATGGGGTTGTTATTCTACTTTCTTAAGTGTTGTAACCATGTAACTCCATTTGTAGCCATCACTCCTGTCCAATAGTTTAATAGCATCAGCTACCATAAATATTTAACCAGTTGTTTTATTCTGTAATCCTTATGATTTGATTTACCAGTGGTTGGGCTATTAGGCACAACACATTTAATATTATCATCTGTTGAGTAATGAGTAAAACCTGAAGAGTTAGTAGCCCACAGTAAATAAAAATAGAGTCCAAAGCCTGCAGATAAAGCAAATACTTTCCGTGGAATGTAGGAAGAGAAAGGAGTCTTAAACTTTAATAAAATATGTGGACTCCTCAGTGCATACTCCATACTCAAGAATGAAAGCCTATTGGTAGCACTAGAGTGCTTGCTTTCATTGCAGCACTAATCCAAATAAAATGCTATATAAGGAAACTCATCTGCAGTCAGCTTGTCAAATATGAGTGTCAACACAATAAGATTCTAGAGCTCCACAGTTACACTGCAGAGTAGCTCAGATTGTACTCTTAATGTTACAAGCATGTGAAGACAAATCTGCCTTAAAACATTCCTCTCTCTCTCCCTGCTGCAGCTGATTCAACTGTTTGTGTGCTTGGACTCTGAACTGTTTCTGAGAGAACCTTCCAGAGGAGAGGAAGGCATGACTGTGTGGGTGTAGGAACCTCTTCAGCTGGATCTTCTGGTGATGGAGTAGTACCATGGCACCACTGCCTGATTGGGTCAGTGAAGATAAAAATTTCACACCAGTTAATGCATACTAGGGGTTTTTTTTTTGGCTGAAAAATGCTATCGTTCCTTGATTCCTTTTTTCTTTTTTTTTTTCTTCTTTCTTTTTTTTTTTTTTTTTTTTTTGAAGTTGCACTTGCAGAATATCCTATTTCACGAACCAGGCTGACAACTGGAAGCAAATGTGTTTGTAAAACAAACCCTAAAATCTACTGATTTAGTAACAGAATCATAGTACCAACATAAGCAGTTCTATCAGAGTACATGAAACAACTGTAATAACCTTGAGTTCTTCACAACAGAAAGTAGCAACAGTTTATGAAGCATTTTAGATTGGTTTATTTCCCTTTTAAATAAAACGTAGGTCTCCTTCCTCTGCATTATTAACAAAACATAATGAGACTGGAGATGAGGCAGTTGTTCTAGACAGTCTCGGGATCAGGGCAGTCATCTACAGGGAGCTGGTCTGTGGCTTTTCCCCATACGGAATAGGTGCATCACAGGGTGTTTAGTTTCGAGTAAATTGAAAATTCAGAATTGAAAACTCCAAGCAAATATGAAAGGCTGCAAAATCCCAATTAGCTGCTTTCTGTTTTTCAAAAACAAACTTGCAGATATCATACAGTGTCAGTGAAGGCACTTGACATTGTTACCTATAGAGCAAGAAGGTAAAAGAAGACAAAGCCAAATAATTATTTGCATTGTTAGACAGGAACGCTAAATCTGCCAGGAAGAGAATATATGATAGTGCTCACAGGTATTTCTGTTCTCTGTTTGAAAAGAAACCAAATGGTGTACTCAGGTCTTATATTTTCATTCGAAAAATAATTAGGAAAAAATTTATATTAAAAACTAATACTTGAATATTTTTCAGCCCGTAGAATGAATAATTTATAACCAAGAGTTTCAAAAACCCCATAGATTGACAAGCTCTCTGAGCCTCTAATGTTAGTATATAACAAATCAGATAATATCAGTAAACGTCAAACTCTCTCACAAGCTTGCTTTTAAAAGCTGGAGTTCCTAGCTTTGGGTCCAAAACATCGCTCTTTCGAACACCAAAACACAGTTCTTTCTCCCTTCTCGGTGATGAATGAGCAATGGGCAGACACACCTTCCCTGAGGAAGTTGTCACAGAAGTCAGGTCAGTGGTTAGGGTTGTGATTTTGTAACTTATTTTACTTTCTAATATGTTTACTGTATCCCAGCTCTGTTTGTTTATTGGAGATGCTCGGAGTGAATGTGACTCACCAGCTGTATGGTCTTGCCTGAAGAGAAGGGATTTCAGAATTTTTCAGTGGTTGATCTCTAGTTATATCTGAAGGACAACATGAAAAAGATTTCCTGGAAACTGTGATCATGTGAAGGGAGGGAAGGTAGACTTGGATCTTATTATAGTGACTCATGTTCCCTCTGGAACAGACATGAAGCCAATCTATGAGGAACTGTCTCCTGCCCCAGCTAAGACACGAACACTAGTATGGCATACTACTTTTAAAGCAGACAACTTTAAAAATGACATTAAAAGCAGCATATGATATCAGCATTGTGTGAGTTACGCTAGCTGGCTGTTGCTTTTTTGGCTGATGTTACCACTTTTCCTCAACCATGGTATATGAAGGAATCGAACCAGTCACCCTCTATTCAAGGGAAAATGAAGTTCATTGTCCTTCAGAGGACCTCAGGTTTGAAACCTTTTTGGTTAAAAAGTCCTCCCAACCTAGGCAGTAGCACGGGACCTATAACAGTGTCTCGTTCTCTGTAGGGGTAGTAGTGGGACGAGAGCTGATGTCTGAAGACAAAAAGGGAAATGGCAGTCACTGTTATTAGGGGCTGTCTTCACTGGGAGCAGGAAGAAAGGAGTAGTTAAGGATGTACTATTTTCCTGTACACTTAACTTTTAACTGAGTAATTAGAGCCTAAGGTGGCATGTTCTTGCATGTATGTATTTGCTATGGATGGAAAAGCTGCTGACACTTGTGTCTCCTTGAAATCAATAACATGGCTCCTGTTGTCTTCAGGGGGAGCTGAGGCCAAAGCGGCAAATCCTGCCGGATAATTATAAATGAAACAAAGAGTTGCAGTGTGCAGTAAAACCCTGCATGGCTGTGATTCAGGAAAGCACTCAGTGTTCTTTGTCAGGGAAGTAAATCATGTAGCAGCAGGAGACATTTTCAATGTTTTATATGCTCCTCAGGAAAACTAAATGCAATTTTTTCTGTAGGTTTATGTACTCCATGCCTTCATGAAATTTTTCCACCTCTGAGATTTTTTGTTTGGTTGGTTTTGGTTTTGTTGTTTGGGGTTTTTCTTTGTCACAGAGAAGCTTGTTCCTTCTTTTAGTATGTTCCAGTGTGCATATGTTTACACAGCTGATCACTGAAACCCCAAGAAGGCAACAGCTGTTGTGAATGTATAATCAGACTGCCCAGTTAATTAGTGGTTTTAAATGGACTTGGGGTTTTTTTTCCCCCTCTCCTTCTTGTGATTTCACTGTCGATGACACTGTTAATAAATTCTTAATGAGGAAAAATGTTTTATAAATGTTGGGTAAACTAGGTCTTCTTTTATATTCAAAACATAGCACACAATTAAAATGTACCATGGATAGAATCATAGCTTCATTTAACACATCTCCACCTTCCCACTCTGTGCTGAAATGAATATATCCTGCTTTTCATTTGATGTGTCCTGTTGTGCTAAATGTACCATGCTGATCTAAAAGTGGCAAATTCTGTGGGTGCCCAGAGTTGTTATCAGAGCCAGACACTGCACGCTTGCAAGACATCCCTTCACACAATTCCTCTAGTTAGAAGAAAAGGAAATGTGTAAAATGATATCACTTGTCCTTTCAAAACAGATTTCTAATCCATTTTCTTGCAAAGAAACCATTGAAAATACCATTTTCCCATTAAAGGTGACAATCTGTTACCTTTTCTGTAACGTTTCCTGGTTTATTCGTAGTGTGATCGTAGTTAGTCAGGGAATAATGGTGCAATCTGTAAGGAATTTTTAAAATTAGTTGGAAATAATTACTTTTAAAACATTTTATTCAGGATCACTTATCAACATTAATTTTCAAAGTATACTGATTTTTTCAAAGGTTCTCCCCCCAGATTGTGCCATTTTTAAAGAGGGAGTTAATTAAGAATCACTAACCAGCAGTTAAAATCTTTTGAAAGTATTTCTCTGATAACCTCTGCCAAGCAGTGCTGGCATATAAGGGGAAAAAAAGTCAAAACAAAAAATGGAAACCCTGCAGATTTTTAAAGCACAACTAAAAGTCTAACAGTTTGAAGTGTAAATGAACCTAATTTCTCCAGTAATGAAAAGTATAAGGAAATATATGTTTATGGTAAATTCTCATTTTTTAGAAAATGGACATGTGTCATCAGCTATCTTTCTGGTGAAATGTCCTGCTGTATTATGTGTGATGTTATCCAACCTCAGAATACAGAGAATTATTTAGATCCTGATTACTGCTAGGGGAGGAAGGCTCCGTAAGTTTCTGCTTATCATACCAAGGCGCCACAAGCCATGAATCAGTCTCCCTATAGAAAATAAGGACAATTACTTTAGAATTCATTATTTTTCTGAGAATACAAAATATTAATTTTTTTGCAGCCTTCTGTTTTCTGAGACTTTAGCACTTTCATTTTCCGTGTTTTGATCCGCAACTCTAAGGATATGAGTAAATTTTAAAGGGGAAGTGGAATTTCTTTGTTGACCACATAAATGCAAGAGCTGGGCTTTTATGAAAGATAATCTGATATTGTGAAACTAATGGTGAACCCATAGAACTTGGCGTGGCTGAGAGGACAGCCTTAAAGCATGAGAAGTACCAGGTACTAGTAAACAGAGTGAAGGGAAGAGAAATAATTCTGAGCTCTGACATTGCAACCCAACAGTCAAGTACTTGAATCCAGAGTTCAGCTTAATTGCTCCTTTTCCTTGCAGGCACCAAGCAAATGCTTTCCTAGATGCACCCTTTTACATAAGATCAGCTTGTTTACACTGCTGGGCAGAGATTTAACATATTTACCTAAGATGAGGCTATCTGATGATTTCTACCCACTTACCACCTGTATCCTCCTCAAAACGTTTCTTTTTGTGGTCTTTTGGATAAATATTTCGTATTTACATCTCTCTAACTCTAAATTTGTATTTTCTTTAGATGTGCTGTTGGTATGACAATGTGCTGAGTATGTGAGGTAACAAAGGTACACACGCTTCTGACCTATACGTAGGGACCAGATTCATGGACAGAAAGGGAAAAATCTTTTCCTGTCTTTTGGAAGTGGTATCCCAGCTGTTGCCATTGCAAATGTTGGAGTGGTGCCTCTGCGACTCAGTAGGTAAGTCCTGTCAATCTATTAGCCAAGTTGTTTAGCGTGGACTTCAATTAACTTTTGTTCAAATTTAACTTTGTCTTGGAAAAGCTAGCCATTTGTTTTCTGTTGTGGCTAATATCTTGCGATCTACATTATAAAATGGAATAAATGAATGATTGTATTGCTATGGATTTTTGTTTGGCATCAGCAAGCCATATTCATGACTACCAACAGCTGAAGCAGCCAGATGTGTGTGTATGTGCGTGGTTTTTCAACCACATAGGCTTTCACACAATAAATCCATTAGTGCTGATTGCTTCCCTTTCTCTAAAAGGCCCTGCTTTTTCACTTCATTTTGCTATCTCTAACTCTAATTCAGCAAATAGCTTTTAGTAAAATCCTAAAGAGTAGGACATTTGTGAATTATATAATTTAAGGCATTAGTCACAAAATAGCAGATGAACTTGTTAAGGGTGAGTCATGACTTTGTTGCCTGCATCTTCTGGATGTAAAATGGATCTTTGTGGCTTTTGGTTTTCCATCCAGTCCTCTTTTTTTCTGTTCTGAATGACAGATGCCTCATCTGTTTTATGGCTAGGAAGTTATACTGTATGAAAAAGGCACCTGCCTTCTCTCTGGGTTTAGTCTGCATTTTTATTTGTATTTTCTCATTACTACCTGTGAAACCTCCACACACACCTTTTTTTTTTTTTTTCTTAGCAAGTTGTAAATATGGCTTCAGTATACATTATGTTTAATGCAAGGAGAGTGTTTATTGGCATTTTTCACCAGGTCTCAGAGTGCCTCATGCACACCTTGCAAAGTAGGGAGAGCAACTCTGGAGTTGGGGGTGTCCAGCTCCACAGGCTGTGTGCCAGAGCTGGGCTGAGCTGAGCTGGGAAGCATGTGTGCTACTGTCTCTTGGTGGCAGAATGTTTTCCTCTCTTGAATGCATAATTTCAGTTTCTAAATTATAAGTCATTTAATGGAAGTTTATCACCTTGGGCTTGAAACAGAGCCCACAGCTTGAAAGTCAACCTTTTCTCACAACAATTCATGTGCTACTTTGGAGTGTGGGAACTGAAGGCAGCTAGAGGGAGAAGTGATTTCCACGTGACCCCGACTATCTATTTCATACATTTACCAATGTGTTTGTACATTTCTCAGCACCCAAAGCTGCACACTGTGACTAAGCTGTTACAAAATCTCCCTGCCAGCAGAGAGGTCTTCCTTCCTCTCCACATCCTTCTCACCGCCCAATGCCCAGCTCTCCCTTCTGCCTGTTGCTACTTATGGGACTGGACAGGGAGCTGGAGCAGCCCGGTGGCTTGGTAGCACGGGGCCAGAAGAGGATGAATGGAGGGAATGCTGGGGCAGGGGAGAAGATGCCATTCCCTTTTGATGGTCCTGAGATCATCTCGTGCCAAAGCCATAAGGCATGTAGCTTCCCCTGAAGTTTCACTTTTCCCATCCCATGGGTGGTTAATGGATGAGCCTTGCAGATTGCCACACAATACAGAAAAATATTTTTCGAAGACTTGGGAATTGCAACTGGATGATGATGAGATTTGAAGGCATGTGATAGGTTCATCCTCAGGGAAGAAGTTGTCACAGTTTCCTCTCAAGATCTCAGCCTTTTTTACAGTCTCCCGAAATGTACCCTAAAGCAAGAGACAATGTAGCTTCTTCATGGGGTGGGTCCAACAGATCCCTCAAGACAAGGTCTGTGACTCAAGCTCTTACTCATTTCCATGGACATGGCAAGGAGTCTGTTTTTTAAGGCAGATACCTTCCAGGCAAGTAGTGCTATCAGAAATAATTGTAGTTGATGCAGCTCCCTCTCCAAAACAAGCCAGCATTTGTTAGTTCACTGGACATAATTGGCAGTGTCCTTTGATTAGAGGGCTGAGTCAAAATTCAGATTATGCCTACAGATGCAGGAGTCACGCAACAGGCTTTGCTTTTCCCAGGAAACATCTTGCTGCTTTCTCTTCCTCTGTGTGCCTTTTCTTATGCAGTTTTGCCTACCATGCTATGTCCTTTTAAAATTTTAATTACTGAAATTACTCCTCATTAATCAAACCTTCTGTTATCTCCACCATGGTGCTTTTCCTTTAGGAAAACAGCTCATTCAGCTCTTGACAGACCATTTCATACCAGCCTGCCCTGGCTACCGTTTGCCCACATTTCACTTTCAACAGTCATGGCTAGTGATTAACTATTTTCCCACCTCTCCCATGTCCAGCAGCGCACAGGAAGCTGGAGAAGCACAAACATAGTTCACAACAGTAATATTTAAGCCCCTCATTCCTCACTGGGAGTTTATGTAGGGGTACAAAAGTGTTGCTCTGGGGCTCTTGAAATTTTGCATAAAGCAATGAGTTAGATATTTCTAGTTCACATGTGCAAATGGAACAACATTTCAGGAGTCTGCAGCTGATCACCTGCATCCTTGAAGACCAGAGCCTGGTATGCTGAGGGGAAGAAAGTTGCCCCTTGTGCTTACATATGCTTTATGGACTTTGTGAGACCTTTGTAAGAAGGCTGATTCTAGAAATGGTTAACTAAGTCAATAACAGGACTGTGAAAACTGTTAATGATATATTTCCCTGAGAGTGCAGCTAGAGCAATTTGTAAAATGATGCGTGATATCCACATCCATACACAGACATATCCCAAGAAGAAGTGGGCAGAGTATCACGAGCGGCATGCAAGGCTTCCTGACTCACTGCACAAATAATACAGTCAGTGGAGGATTGCTTGGAATGATTCCTTCCAAAAAACAGTGTTATATAAGGATAAAATTCACTCCAGTTGTGGTAGGTGTGATTTCATCCTTGTCTGCCCACACTTGGGCTGAAAGCAATAACTTGTGCCAGAGAGTCCTATGCTTGGAAACATCCAAGTCCCTGCATGTTGTTGTATTGACTGGACACTTTTGTTGTGCAAACACTAAATCATGTAGAGTACAGGCAAAGAAAAAGACTGGTTTGCACTGGGATGTGGCCCTATGGTGTTCAGTCATTACCTCCATTTCAGCCCCACCTCTGAAGAAGATGATGGCTGCTTTGTTTATGGCCACTGCCTAAGTGCTGGTGGCTGCATATTAACACCCAGTTTGTTCCCTGCCTTTGCACCAGAGAGGCAGACCAGCTTCCTGGAGACAATCTCACCATCTGTGCCACTTTTGTGCTAGCCCTGCCACAGTCTGTGCATTACAGCAGTATCGCTGCTAATTAGCAGGGCAGGGTTTTGAGAGACCTCCGAACCACCTCTTCTGTAGGCTGGGGAAGGGCTGCCACTCTCTCCCATCTTTCACCACCCGTCTGTGGGCCTTGCTCAGCAACAGCACCTGATGGTCTGTTCAAAGGGAGCTTTCACATCTGTCTGTAACCATAGTGACCAGCTTGGTCCCAGTGTTTCGGGTTTCCAGGAGCTAGAAACGCAAGTGCATGTGTAATGTTTCTCTTTTGTGGCATCTTCTCCCTGTCCTGAAAATACCTGCACATTCTCCTCATACTATAGCAATGGAGTACTTATGGAAAGTAGTTCCCCTTTGTAATCTTTAAAACACTTTTACAGCCTCTTTTTCATTTCCAAAGGAGAACCACTTGGCTTATATTTTTAAAACATGAATTCTGTGATCATCTTTCATCCACTGGATTTATACAAATAGCTTCAGTAAAAAAATTACATGAAGGATTAGTACTACAATGCAAATCATCATCTTGAAAGGTATCTGTTTCTTCCTCCCTCTTGTATGACAAACAGCAGATTTGCTGGGTAGTTTCCCTTTGCATTAAGAAGGCTCAAGATCGCTGCTTGGCTTTCTGCCACTTTTCATTGCTTAACTCCTTTTGATAATTAGCGGCTCTTCTGTTCATTAGGTTTGTATCAGTTTAATGAGGCATCTCCATTGGGCACTGTTAAATCTGTCTCTCTTGAGCAGGGCTCCTCATGCTTAGTGACTGTCTCTGCAATTCCATTTAGTGAAAGCCCAAGCATCTCAGCCTGAAGTGTGGCACACAGTCAGCGTTACAACCCACCTAGACAATTCTATGGTTCTATGCAATAGTGCAGGGAAGAGGAATGTCCTAGGCAGAGGCTGACCCCACAGCCCACTACTTCTACACGTGAGTCCAGGTCCCACAATGTCTCCTATGCAGATAAATGCCTGTCCCAGCTGCTGGAGGCAGCTTTACACACTCCTGGGGATCTGCAGGCACAGCAGCACATGGGTGAGCCACAATCTGAGAGACACACTGACATGAACCTTTTGAAGAGAAGCAACATAAAAGCACTACACTCTTTGTAAATTATTTACATAACAAAGTTAGAAAGTTACTGAGTATCAGAGTGACTAAAGGAGGTGATGTAGGTTCTGCTGGAGCCTGGAGAATTATTTTTGCTGCCTTTCATGCTCTGTTTGGACTGTTAGGCTGATCATATTTAGACTGTCATGTACACAGCTGCTGTGTGAGTACATATGTAAATATTCACTAAAATAAATACACCAGCTTTGATAAATGCACCTTTTCTTAATGAACCTGACCTGCTAGCATAAATCAGTATAGATATTAAAAGCAGATGTAATAAGTAGAAATTTCTCCTTTTGTGTGTGTGGTAGATGCTGGTAAACTTGCCAACTTTCCCTTGATAGTGATGTCTATACCATAAGTGGGCTACAGGCAAACACACTGCCTGCACTGTGGAAATGGAGGCAATGAGGGTTTTCCTCGGGGCAGTTAGACTTAAAAACGAGAATTTAATCCTTCACAAGACAGATGTGGCCTTGGATCTATTCAGTAGTGCTTCAGAGGGTAGAGTGCCTGGGACCTCCATGTATCTGCCATAGAAAAACCCTGGGCTGTGGGAGTCATGGCCAGAGCTGTGTGTCACCCCAGCAAAGCTCCCGCCGTCCCGGGGCTCTGAGCTCCTCGCTCCTCTCGCTCTCTAAGGCTCAGTATTACAAAGAGACAGAGCAGCTCTGGCCGTGCTGAAATCTCTCAGCTTCCATGGAAATTAACTGAAGTGGAAACTGCTAAACACTTTCCAAGAGCTACCTGACACTCTGCAAGCTGAAGCTGTAGCAGTTTGTCATTTATTTATCTTCCATTTGCATGTTGGCCATCTTGTTGAACGGACCCTGGTGTGAACTTACACTAAGGCCTCTCTGAATCACACCAGCATTAAGACATGGTGATGACAGCTCAGTTCAAATGAAGCTGCACCTCGGTAGTGGGCATATGGTCTGCAAAACCCAAACTACTCTTTATTGTTCTGAAAGCCTGGAGTCAAACCATCACATGCTGCTCCTTTGCTGGATGCTGTTCAATAAAGGTGCACATGAAGTGATAAGCTAGAATTTACAATAAAATCTGAAAAGTAGAGGAAGGAGGCAAAAAAGAGCAAGTAAATCTAATTACCGGCATACCTTAATTGGTCACTGGCATTCTTATGTTCCCTTCAGACAACTGAATCCTTTTAAAAGAATAGAGGTAAAGCTTATGATATCTGATGCTTGCCACAAACTGGAAAGTTTGGAAACTGAATCTCAGGACCTGTGCCTACTGAGGTCTGACTAATGCTTTGTGTCTTCGTTACATTTACTTGATCCAAGGTTCAAATTACAGCTCAGAAACTGACCACATAATGAGATAAAAGAACCAGACAAAACCATTGCATCTCTTGTGCCTAGTCTCTCTCTTGGTGAAGTGGCATGACTTGACAGGACATGAATGAAAAAGGGGAAGAAACAATTTCCAAATCTTCTAGCCACTCAAGATACATCTTTGCTCAAATTTACCCTACCTCTGTTTTCCTTTTATTTTCTACCAACATTTGAAAAGAGGTTTCCTTTTACTCAAATTTCAGGGAGGTTTTTGTCATAGACCAGTTTTCAATAAACTCACTAGCAGGCAAGTGCGTGGCAGAAATAATGCATATGATTTAAACAATGAGTCACATGCAACGAATAATGAATTATGGATAGTAGAAGTCCAAAGAGAAGTCACAAGGCCAACGCAGCATTTAAATCCTGTTTACAACTTCAAATGAGAGTGCCTAGATTCAGTTCTTTGCATATTTGCCTACAAATTGGCAACCTTTTGTGTTTCCATGAGCCGTGTCACTGATTTGCCTTCTTGCTCTCCATACCTTGCTCTCCAACTTATGTAATAATAGAAAAATAGGAAAACACAAGAGACAAAGAATTAATAAATGTCCTTCAGCTGAAGCTTTAAAAAGAGAAGCCATTGGCCAGTGCCCACTGCAGAGGTGCCACCAGAGCTGCCAGCAACTGCCACGTTTGCTGCGAGACTGGGCACAGAGCAGGAGCAGCACGTGCCTGTGAGAGGCAAACTGCTGCAGCACCTCCGCCCCGGTGCTCCATGGCCCCCGTAGCTGCGTGAGGCACACTGAAGGCCCTGCTTACACTGCACGTGTTTTGTGGTTAAACACACGGCTTGACTTTCCAAAAGCCTCGGTTTGGTATTTCTCACAAGCCATCGCACATATTAAATTCGTATGTGGGCAAAAGTAGAAGAAGCACATAGCACATTTTGATTAGTTGCAGAAGAGTCTGAGGCTTGAAATAAAAGTATCACCAGAGAATGAGTTATACCACCGCTTTGGGACCAAGGTTGTCTCTTTTATATATAGCAATCAACCAAAATACGTAGTTGTTTGCTTTGCACCTTCTGGCACAGAAATTGGTGTGATATTGATCTAACACAATCTTTCTTTTCAGCATCATGCTGCTCAACGTGTGCTCTGCACAAACCAGCCTCTGTCTGTCTGGCACCAGAGGCAGAGCTGGCTGATGCGGGGAGTTCATTTAAGCAAAAGCAGGGAAACAAAACAGGGTGACATTGTGCTTGGACTTCGCTATGTCCCCGGTTACCTCCTCTGCAGATAGGCTATCAAGCCAAACTCTTTGCCATCCCTTCCTCCCAGTCCCTTCCCTTCCAGCCAGCTTCACTGTCTGCTCTTCCACTTGTCCTTCATCTGTGCTTTACCACCTTCAGCCTTTGTTTCCCACTGAACTTCCTTTCCTCTTCCAGACAAAATTGTGATGGTCTGTTGTCTCTCCTCCCCTTCTTCTTTTTACCAGCAGACTTATCTGCAGCGCAAGCCCCTTGGAGCAAAGACTGCCTCACTGTGAGTTTGTGCAGTGCCCACCAGATGAAGGTCCCCGTGCAATCTGAGCCTTCTTGGTGCTGCTTAACCCACCCAGCCCCTGCGTAGGGCCAGCGCTGCTCTCCCTCCCGCATGGATGGAACGAGGCAACTTTGGCCCCTGCTGCAGAGCTGACTCTGAAGGCCCAGCTGAAATCAGCTCATAGAGGAGCTGCCTGACCATGGGCTTCCTCTTCAAGCAGCAATTTATTCTGTGACAACTCCCTTAAATCTTTGCCTTTCTCTTTTACCCCACCTCTGCTTTCCTGTGGTTCCATGGCTTTTCTATACCATATCTTCAACAGCCAGTGGAGCACACTAAATGAATGCTCTACATGCAGTGGAGCACACTGCTTTCTTGCCCAAGCCTTTACAGGCTCAGTGGCATCCCCAGGCATAATTTCCTCACATGCCTAGGAGTGGTGATGCAGAAGTGGCACAGGACAAGAAGGGAAGAGCCACCGTGTTTATCACAAGTGAGCAGAGCTGTCCCAGGCCGGTGGCTTCTTTTCTGCTTCAGCTTGTGAGGCTGTTGCCTGCTGCCTCCTCCCCTGCCCGGAGCGAGGGAGCTGCCTGCCTCCCTCAACAGCCCCGGCTGGCCCAGCCTGCCAGGACAGGCTGCTGCTCATCACCTGTCTGCAGGCTGCTGGGGCAAGACACGGGCTCAACTGAGACTTCCCAGACTCGCCTCTGGAGCCCCATGTCAGCTTATGCCAAGGGGATTTGGAGGCTGCCCCAGGGCTGAAGAGATACTGAGCCACACTGCCGGGAGCAGAGCAAGGTCTCATTCACCCAGGCTCAGGGAGACAAAGCAGAGCACTTGAAATTCCCAAGTGTTCGGTGTCCTTTCAAATCAACCAAGATTCTGGTTTCCTACTAATACTCTACTAATGTGCTGGGGCTTGGGGTGGTGGTGTGGGGTGGTGTTCTCTTACAGGCTGATGCTCATCTAGAAAAGGCAGAAGGATGCCTCCTTCCTTGTGGCCCTTTCCAAAGCACCTTCCAGTCCTTTGCAGGGATTTTGCATCAGCTGGCCATCCTGCCCCTGTAAGCAGCTGCCTGTTCTTGCTGTTACCCTGGGATGTCTGTCACTTACCCTCCCTCAGTGTGGAGAGATTTGGGATTTCTGAGGGGCTGCTGGAACCTGTGTCTACAAAAGTAGCTCCTCCTGCCCTCTGCTCCAGGCTAGCCAACAACCAGAGATAGCAAAGTTGCCCCCTTGTTGCCATAGGAAGCAATGTGAGCCCTCTGCCTGTCTTGCACCTCTGCCACATGGTTGATTTTTGTGATTACATACTTCCGTGGGGCAGAGAGACTTCTCCCTACCTATGCAACCGGCTTGCACCTCTTGGAGCAGCCAGCCACCCATCAAGGTGCCTGCTTGTGGAAATGCCATAGGGAAGTGAGGCTGGGTGGCGCTCAGGCAGGCATTGCTGTGAGCAAACCTTGCTTTATTTGTAGTGTTTGCTTTTACTCGTGACTTAGCATCACTCAGCATGTGGCCTTACTGGGTAGTTTAGGAAAATGAGTACTTCTAGTCAGTACCAGCCAGCTGATCCATTACTATTTGGAAGCAGATTTAATGCTGAAAAATGTGTGTGTAGTTACCTGACAGAAAGGGAACAAAGACAAAGTCTTTCTCTATTACACAAAATAATTTTGTTGTTTAAAATGATGCAATTATAAAGAGCCCAATTCATTAGCTCTCTCTAAAAGCTCACACACCTTCAGAGAAAACCATTTTAAAATTTTAATTCCGTTTCTAAGTGACTTGGTTTGACCTGTTTTGCTAGAAATAGTAATCCTGCTCATGAATACCATCTGCCCATTCAGACTGCTCGTGTACCAAATAATATCTTCAAGGCTGGAGCTTACGGCTTTAACTATCACATGATACACAGTCCCATGCCTCTTAATCAGAGCATCAAGTGATTTATTCAATGTGCTTTTTTATTTCCTGCCACAGCCTGCCCTCTCAGAAGTTTCCAACAGCTCGAGGCAGCCAGAATTCGCTCTCGGGGCTGTCTCCTTTCTGACTGGCAATGCTTTTATAAGCAGCAGGCCTTTCTGCCTTAGCTTTCTGTGTTTGTTTCTCTCCTAGTGAACTTCCCACAACGTAGTGAACATTGTCAGATGGAGCACGTAACTCCACAATGAATGCAGCAAGATCTCCTCTGCCTCCAAACATTGCAACCTGCTCCCAGGAAGGAGGTCATTTATTTGTACCACACCTGGCACAACGGGACCCAGAATGGGCCAGCCTTTAGGCAGTGGAGATGTTAATAGACTGACAAGATCGCATGAGCAAAACTACTTGGTGTTTCCTTGTCACGTTGCTACGGAAAAGCTCAGCCCACAATATATTTGGGAACTGGCACTTTTGTATTTACATGGTCATGACCTGAAAATGGCACCTGGTAGGTGAGCCCCACGACAATTGGTATGCCACTGAATGCTTACCCCAAGCTCACCTGCAAGATGAGCAGCCACAGTGATTTAGATGCATACAGAGCATTCATTTAGTCAAATTTTCTGCTGGAAATGTAACTAGAACTAGTTACCCCAAATTTAATCCAATCACCAGAATTTAAATCCAGCATTTTTAATATCAAAATTGCTCCTGACCTTTTGCAGCTCTGTTGAAAGAATGATTCAGAAATTTATTCCAAGAATATTTTTTGCCAACAATGGAGGAATATTACAGAAAGCAGGAAAAAAAATGGAATTTTAGGTCCCTAATTTTAAATGTTTGCTTTGTGTAGGACAGTGTGCAGTGACTTCTTAACTTCGCATCAGCTACAGTTAAGGTTGATGCACCAGCCCCACTTTTTAAGCGAAGATGCTGTTTGATGAGAGCGCAGAGTCACCATGCACACAGCAAGGGACCAGGCAGGGATGGACAAGAGAGGATCCTGCATGATGGTGTACATGTTTCTTTGTAAGTTTGTGAGCCAAACCTTGGAGGGCATGGGCATGTAGTGAAGGTGGAGCACTAACCCAAATTCAGCCTTCTTCTAGGCATGAAAGACAGACAATGTCCAGGGAAGAAGCCACTGTGCTGTGTTCCCATGGGAAACGTGTGTCTCCAAACACAGGGCAGGTCTTGGCGTAAGTGATCAGATTGGTAACAGGCAATGACACTACACTATGCTGACTTCAAAGGTCTTCTGGCAGTAGAATTCACTGATGACATTTCCACCAACTAACTCTCCTGGAACATCTGTGCCAGTCAAAGGACAACAGGCTTTCTCTTTCCCTTGAATAACTAACGTACACATTTCTGCCCTTCATTTCTCTGCTATAGTCCTGCCTTTTTAGATCAAGGTGGTTTGTTTGTGAAAACTTTACTTGTGAAATCAAGGGCTTTGCCACATTAAAGACTTTCCATTGTGTACAGAGACCTTGAAAGCATTTTTCACATCTGAAAAGTTCTTACAGTCCTGTAAGCTAAGGAAGCAAGTCACCCACTCTTTCCTAGGGCAAACAGAGACCAAAGCTACGAGGAACATTTTGAAAAGCTGAACACTGATCTCCTGACTTGTAGCCTGCGACTATAATCACAAGACCATCTTTCCTCCCATTTTAGTCATAAAATGCAGCAACCAAAACCAGAATGAAATGAGACAAAAATGTCTCTCTTTCATTGGAAAATGCTTAAATATTAAGATTAAACATGTGGGTGGCTGATTGTTTTTAATTGAGGTTAGGGTGAAGTTAAGGAAGTGAACTTTCTTAGCATCCCCTTTTAAAATGGATATCTCTCTGAATGTGCACGCTTTGACTCCGGCTATTTTATTGAAATGACAGCCTCCATCTGTGACCGAGTTGCATTGTGTTTCTCTTACAGTCCTAGGAGCAGAATAAGGGAGCTGTTACACTGTACACTGGGCCGGGAGGGAGGCTGTTGCGGGAGCAGTGCAGTGTACAGCCGAGGATACCACCCCCAGCCTTAAATGTTCTTCTGCATTTATGTGTTTTAGGTGGAACATCATGTTGGTGCTGAAGAAGCAGAGACCTCTGGGGTGAGTCATTTGTGTATCCTGTGATTGTGGCTTTGTTTATCAGCATGACAAGATAAAGATTAGCATCCTTTGAAGGATGACTAAAAATTCTCATATGTTGCAGCTAAATCAGCATCAGCTGTCTACATTAGTAGTATCTTAGAATTTTTGTCATCGTCCTCATCCATCTCTTAGAGATTTTGTGTTAACAGAAACAAACATCTAGCTTTCTTAAAGGGCCTATCATTGCTGTCACTGACCAGGACAGCATTCATGATACTGAGGTGACACTTCTTGTAATGTACAAAATGTTAGAGCATGATTTCCTGAGTGTGTTCAGTATGAGTAGGATGTGTTAAAGCTGCTGGTATGCAGACTGCGTGCCACAGTGGAGAGCCCCTGGTCTCCAGGGTTGCCTTGTGAAAACCCATAGTCAACCTGGCAAGTCAGCACCAGCATAAGCAAAGCCAATCTCACTGATGCACTGCAAGCACATTTTTCCAGAGGCAAGGGTCTTCCTTCTGTCTCCATGGTGTTCATATCAATTCTGTCTATAGTCACGGTGACTGGGACACCCAGCTACTTGAAGTAGTAACTTCTTGTAAGTTTTCAAACGGGAGGCCTGTTGTAGAGCAGGGGAGGATGGAGTTCTATTATAATCTGCTGGGCTACTCCGCTCCAGTCCCCCAGTGCCAGCATCAGTTTAAAGTCCTTTCCTCAGAAGACAGATGAAGGTGAATGATCAGCTTTCATTTCCTGCTGGTCACGAGTAGTGGAGAGATAACGGAGTTGATTTCAGGACATGCCAGAACTGCGTAGGGAGAGCCAGAGACTCAGAGATGGCTCCTGAAATTCATGATGTTGCCGTCAGAAACATTCGCGCAGCAGCCTGAGGGGATGGCCCCATGCTGCAGCTCTTTGTGACCTCTTTCAGATCCAGACTGACCATAAACTCATGTTCCTGAGTTTGAAGAATGCAAAATGAAAAATAGTAACTGCAGAACTGCTGAATGGGGAAATGAGTGCATCTGTGTCCCCATCAGGAGCTACTGCACTACAGCATTGCCGGTTTGAAAAGGAGCACAGTGGTGGCCACCTGAAAACTTCTATTTTCCCCTTGGCAGTATTGCTCAGACTGTCTTGTGGCCAGGAGACCTGCCGCGGGCACTGCTGCAGCATTTGGAGGTAAAGGTGAATGGAACAGCAGCTCTCCTGGAGAATGCAGGTAGATGAGCTCCCCAAGAAACCGCAACAGGAACTTAAACTGTCTGTTTGATCCTGTTCCCCAGAAACTCTGGAGAACCATAACTTATATGGATCTGTGGTGATGCAGAGATTAGAGGGCTATTGTGGAAAGGCCTAAGACATGAATATCACATGACTGGACACACTGCATACAATAACAGTCCATATACTCTCTTTCCACTGAACTACACTGGAGTTATTGTTACTGTCTTGCTGGTAACCGTGTATAATTTTGCTTGTGTTTTCAGCTAACTCTCTTACCAAGATGAATATTAGTAGAAAGCACTGAAGAAAATGGCTGAATAAATTTTGGTAACCAAATATTGACATCTGATACCAGCTTTTCCCGAGGAAAGGAGCTGGAATGCATGAGCTGAAGAAAAGTTATTTACAGATATAATTACAAAAAGGATAATGCCACGGTCAGGAAATCAGTACAGAGGGAATCCAGCAGCTTGTGAGGTAATGCAAATTGTATAACGTGATATTTACAATGACTGCATTTAAAAGCAAATATTAATGGACTCCTCTGATAAAAGATCAACTTTATTTTTCAGTCAAAGCACAGACTTAGAAGAGTGTAAACCAAAACTATTTGTAAGTGTAATTAATACACTTGCGGGAAAACCAAGCATTTTCTGTAATAAAGATAGCCAACAAAATACCTAGTGGAATAAGAACTGATGAGCTATGTGATATTTTATACCTCATTAATTTTTTGGTAGATAGTCAGAGCTTCATTCAAAAATGAGTAATATGCACTTTGTTTTCTATTTGTTGCCGGTGTAAAATACTTCAAAAGAAAATCCGGAATACCCTGGGCTGTGAAGTATGCACAGTGCTAAGCTCAGCTAATGAGAACATCCTGCAACTAAAAAAAGAAAGAACAGTTTTCTGCACATCAGGAATAACAAAAGGAGCGAGAGCTATGATCATTATATTAAGCCATGCAGCCACTTACTAAGTGCTAATCAATAGAGACAGATTTAGAAACAAATGTAAGTCATTTCCAGTAACAGAAGTAAGCAGAGGGCTCGGAAATAGCTTAGCAACAAACCTGCTCTGCCTGGAGGAAGCCATTTCCATCACTCAGGCTCCATTGCCGTCAGCTGTGACACACACAGGCCGTGGGGATGGTACTGTTCCAGTGCTGAATGCGTGCAGCATTTAGGTTTTTCTGTTCCCAAATTACACTTACTTGCAATCTGGTCTGAGCAGAAGTGTCTGTTTAAAATTGTGCTCATGGTAAGATTTATGTTTTACCTGGACTGGAGCCAGCAAGGAACAAACTGACTTTGTACACTGTGCACACAGACTTGAAAGCCTGATGCTCTCACTGTCTGCCAGAAGAGCATCTCCAGACTTTAAGGTGCTACAGGCTCCTGGACCTTCATCAGGTGGTTGTGCTTGTCTCCCAGTATGTTGGGCACACCCACAGGGTGAGCAAGATCTTAACTGCTCTGGCTTGGGACCTCTGCCTTCCTGCTCAGCGTGTGGTTCCTGTGCCCACAATAGTTACCTACCCAAGAGAGGAACCCCCCCACTTCCCACCCCAGTACAACTTCATGGGCCCTGGAACTTCCCAGTGGTGTAAGTACACCCTATCCCAGATCTCCAACCCTATGGATGCTCTGGTTTCCCATTCCATAGCCAAACAGTAGATTAAGGAGATAGAAGAAAATAGGCTTGCATGAGTTTCTGACAGGCCTGCACGTGCTTAGACTGTGCACCTGACACACACAGCTCTAGGCTACCCTCACAGCCCACTTTATCCTCATCAGTTCTTTAGTGAGCCCAGAGGAGTTCCTTTCTTTCTTCAGTTCAAGGCAGTTGCTTTGGCTGCTTCTATTGTCAGTGGAGAGAGAGGGAGAGGGGCATTTTCAGGGGTGAGTTGACCCCACTTATGCAGCACACCTGTATTAAGATAGACTGATTTGTCTTCTGGAGGTTCCTGTCCCTCCCCAGTGGCCATATAAGAATTTTGTTTTAGACTGTGTGTCTAGTTCATTAGGAGGAGAAGTTAGAGGAGATAAGACTCATGCTTCATCTGCCTATTTCAGATGTCCAACTTTGAAGAAAAACTCTAAAGAGTCCTCACAATTTTTATAAATGCCCAGGCAGATGTACAAACAGATTTCCCAGCCATTTTATAACATGGAGATGCTACAGCTCTAATGTAGGGATTGTTTTAAGGTTTCTGTGTCAGACAGAAAATTCCACTATAGTATTTCATAGCCTCCTGTGCCAGGTTTTGTCTCCTTGAAACTGAGAAGCAGCTTTCTCTTGGTATAAGAATAGGAAGGCCTTTTATGTCTGGAGAATTTCCAGCAGCTTGCCAAAACTGAGAAGTCAAATTAAATAGTGATTACATGTTTTCAGCAACATTGCACTGGAGGTGGTCTGTATCTTCTTCCTTCACACAAACTGCTCCTTGCACAGAGATTGCCTGAGTTACCCTTCAAACAACTACCAATTTTGAGCAAATCCTCTGAAGTTAAGGTGACCATAAATGCAGACTCAAGCACAATACAGCTGTGCTTAGCCAGCACCTGTGATGTTCAGCAAGTGTACACTAAACTTTACCTTAATAGAGAGGCTTAAGAGACTGACATGCAGACAGAAATAAAAGTGGATGGTGCTGCCCTTCATCTTGCAGGTGCATGTCCCCCTCCTCCCTCGTGTTGGCACAGTTCTTTTGACTATGCCATCAAACAGGTCAGCAAGCTGATCTGGTTGAAAACTTGCCCTAGAAAAATAGCAGATTGTTTTTCAGCTGGGTCAGTGGGCTGATCCTGCTGACTGCAAGATCAGACAAGCACGAGCACTCCCTTTCCAGCACCTGGGCTTAGTGAAACTGTGCCCTGGGATGTAGCTGTGACTATACAGAAAGTAAAGAATAAACTTAACAAGCTAATTTTGAAGTAAATCCCAAGACCATATTGTACTGACAGAAGCCATAAAGGTAATTCAGTATACTAAGACTAATGGGTAAATTGGCATAGCAATACGTGGCAGGGAAGCTCGAAGAAGCAGTCTAATTCTTCATGAGAAACACAAATATTACATCAACAACTCAGCTCAGTGTTCAGAGATGTGCATCGAGAGTTAGTGACTTCTCAGTTCTAGCTGTGCTTTTGGCACCTGGCTGCTGCCGGTACATTCACAGCACAAAGGTGGATCACTCTCTTAAAGGGTTGGTGGGTTTGTGGCTCTGGATCTCTTCCCATTTCGCTGAAATCAGCACAGCAGTGTTAGCCATGAGAGAGGTGGTGCCTATGCAGTTGGGATCACTCCCATTTAGATCAAGTAACTTGGTATTTCAGAACAAATATAATTTCTTTATTGCGACTAGAATGAGGAAATCCTGGCCTTGCTGTCCTTGCAGATGGAAATTCAAAAGGAGGCATCTAAAATTGCAGGCTCAGAGATGTATGTGCACATTTTGAATTCCATGGTTTGATCACTCTTTTTTTTATTGTGCTTAGAGAAATAACATCAATTGGAGACCAGAAACATTTTTTTGAAAATCAGCTCAGATTATTTGCTCATTGAAAGTTTTTTGTTGTTTGTTTCTTTGTTTGTTTGTTGTTTGTTTGTTTGTTTGCAGAACAGGACAGAGTTTTGAGTTCTTTACACAGTATTCTCAGTTCATGAACGTGCCCTTAAGGCTGAATGGTTCCCTTTTCATATGCCTATATACAATACCCAAGCAAACACAATGGAATGGCATATTGGAAAGCTTTTAGCCTCTTGTACCACTTAACACAATCTTTTTAGCTGTCTGCATTGTTTACTCATCCTCCTGCACCACTGACAGTAAAAGCCTGCATGAGTTTCCCTTTGTCTTTCTTTTTTTTTCCTTTCTTTGCCTCCTTTTTTATTTTTTTTCTCCCTCCAGCAGCACTGCAGACAAATAGCACAACCGACTCAAAGAAAATGAACCAAAGCAAGCTCCAAATTCCAAACCTCTGCAGGACGAGCTGCTGGTGTGAAGCTGAACAGGAGCCAGAGCGTAGCAGCAAGGAAGCTGTGATTTCATCCAGCAGCCTGACAGAAACTCCGAGGCTTTACTGCAGCAGTTTGTGCAGATGCAGCAGCGTCCCTCTGACCGGGTCCATGCCAAGTGCTAGCAGAGGAGTCCCCAGAAGGAGGATTCTCCTGTAATTCTGTGTCACTGCCCCCTTGATTTTTAGTTGCAACTCTCTGAGGAAACCAGGTATGCTCTACAGGTTTTTAAACAGTTTTTATTCCTTAGGATGATGCCTAATTTCCAAGGGAAGCATAAGCTGCATGGAAATGGGGAAGACTGATGAGAGAAAGAAAGGTCCCCAAGGAGGGTCACTTCCCTCACCATGGAGTGGTGGTAGGCAGGTTCCTTTGGGAGGAGATGCAGGAAAATTAGCCGGAGTAGAGGCATTTGCCTGGGGTACATGTTGGCAAGGAGGTTTCTGGTGAGGTCTGCAGCCCAGTGCTGGGGATCCTGAGAGGCTCCACATCTGCCATAAGGGCATGAGGGCTCAGGGGTGAGTAGCAGCTGTCACACATGTTTTGGTGCTTATCTGGGGACTGATTGGAACCGGGGACTGATATTTGTGGTTTGGTATCTGTGCGTTAGACTTGTGTGCCAGGTCAGCAGGCAGGAGAGCACTGCTGGCCAGATGGGGAAGAAAGTTTAGGACGGCGTGTGCTGGGTTGGGGAAACACTGACAATTATAGCAAACCCATTTGCACCATCGTGACTCCGGGGTGGCTCTGCTGAGAGCAGTGGAGTAATGCTGACAAAACTGTAAATGGGATTTGGCTTTATAATGCGAAAATGAGATTTGGCAGAGGGCCCGGAGGGGTGCTGGGAGCTAGTCTCTGAATGTATAAATGCATGTGTTTCTAAAAATGTCTATGCTGGTTGCTAGATAGATGTCTGAAGCCCTCCGAGCATGCATCACCTTTCATAGGAAACAAAGCGTCTGTTGCGTTTCAGACAGCCTCCCCACTGAATTATTTAAGGCAACTAAATAACTACAGAGCTCCCCTGAGTTATATAAAACTGCAAAACTGGCTCCCTCCCTTGCCTTGAATCAATGCTATTTTCTCTTTCCTAATGCTACATTATAGCATCAGATGATGGTGGAAGGGAACTGACATAACACTATCAGAAAGGTTCAGACCGAAGCACAGACTGCTGCTGGTGGTGGGGAAATGACAGCATCTGAAATAGAGCATGCTTTGTGCCCCATTGTGTCTTCAGAGCCAGTCCCTGTCCAAAAATGCTAATCTGGAGACAGCACCACCTAAAGAAAAGCAGAAAAGCACAAAGGCTGAGTGTTGTTCCAGTGACTACTTCATGTGCTGGGTTTATTCCAAAGCAGGCAATGCAAACCGTGCATACCATCCACAGTGGCTCTCTTGAACCCTTTGGCTTGCTCAGCCTCATCAATCTTCTTGTCAGATCCCCCCCCTCCTCTGCCAGTGCCAGAGCTGAGGCTGGTGTACTTACCAACTAGGACGCAAATGCCTCTAAATATCCAGTCTCGGGAGCTGCCAGGGTGGGGGGAGCAGTTTGTCCCCATTGGAGCAGCCCTAAGGAAACATCCCGTTTGCTGCGCTGACACAAGCTGCTGTGAACACCGTGACAGGTGGGGAACAGGCACCGAACCGACCCCTCACTTCACCCTGACACCACACCAGGAACCTCCTGCACGGGGACACAGGCAGCCAGGAGCCCCCCAGCACCGGAGGAGTGTCTGAGAGCAGCCCCTGTGCTCTGTGTCCCCTTTACCGGCAGCTAAGGAGCACCCCGAGCGCCCCTTAGCATTCTGTGCATGGAGGTGGGCTGCTGCTTCTGAGGACAGAGATATCCAGTGCTCTAATCAGGTTAGAAGTGTCTGCAAACAGTGAACGTGTATCTTTGCTGAATTCTCTTTCCTTTTCCAGAAAAGAAAATTCACTCAGAAATCCATGGCTAGCCTGGAAACAAAATTATCAGATTGCTAATCCGAAATCACAGGGAGAAATGCAATACAAGTCCCATGCAGCAGCAGAAATGTTTCAATCAGGTTGTTTTTTGTTGTTACGTAGAATTAATATATTTGTAAAAATCATGGTCAGTTTGCCAGAAAATTATTGTGCTTATCTCATAATTTATTCATAGTGTTGTGATTAACAACTTTGTGTTGTTGGTCTGTTTTATGTATTTTACTTTTTTTAAAAAAAACAGCAAAACCTAATCTGTATAGAGTGACGTTTATTACTTTATTGTTGTTGTTGTTAAGGGCAACATTTTTCTGCTGAATCTAATGCTAAGTCAATTCTGTTGACTATAATGAAACTCATGAAATTCAGAAAGGCCAGGCTTTAAAAAAAAAAAGAAATACAGATCATCACAACAAATGCTTTATGTTTATATTTTGATGTCTGACCTGGAGAGATTGTAAAGAATTGCAGAAATATTGAACAAATTGCTAGAAACCATAGTATGTAATCTATTTAGCATGAACAAATGTGATATAATGTGGAAAAATCAGTATAGCTTTTGTAGAAAAAAATATCTGACAGCTCTGCTGAAGCTTTTTAGGAGGAGGGAAGAGAAGGGAGTCCCCAGTGAAGTCTCAGAAATCTGCCCCTGGGCTTGTGCTGTTTGACACAGAAGTTATCTGGAAAAAGAAGTGTAGTATGAGGTGAGAGAGCTTCCTGATGGTATATTACTGTAGGTAGCAAAAATGAAAGTCATCTGGGAAAAGGATTTCAAGCTACAAGTTATTGGGTTAAAATGGCAGAAAAGAATCAATGTTGACAACAGCAAAAGAATGCACCCCAGTCAAACAATCCTAACTTTGCATGCAGAGAGAGCAGCGCTAAATTTTCTCCTCGTGCTTTGGCAGAAGAGATGCCTGAGTTACAACACAGTTTTAGGAAGTTGTCGGCCCAGTGCTCAGCGACGGAGGAGGAAAGTGAGTATAACTCTAGGAATTATTAAGGAAAGAACAGAGAGGAAAGCATAAGCACAGTAGCAGGAAATTTATGGAACTTGCATCTTGAATATTGTCTGCAGCTCTATCTCTCTCATGCTAAAAAGAACAAGAAAAGGATCAAAGAAGGGTAAGAAAGCTGAAGCAAATAGTACACAGTGAATGATTAAATAGTCTGTGACTCTTCAGAGTAGAACAAAAGGAGCAGAGGGGAGATTTGACAATGAATCGTGAAACCATGAACAGCACAGAGAGAGGAACTAGAGAGTAATTATTCTCTGTTTCACAAAGGAGAAGAACTAGAGGAAACCAAGGGAAATGGGCAGGTAAAAGGTCCAAAACAAACAAAAAGTAGTACTTTTTAGCTAGTTGTGTAACTGAACTTTGGAACTTTGTGGATGCCAAAGGCTTACGTGGAGTCACACAGTTATTGGCCAAATCAATGGAAGAAAAATTAATCAGAGTCCATAAACCAGGAGGATAGCACATCTGTCCCAGGAGGTTACTGAGCTGCAGGCCACTGTGAGCTGGAACAGGTACTAAATGTCACTGTACACTTGTCTTGTTCGCCTATCTTCCTGCCATCAACTGCAACTGATGCTGGGCTGAACAGCATTTCGGTCTGACCCAGTTTGGCCATTTTTAAGATATGACTGGAATCCAGCAGGAAACTGAAATGGAGAAAAAGCCATGGAGGTATATGCACTGAAACAAAACCAAAAAGTGTCCCCCTGTCAAACTAAACAGCAGTGAAGAAAGGTGAGCTGTCATAAGAGCAATGAGCAGTATCAGGCTCTTTCAACTGTGTCCAGGCAAAATGAGTGAAGTGAGTTTGTTTTCTTGGAAAAGGTAAAAGGAGAGATATGCCAGGAGTGGGAGGTACAGGGTGAAAGGATTCAACATGAAAGCTTGCCTAAGCTTTGTCCACGCAAATACAAATTACTATCCACCTACCATGCAGTGGACACTGTTTGAACTGCGGCTCCCAGACCTACCACACTGACAATATGCTCCTTTAAAAGGTAGACTGTTATCCTGTCAAATTCTTGGGCATAACCCTTATTATGATATGAATGGATCAGTAACGTATGGCAAAAACATGCATATGGCAACAAGGCCATTTCCAGGGGCCTCCTCGTGCTTTTGTGAATTACTAGATTTTGGTTTTGCTTTCTCTTTATAAAATATCTACCTAAAATTTGCAGTCCAATCTTACTTTAATATTTTAAGAAGAGCAGGGCAAAAATTCAGAAATGGTGTACGAGTGGTGAAAATGAAAATCTACTAGGAGTTTTCCTATGAAACAGTACTAATTAGAAACTAAAAAAAATAAAAATACTTCTTTCTATGAGTTAGCTAACTTCATAGTGTTTATCAGAAAAATATAAGGTATTTATTATTGTGAACTGTAGATTTGCTTTTTGCAGTGGATTAGGAAGATAAGGAGGTCTAGTATTTTCGAATGGGTAGTAGATTCAGGTAAAGACAATGATGGATCTAATGAAGACATGACTTTACTGGGATTTCACCCCAGTTTCACCTCTTGAACTGCCTCAGTTCAAGAACATGTTCTTTACCTGATTATCTACTGTAGAACAGGGAAGAGTCTTTAGACATTGTTACAGACACATGACAATGCGTAAGTGTAAGAGACTATGATTTGGTGTAATTCATACATTTGAAAGCCATAAGAGGGTGCAAATTAGAGCTCAAAGTCCTGTATTTAGGTTTTTATATCATTTGCATTTCTCATTAGGCTTTTCTCATTCTTTGTGGTGGGAATTATTCTAGCTTCAGTCATTTCTATAGAAATGGATTTCAATCAAGTTCTGTTACATCATCCAAACTCACTGCTCTAAAGGCGATTTAATTCTAGGTCAGCATACATTGCAACTAGTGATTTACCTCAACTGTTTTTGAGTAAACTTTAAACTGGATTAATTTCTTCGAAATGGGAAAGCTGAGACTGGTCAAAGTAGACTCACTGACTCAAAACCAGCAATGCAAGCCCTTTTGAATTCTTTCATCTAGATTAGATATTGGACAAATTTAAGGGCCATACAATGTGTGCCAGCCTGGCTTTCTGGGTACCTGCTCTTCTATTCTGGAAACGGGAACTAGAACCATCACTAAATACATCCTTATGTCAGTGTGTGCTGACCAGGAATTACTGCAATGAAAAATCAAGTGTCACTGGGAATCAAGCCCTGCCTGCAGTAGGTGAGCCTAAACAAGGATTACAAACTACTAGGGAAGGCTTCCCACAACTCTAGTGCTTTAAGCTCCTTTTGGAAGCATTTAACCTCATTTCATTCCCTTTGCTTTCTACCCACTGAATGTTTTCCTTTTCTCTCTGGTATTTCTATACCACTGCAGTCAACTAGTCAAACATGAGGAACTCAGACATGAAATGTGACCAGCCCAGATTTATTTGTCCATGAATTTGTTGAACAGCTGTCTCTCCTGACATCGATCTGGAAGTGCAGGTACTCACAGGCTGTTTCCTCTTATGATATAGACAGAACCACATCTAAACTAGCATATTATTTTAACAAATCCCTCAGACCCTTCATTGATTCCCTAAGCACAAAACTATTTCACTATTTTATTCAGTCTTTCAGATATCTTACAGCAGCACAGGGAAAAAATGGAGTAATGTTCTTCCTTGGGAATACAGACCACTATTCATTCCCTGCTGAAAGGCTGCTCATCTCAGCTGACAAAAGATGTCCTTTCCACAAATCACTCTGATTTTAGATCGTGGATGCAAGACAGCCCACATATTATACGTATTACTCCACAGTTTTTATTATTGACTTTATTATACCATTAAAACATAGGTAAATTTTCCTCAACAGGTAAATACTCATTTGAAAGGAGAGAGACTGAGACTGTAGAAATGGTCTGCAAAATCTGAGCCTAACTTTATCTTTGTAATGCTTTAATCTGAAACTTTGATGTTGAGAGTAAGATGGTGCCTTATGAAAAATGTGTAGTGGATACTTAAGAAGTTCTGGGAAGAGACAGTGGCCCATTGACCCCTAACATTTTGGAACTGCTGATCTAAATCTACTGTCTGTGAGTGTTAACACCACATACTGAAGAATCTGAGTATTGATGTGACCTGTGCAGGTCTCAGTGCTTGTTCTGTTGGCCTAGAGAACAGTAGGGAAATGCCACTCATATTCTTGTTTCTTGCTTGTTTTTCATCTTGCTACCTTTTGCACGTATGCAGAAGAGAGAGAGTTATAGTAGAAATTCAGGAAGACTTCTGCTGAAAAACTTTATAGATTTTAAGTGAGATTCAGATAGTGTTTATAGAATTAGAGGGAGTTATCAGTGAACCAACATCAACACAAAGAACCAGACTTGATTTAAAGTTATTCTGGCACAAACTGGTGCCATTCTGCTCACTTTAGTGGAGCTGCTGCAAATTTATATTGACATACATGAATTCAGAAAGCATAGTACTTTACTGAAAAACTCAGATTTAAAACTGAACAGGCATGTTCTCATATCTGTAGCAGGAGCTTTAATTACTGTAATTAAAGAAAATCTGCATGAGCGGAAAGATAGGTTGCACTTTGAAGCAGTCAAGACAGAAGAACGTTACCGTTCTGATAAAATCTTTAATTGCCCCCATTTACCTCTTTCAACCATTTTTTCAGTTCAAACAGTTTATAATCTTTTTTTAGAACACACATGACAACTGCTTCAGTGCATTTCCATCTAGGCTATGGCTAACTTCCCTACCAAAGATTTTAATAGATGCCTTGCAAAAATCCACCCAGATGTTTGTATGGGGAAGCCAGTTCTCATCTGAAAACTCTAAGTTTCAGTCAAATTTGTCTTCTCAATCTGAAATGCACCTATTCTTTGCACTTTAAAGAGAATATGCCAAGGGTGAGTTGACGTACTATTGGCCATTGACTTTATTTTCGTTGCTGCTGTTTCAGTTCTGCCATACAACCACACAAGGAAACGTACAGGATGCTTAGTTTCACAGGCCTCCCTGAGAAGCACATAGATAACCCGTAAACATGAGGCACCGTGTTGGCTCTGACCTACATCAGCGGAAGACTGGGCAGCAGCAGAGGTAACGGCAAAGAGCCTTGGAGTTATTGGCAGGCAGGGGTTTCATGTCCCATGAGGCCTGTAGAAACTTTTGTCTTCCTGCCACTGCCAGCACCGAGGAGGGACACATACATGTAGCCTTCCTTCAGCAGCTGGAAGATCTGAAAGAAAGATAAAATAGCGCTATCTCTTATTTTTGGTAAACAGGAAGCCCTAGTTCAGAGGTAAAAGAGACTTCTCTTTCTTCTCAGCTGCAGGAAGTGGAGCGGCTTCACGCAAGCATCAGGGAGTTTGCTTCAGAGCAAGAACTCCCTGAGCCCAGGGGTGGGGTGGGAATCTTGGCTCACTTTCCTCTCCAGTAGCTGAAGTGCCAGTGCCAGACCAAATCCTACCACATTCTCCACCAGTTTAAAATAAACTGGCTTAGCCTGAATTAGCAACTAACTGGCATCTGAACTCCAGAGTGTTGAGTCTTCCCAAAGTCCCTAAGTTCTCTCTGTGGTCACTGAAGAGACACGGGTGCCCTTGGAGGCCACTTGTCTCTCTGAGCTGGGATCTGGCCTTCCCAAGGGTGGGCACCTAACCAGAGGCATGGGATGCTGCCAGAGCTCCCATGCCTGCAGCTCCATGGCTGTGCTGCACAACCTTGCTGGGCAGCAGAGTGGTGTGTTGGGCTCCTTGCTCTTTCTGGTTTTAAGGAAATGTCATTGTCACTTGTCTAGGACTTTTTTTTCAGGGATTCAAGACATTTCCAAGTGCAGAAGGGTTATCTTCCCTAACTGCTGGCCCTTACAGGGAAGTTGGTGTCTTGGCTTGGACCAAAGGTCCGTTTAGCCCAGTAGCCGTCTGACAGGGAGAGGTCGCTTGAGGACCAGCATGAACAGCAGCCACAAGTGCGTACTGAGGGAAAAAAGAAGAAACATGGCCATAAACATATGCCATGGGAAAGAGTATGAGAAACAGGGTGCGCACAGGGAATACCCAGGCAGATCGAAGCTTGTATTTGCAGATGAATTCACCGCTCTTGCCTCATGTGTATCTAAACTTTGTCAGGTGGCTCCTGGGATCCTGCTGTCTGAGGCATTCCCAAGATCTGGCTCCACCCAGCCGTCTAATCCTTGCAGACAGCCTGGCTGAAGTTCTACAAACCCAACATGGCACTGAGGTGGCCCACGGGCCCTGGGATGGTAACTGAAAAGCAGTCACAGGGCTGAAGAAAGCCCTCACCAAGGAAGGCGGCGGAGCCCAGGGAGCAGGAGGCCAATGTGCCAGGACGTGAGAAGGGTGCACCAAGATGACACTTGTGCACCCTGTGGACCTTTTTCTGATTTCAAGAATCAGGAAGGTTATGGCAAACTGAGGCACATATGACTCTATGAAGTTGTTGACATGGCCTGGGATGGGTTGCTGCCACTTTTAAAAAATTAGTAAGTGCCCTGGGCGCGTGAGGTGAATTCCTGGAGAGGGTGAGAGCAACACAGGGAGCCCGGGCACACTGTGGATGGATTTATCTGCGTGTGTGCAGCCGCTCTGAGGGGCAGCTGACGGAGCAGCGTTCGGGGCCATCCTTTCTGCCAGGCCTCTCAGCCGGGCGCCACAGCTCAGCTCCGGCAGCCGTAAACCCGCTCCAAGACCTTATTCGGAGCAACTACCGAAGCGGAGGGCAACCTCTCCCGCCGCTTGCAAAGCCCTTCGTAGCGGCTGGCGGCGGCCCGGCAGCACCGGGGTGTATACCGGCTGTGAATACGGATGTTTACAGCGCTTTTAAGTATCGCCATTACAGCTCGGGGGGGCTGGCGGCGGCGTGAAGGGGCTGAGCCCTCAGGTGGGGAGCACCCGCCCGGCGGGCTGCGGGGAGGGTGCCGCCGGCAGCAGCGGTGGGGCTGCCCCTGTGGCACGCAGCGGGCGCAGGCGCCGTCACGACCCGGCCCCGGCCCCAAGCGGAGCCGCCGGCCCCGGG